>NW_012109808.1:2722190-2740130 GCF_000951045.1 Mandrillus leucophaeus | reverse complement strand
TGCACCCCATGAGATACCGTCCTCTCCTTCCAACACATTCACACACCCCAGTATCCACAACCCATTGGGATGTCTGTTAATAAACGCCCTGAGGCATTCTCTTTAGCTGAGCAATTAAGAAAAATTTCTAAGAAACTGAACCATGTGTGACCTAAATTGGCTTTCAAAATGCTTTTTAGAGCTGAGGGAGCTGCATTTGCGGCATAATCGCCTTCCACCTTGACATTAATTATGCACCATGGTGTTTAGAGAGCAACTCCGAGCCAGGAATACAAGTGTTTGTAAAGTAAACATGTCAAGCAAAACAGAACATTGTAAAATGAAGAAAATATGAAATCCAAGACTGTTATGATCCATTTCTCTACTCTTTTCTTGGTGGTTGTTCCTCATAAATCTTCTACATTCACCTACAAAGGACTGGCATTTCCTTCCTCAAAAAGAGATAAGGTGACTCAACAAAACTCATAGTTTGGATTTCTTGAAAGAGAAAAAGAAAAAAGAAGGTGCTTTTTTCCACTTTGTGGTTGAAAATAAAAGGGACTTGCTGATTTAAAGAGTTGCACAGCCTTGGGGAGCCTTTAGGAAGCATTCTGTATAGGAACAATTCTGTTTCAAACAGCCATATGAACTGCAATTTCATTCCCTTTCTTCGTTATCAAGGACATTTGCATGACAGCAGGGCCCTAACAGTTCCTGAGTTTACCTATTCCTAATCCTTATTTCTTCCTTTAGCATCATTAGCCCTTGTAGGTGACACCTTTATTAATTGCTACACATAAAGCTTCAATGTCACAAAGGATCCCAGGTTTAGCAAGATACTTAATGAAAATATTCCACTATTTATAGGGAAAAAAATCCCAAGACAGTATCTAAAATATTCAAAAGATTCCAGTAGTTTTCAAAATATTTTAGCATCTCTTCAACTAAATCTCATGACAAAGCCCAGTTAAAAAAACAAACAATGGTCAGGCACAGTTGTGTATGCCTGTAATTCCAGCACTTTGGGAGGCCAAGGCGAGTGGATCACATGGTCAGGAGTTCAAGACCAGCCTGACAAACATGATGATACCCCGTCTCTACTAAAAATACAAAAATTAGACAGTCGTGATGGCGTGCACCTGTAATCCCAGGTAATCAGGAGACTGAGGCAAAGAATTGCTTGAACCCACGAGGCAGAGTTTGCAGTGAGCCTAGATCGCACCACTGCACTCCAGCATAGGCGATAGAGTGAGATTCCATCTCAAAATAAAACCAACAACAACAAAACAGGCCAGGTACAGTGGCTCAAGCCTGTAATCCCAGCACTTTGGGAAGCAAGGGTGGTAGATCACTTGAGCCCAGGAGATTGAAACTAGCCTGGGCAAAATGGCAAAATTCCATTTCCAAAGAAATAACAAAAAAGTAGCCAGGCATGGTTGTAGGCCTCTGTAGTCCAAGCTACTTGAGAGGCTGAGGTGGGAGGCTCACCTGAGCCGGGGAGGTTAAGGCTGCAGTGAGCTGTGATCATTCCACTGCACACCAGCCTGGGAGACAGTGTGAGACAGTATCTCTGAAAAAAAAGGAGAGAGAGAGAGAGACAAAAGTGGAGCAGCCCAGTTGAGACAGACGCTACCCACTGTACACACATCCAGCCCCCATGGTGATTGTGTCAACAACTTCAAGGAACTCTCAGGGTACCTGCCAAGCTCAGTTTGGAAATCAATGGTTTAAACCGTACACAATATATTGTTGTCTTCTAGATGAAGGATTTATGCTCACTGACAATAGGCCCATTAACTTTCCTTTTAAAACCATTCTACAGAAAATCATCTCCATCTAGTAAGATTTCACTCACTGGATGACAGTTGAAATACACTTTTCTGGGAAATATTGCCTTTATGTCTTTAGACGTACCCATTGATAAAACATCTCCACCAGGAATCTCAAGTTGGGAGAACCTGTGAACACACTGGAAGATTATAACATTGAAGAAAAGTAAAAACATCAAGGAAGTACTTATTGCTGTGAAACCCACAAAACTCTTTAAAAAGTCATAGCTCTCTACAGGTGAAAATATTCACATTTTCTTTGGAAATAAAATACATTTCGTTAGGAAGGAAATTAGCAAGTGCCTGAGACTTGTGAATGACAATTGGAGCTAACCAGAGGTTTTATGGTGACTGAAAAGGGTAATTCTATAAACTCAAGTGTAGAGTAAGATACAGGAAGATGATTTACTCGGTAAGAGATAGACCAATTCATATGAAATTCAAAGGAGCTAAGATAATGTTTAGCTAGCAAAGAAATAATATAGAAATTGAATTGCATTTATATATTTGAAATTCCATTAAGTAAGAGAAGAAGTATCCTTGTTTTGTGTTGCCCCAAGAGGAAAGTGAGTGGAGTTTACAAAAGGCCAGATTTTACACTAACATAAAAAAAAACCTTTCAAACTACAGTTGCCAGGTGATAGACAAACTTGAGAAGTAATAAGTTTTTAATACTAGAAGGATAAAAGTAGAAACTGATAGACCTGATGGGGATTCTTAAACAGATGTGTTGCTGGGTTTACAAGACCTTAAAAGTCCTTACCAATACTCAATACAAGTATTCTAATTTGATTGCATTAATTACTAGCAGAAGTCAAAATATATTCTATCAAAAGTCATTAAAACATTCTTATATTACCAAGAGTGCTCTAAGCCTTCATCAATTTGATGAATGTGGCAGAATCCACGTATAACATAACAAAGACAAAAATTGGGAGCATCTTTGAGGACTCTGATGTGACTTTCCAAATGGTTGTAAATGAGTTTTTCTCCTCAACATTTAAACTCCTCCTATTGTAACCGTAATAGAAGTACATTGCCTGATGCGCAGGGCAAGTCAATATGCCAAGACAGAGTTGCAGCAGAGAAAGAGGTTTTAATTGTAGGGCCACTGAACAAGGGGATGGGAGGAAACCTCAAATCCATCTCCCTCAGGAGTTTGGGCTAGTGTTTTTAAGAGTTTGGGAAAAGGCCAAAGTGTGGAGATTGTTGATTGGTTGAGGAGTGCAGAGTAAAGTTATAGGACAAGGAGAAGAAGAAACTGCATTCTCATGCTGATTCTGTTTTTCTGTGAGGGTCTTTAAACATCCATCAGCTGTTCTGCTGGAATTCAAGATCCATTTAAGCAATTCTTAAATAAAAGCTTTAAGATTCTAACACCAGAGATCTATCTCTCTAACATCAGAAATCCTATCTATGGGAACAATGGGGATGCAAATGGCTAGTATCTAATGTTACCTGACTTTCAGTTCCAAAGAAGTGGGTCAAAGTACAGCCTCTTTAATGCTTAATCATAATTAAATTTCTGTCAAGAATTCTTGCTAACCCTGTGAGATTGGCTTTAATATCTGGTCACAGTTCATTTAGACATAAAAATAGTGTATTAGTCTGTTTTCACACTGCTATAAGGAACTACATAAGACTGGGTAATTTATAAAGAAAAAAAGGTTTAATTGACTCACAGTTCCGCATGCCTGGGGAAGCCTCAGGAAACTTACAATCATGGCAGAAGTTGAAGGGGAAGCAAGGCACATCTTATATGGCGGTAGTTGAGGAGTACTGCCAAACACTTCTTAAACCATCAGTTGTCATGAGAACTCACCATCATGAGAGCAGCATGAGGGAAACCGCCCCCATGATCCCATCACCTCCTATCAGGTCCCTCCCTCAACATGTTGAGGATTACAATTAGAGATGAGTTGACACAGAGCCAAACCATATCATTCCACCCCAGTCCCTCTCAAATCTCATATCCTTTTCACATTTCAAAACTAATCATGCCTTCCCAACAGTCCCCCAAAGTCTTAACTTATTCCAGCATGAACTTAAAAATCCAAGTCCAAATTCTCGTCTAAGACAAGGCAAGTCCCTTCCACTTATGGGTCTGTAAAATCAAAAACAAGTTGGTTACTTCCAATATACAATGGAGGACCAGGCATTGGGAAAATGTTCTTATTCCAAATGGGAGAAATTGGCCAAAACAAAGGGGCCAAGGCCCCATGCAAGTCTGAAACCTGGCAGGGCACTCATTAAATCTTTAAGTTCCAAAATAATCTCCTTTGACTCCATGTCTCACATCTGGGACATGCTGATGCAAGGGGTGAGCTACCAGGCCTTAGGCAGCTCCACCCCTGTGGCTTTGCCAGGTACAGTTCCCTCAGCCACTTTCACAGGCAGGTATTGAGTGCCTGTGGCTTTTCCAGGCGCATGGTGCAGGCTGTCAGTGGATTTACCATTCTGGGGTCTGGAGGATGGTGGCCCACTTTTCACAGCTCCACAAAGCAATGCCCAAGTGGGGACTCTGTATGGGAGCTTCAACCTCATATTTCCCCTCTGCATTGCCCTGGTGGAGGTTCTCCATGAGGGCTCTGCCCCTGCAGCAGATTTCTGCATCCAGGCATTTTCATACATCCTCTGAAATTGAGGGAGGGGTTCCAAAACTGAACTCTTGTCTTCTGCACACCCACAGGCCCAATACCACATGGAAGGTGCCAAGGCTTGGGGCTTGCACCCTCTGAAGCAATGGCCTGAGCGGTATCTTGGCCCCTATAAGCCATGGCTAATGCTGCAATGGCTGGGACATAGGGTACCATGTCCCAAGGGTGCACAGAGCACCTGGGTCCTAGGAAAACGTTTTTGCCTCCTAGGCCTCTAGGCCAGTGACGGAAGGGGATGCTATGAAGATCTCTGAAATGCCTAGTGACATTTTCCCCATTATCTTGGCTATTACCCTTCAGCTCTTCATTACTTAAGCAAATTTCTGCAGGAGGCTTGAATTTATTGCTAGAAAATGAGTTTTTCTTTTCTGCTACATGGTCAAACTACAAATTTTACAAACTTCTATGTTCCACTTCCCTTTTGAACATAAGTTCCAATTTCAAATCATCTCTTTGTGAATGCATATGACTATACACTTTCAGAAAAAGCCAGGTCACGTCTTGAATGTTTTGCTGCTTAGAAATTTATTCTGCCAGATACCCTAAATCATCTTTCATAAGTTCAAAGTACCACAGATCTTTAGGGCATGGACAAAATGCCAGCAGTCTCTTTGCTAAAGCATAGCAAGGGTGTGACCTTTGCTCCAGTTCACAATAAGTTCCTCATCTCCATCTGAGACCACCTCAGCCTGGACTTCATTGTCCATATCACTATCAGAATTTTGGTCAAAACTGTTCAACAAGTCTCTAGAAAGTTCCAAACTTTCTCACATCTTCCTGTGTTCTTCTGAGTCCTCCAAACTGTTTCAACCTCTGATCATTACCCAGTTTCAAAGTTGCCTCCACTTTTTTAAGGATCTTTATAGCAATGCCCCAAACTCCCAGTACCCATTTTTTGTCTTTGTCCATTTTTACACTGCTATAAAGAACTACCTGAGTCTTTGTAACTTATGAAGAAGAAAGGTTTAATTCTGCATGGCTGGGGAGGCCTCAGGAAACTTACAATCATGGTGGAAGGTGAAGGGGAAGCAAGACACATCTTATTTGGGAGTAGGAGAGGGCGGGGAACTTCCAAATACTTTTAAGCCATCAGATCTCTTGAGAAGTCACTCACTATCATGAGAACAGCATGGGGGGAACCACCCCCATGATCCAATCACCTCCACCAGGTGATTCCTTGACACATGGGGATTACAATTCAAGAAGAGATTTGTGTGGGGACACAAAGCCAGACTATATCAAATAGTAATCATATATGTCACTTTTAAAAAACATAAATATGTACATTAGATTGTTATTCTACTGAAGGCATAACTTGAGTAATATGGGACACACACACAAACACCCACAGAAAGAAAAATAGCATTAAATCATAGAACCTCATGATTGTTTTTCTGGTTTTTCCCCTATACACTCTTTAACTTTGTCTGAAAAGCTCAGTATGACTTCCATAGTGTTTGGTTTCAATAAGGCTCCCTTTCCCCTCCCTTTGTAAAAATCAACAACAACAAAAAATTTCCTTCTCTAAAGACACTTCTCTTCCATTCTACCTCAGTTCCCAAGTCACATATTTCTTCCTCAGAGAGGCCTTTCCCAACCATTCAATCTAAAGAAGTACTTCTTTTCATTTATATTTATTTGTTCTTATCTTGTTTTTGATCTAAACAATTGATTTATTTTCTTAATCTTTGAGTCTGTGCTAAATTAAAAGTTCTTTATTCGTTTTCTTTGCCATTAGTAAATTCAAGACCAAAACCACAGAATTCTCAATAAATATTTGGAGAGAGAATAAACAAGTTCAAAAACATAAGGAGAACATTTCCTGAGGTTGATTTTAAAAATGTCTCTTATTACGCTTTTCAAAATGTACAATCCTCCAGGTACAGTGGCTCACACCTGTAATCCCAGTACTCTGGGAGGCCGAGGCAAGTGGATCACCTGAGGTCAGGAGTTCAAGACCAGCCAGCCTGACCAACATGGTGAAACCCCATCTCTACTAAAAATAAAAAATTAGCCAGGTGTGGTGGCGCATACCCGCAATCCCAGCTACCTGGGAGTCTAAAGCAAGAGAATTGCTTGAACCTGGAAGGCGGAGGTTGCAGTGAGCCGAGATCATGCCATTGTACTTCAGCCTGGGCAACAATAGTGAAATGCTGTCTCAAAAAATATATATATAATCATTTATTTTCAAATTTTGTTTTACATTAGTTACCTTTGTTTTCATTTTCTTAATTTAATTATAAATTAATAATTAATTGAATAACTATTATGTGCTGATACCACACAGGTATGTGGAATATTAGTAAATGCACATGATATCATGTACTCAAAATCTTACATTCTATTTATATTTATAATATATACTCAGACAATGCTTTCTAAAATAAGGCATTAAATGATATTCTAGACATAGAAAACATGGCATAATGTGGTACCATAGGAGAAGGATGAGAAATACCCAATATATTTCTAAGTCTCCAATTTTTTTAAACTTTGTGGTAGATAGATTAGATAGATAGATAGATAGATAGACAGATAATCTTACTGCAAAATAAATGTATGTGACATATTTTGAAATGCCTGCCACAGAGTCAGCAGAATGAAGTAAGCCTGCAAAGCTATCTTTTGTAGGATAAATTTGCATCTGCATAGAATTTCCATTAATGCAGCCAGGCCTTCCCTTTCTAGGCCTTTCCAAGATCTAGGAGAGCTTAATAGAGTCTGACCCCTTTAAAGGTCTGAAAAGAAACATTTACCATTTATTCTCTCTGAGGGCTATTGCCTATGAGGCTTCATCTACCTAACAAGACCACCTTCGCTAGCCAATAGCCATCCTTTCTCCCTCCCATTACCTGTCTTGCCACTATAACCTGGTTTTGGCCATGCTCTAAGCCTGAATTTTTTCTGTAACCTCAAAGTAGTATATGAGCTTTCGTACCCCATTAACAAATTGGTTTTTCATTCAGAAGCCTCCCATGTATACACATTAAATAAATTTGTATGCTTTTTCCCCTATTAATCAATCTCTCATGTAAGTGATTTTCAGCAAACCTCCAGGGGGCCAACAGCCTTACCCCTCACAATATAAACATACATATATAACTGCCCAATGGATTCACTTTGCCCGCTGCCTAAACAGAGCCAATTTATCAAGACAGGGGAATTGCAGTGGAGAAAGAGCAATTCACGCAGAGCCACCTGTGCAGGAGACCGGAGTTTTATTATTACTGAAATCAGTCTTTCCGAGCATTCAGTGATTTAAGTTTTTAAAGATAATTTGGCAGGTAGGGGCTTGGGAAGTGGGAAGTGCTGATTGGTCAGGTTGGAGATGGAATCATAAGGGGTCAAAGTGAAGTTTTCTTGCTGTCTTCTGTTCCTCGGTGGGATGGCAGAACTGGTTGAGCCAGGTTACCCATCTGGGTAGGGTTAGCTGATCCATCCAGTGCAGGGGTGCAAAATATCTCAAGCACTGAAATTAGGTTTTACAATAGTGATGTTATCCCCAGGAGCAATTTGAGGAGGTTCAGACCCTTGGAACCAGAGGCTACATGACCCCTAATCCGTACTTTCTAATCTTATAGCTAATTTGTTAGTCCTGCAAAGGCAGACTGGTTCCCAGGCAGGAAGGGGGTCTTTTCAGTAAAGGGCTATTATTAATTTTATTTCAAACTATGAGCTGAATTCCTTCCCAAAGTTAGTTCGGCCTGTGCCTCAGAAAGAACAAGGACAGCTTAAAGGTTAGAAGCAAGTTGGAGTCAATTAGGTCTGATCTCTTTTACTGTCATAATTTTCTCAGTTACAATTTTTGCAAAGGTGGTTTCACCTACATTTATGTGTGTATGTATGTATATGCATATATGAGACAGGTATATGAAAGACTAATACAAGGTTGTGCACAGTAAGGGTTACATGAATATTGTAAAATAAGTTGATATTACACGTAACTTTCAATGTATCAGTAGTCTTCAGCTTATTAAATAAAGTTACTAAAAGCAAATTTTCAAAAATGCTTATAAATACCACAACATATATTTTTGTTTATTTACTAACTGTTATCTACCATATTTACTGTCCTCGCTGTTTTAGCCAGTATTTGACTTGGAAAAGAGAAAAACAATCCGTTGAAGGAAGAACCTTAGGAAGGCACCTGACTTAGATGTCAGATGAAACTTTCAGAAGATATATAGACTAAGATCTCAATAGAAATTGCTCAGGAGGGCAGGCAAATGAGAAGACATTCCAGACAGAGAGAATGTCCAGGTAGAGAGAGAAAGTCAGGAAGTGAGAAAGATGTGTCTTCCAGAAACAAAGAAATGCAATATGGCTGGAGTGTAGTATATTTGGGGTTGATAAGGAGCAGAGGTGGAAAATGATGAAAGTAGAGAAGTAATGCAGAACCAAATCATGAAAACTCACTTAAGCCAATTTCAAAGTTTGGAGGAACTTAGCAATAAAGAGTTGCTTTTGAATATGTCATGAGCAGTAAGAAAGCTTGTTTATTGCCAAGACTACTCTTTCTTACGATGTTTAATGAGCCGTTTTAAACCTGAAGCAAATATGGCAAAATGTTATGATTTACTTAAAGAGAACAGCTTTGTAAATAATATTCTTTATACTTTTATGCTATGTTTAAATTTGCATAACACAACTTAAGAGAGGTACAGACTAATGCATAGATCAATCCAATAAATAAGGACCTCCACTTTCCACTTTCATATCTCCAGTATTATTAATGGAAGGAAATTTTGTATAAAGTCCAAACAGTGGTCCTCATTTTAACTCTTAGAAAGCAGAGGCATTATATGTTTGACAGTGCTTGTCAAAACACAGTTGAAATAATGGTAGAATTTCCTGCTTACAGCAATTCATAATGTCTATCAATGTATATCAATGGAAACATGTTATATGAAAATTGTAGGCAGGAAATTGGATATGCCCATAATATACCCAGAGGTGCATTTATGCCTATTAAGCATCTTTCTTACATAAGCCTCTACTTATTGATATTGCTGAATCATTTCTACCTGCTAACCTAAGTCCTGGCCTTCTGTGGCCAATGGAAGATGTCTAAAATTACTGTGCATCAGTATTTTACTTCAAGTATTTCTGAACATGTGTGTGTAGTAATGTATAGCCAGCGTTTTCCCATTGTGCTTTGCTTTTGAACTTCTAAGCATAACCCAGATGCCCAAACAAAGAAAGGTGTATGCCTAGGGAGGGGGAGTTTGTCCTGTGAAGCATGAACCAGCCTCACTACTTAAGGTAGTTCTCTCCCTTTCCTTTAACAAATTTAAGTCTCTGCTCCCGATTCTGAAGATTAGATGTCATTCTTCAAAAACAATTTAAAATGTTTGTTAAGGACTTCTCAGCATTTAGTTATCAAATTACTCAAATGCTTAGCAGTCCTCAAATCATCCGTGTCATTCCAAGATCATCTCTATCAACCAGAAATGATATAAAATTAAAGAATTATTATGGACAGCCATAGTAATTATTTGGTAATGGCTAAGTTAGTAATGGCTCTATGGAATCCTTTCCAGTGCCTTTAATTCCTCAAAAATGGTGGCCATGACATTGACAACTTGACTTCTGAGACGTGGTAAAATATTGGCAATGACCTATGCCCAAAAGTTCTGCTTTGAACTATAAACAACAGAATAGTTTTCTTCTTCCATGAAACTTCAAAATATATATATAGAAGAAAGACTTAGAGGCATGGTGGGATGTCTGTCTCCTTTGCATACCATAAAGCCAAGTTTCCCATCTCTAGAATATCATTTATTGCCTACTTTTATAGAGCGCTATTTGTGTTTCTACTTCTCTAACTAAACAATAAACTCCTTGAATGGAAGAATTCACTAAGGTTTTTTCACCTTCAAACAGGTGAAATCCAGCAATTAACACACTGCCTGTAACAAAGTAGAAGCTCAGAAAATGCTAACCAACCAAAATTGGCTTGAAATCATCGTTTCCAGAAGAATTAGGCTTTGTGGAAAATCATTGCTGAGTCAGAAATTGGCAAGAATCATTTTACACCCTATTGGCATGTGGTTCTCTCCCCATTTCTTTCTTCCTTTTTTTTTTTTTTTTTTTTTTTGAGGAGTCTCACTCTGTTGCCCAGGCTGGAGTGCAGTGGCCTGATCTCAGCTCACAGCAACCTCCGCCTCCGGCATTCAAGTGATTCTCATGCCTCAGCCTCCCAAGTAGCTGAGATTACAGATATGTGCCACCATGCCTGGCTGGTTTTTTTTATTATTATTTATTATTATTATTATTATTATTATTATTATTATTTTTAGTAGAGATGGGGTTTCACTGTGTTGGCCAGGCTGTTCTCAAACTCCTGACCTCAGACAATCCACCCACCTCGGCTTCCCAAAGTGGTGGGATTACAGGCATGAGCCACTACGCCTGGCCTCTCTCTCCATTTCAAGGTGGTTCTTTCAAAATGAATCTGCTGAGAGCAGAGCCCAGGTGTTGATGGCAGCTGGATGTATCTATTTTCATCAATTATAGAAGTTCCAAGGTGGTTAGGTTGGCAAGTTAAAATTAAGGTAAAAAAATTTTCCCAGTTCTCTAGCACAAAGACAGAAGAAATCTAAAATTAAAGTTTTAATATCTGGTGAAGACATGAAATTTTAATATTACATAAGAAATAAGGTTTGTCTAAATACTACAATAAGAAATAAGGTTTGTCTAAATAGTTTTGCCATGTTCCATGGAAATGAATGCTATACCAAACTTATTTCAAACAGAAATTTAAAAGTTCCTTACGAAGTGCAAGAATTGAGAGCCTGCACTTTCTATTATTCTTGTGATCATCCAGCTACATACCCATGATGAATTTTCTTCATTAGTTTTGCCTTGACAGGAAAATATAGCTGGCTGAAGTGGCCAAAGCATTTACCCTTTCAAAAGTAGTATGCTAAGTTTACATGTATTCACTTTAATTCATTTTTATCCTCTTTTTCTTCCCATGTGATAGTAGAAATTGTGTTCTCCACCCATCACTACAGAAATAGTCATCAAAAATATCTCAAAACATAATGGGTCAGAAGTTCTATGACACCCAGTACCACAAGAATGTGAAGAATCTTATTTACAAATATGGTATGCAAGTTATTCTAGGAAATGAGGGTTCTAACTACCACATAGGTCAAATGTATTGCTGCTATTGGGAAAAGGAGAGAGTCCGACTGGTAATAGTCATCATGGCTTTAATGAGAGTTGGAGAGGAAGATGTGAAGGGAAAACAAAGTTGCATAAAAACCCTTGGAGTTTTCGGAGAGCCAGAAGAATAAAAATTAACCTGGAGCGCAGAAGAACTGATGCAGAAAAACAACCTGAAAGCCATGGAGAGAAGTATAGGAAAATTCCAAAGATTTCCCTGAATATGTGTAACTGCAATTCCCTACCAAACCTAGAGCATGATTCATGATTTAGAAATAATTTGGGCTTGTTTTTTCCTCCTTGTGAAAGTAATAATTCCCCTGTGTGAAAACTGTGAAAAACAATTTAAGGAGTAACTATTACCTATTATTTAAATCCCCAAAGATAACTTCCATGAAAATTGTGCTGTGTATCTTTCCAGACATAGATACATATTCATGTTTTATGTAATTGAGAACATATTAAATATACAATTTTTATGTCCTACATTTGTTTTTCCATTACCATTAAAACTCTCTTAATACATCATGTTATGGATGTAATATTGTGTTAAATAGCTCAATGTTAAATGTTTTTGTTCTTTCCAATGATTCACAATGATTTTTTAAAAACCACTGGGAATTTATGATCACCAAATCTGGAAGCAACTAAGATGTCCTTCAATAAGTGAGTGGATAAACTATGGTACATCTATAGAATGTAACACTACCCAGCAATGAAAGGAATCAGATATCAAGTTCATTGCAAAGACGTGAATGAATCTTAAATTCATAATGTATATTTGCTAATAGGTTGGGGAAAAGGTTCTGACCTAAATAACTAGAAATGACATAAATGCCTTGTAAGACTGAAGGCAAAAGAAAATACACATAAGCATTCTACTCTCACTGATAAAATTGTCTCCAGGGGGTTATGAATTGACAATTCTAAAACCATTATATATATGTAGGGGATCGGTCAGGGTGGTGAGAGAAATTATAAGGATAAAGTTATAGGAAATAGACACAAACTTTCTTGGAAGGCCAGGAGGTTTGCATGGCTTCAGCAAAAGATTTGGCTGAAGGCAGCCTAATTCTGTTTACCTTGAGTTGATATCAGAAGAGCAAATAACAAGGGAATGTGGGGGAGTTTATCTAAATAGCTTGTTTACTCATGTGGTCCTAAGAACGACCCTTGATCATCTGTGGGCCCATGACTGCTCTCTACTCAGGAGGTTGGCAATCTTAATTACCCTCTCGTGGTGTTTACTCGAGACCTTTGTCATTTAATATGTACTAAATAAATGCAAATGTTGCAGACTCAGGCAGCAGAGCCCCTTAGCCACACCGATAGGCAAAATATCTGTGTCAGTGTACATCTTTCATCCATCGCTGGGTCAGGGTCTGCAGATCGAACCTGGCATATATATATTGGAATTGAAGAAATTAAATAAATACATAGCGAATGATGAGAATCAGGTTTCTCACTGTTAAAGTATAAGGTTACAAATAAACCAGAGGTAGAAACTAAATGATCCATGTAACAACAGATTAAAGACATCAGCATGAACTCAAATTTAGCTTAATATAGATATGGATGGTTACATATTTATTATTTATAGCTATGTATATGATCAGGGGTTAGTATATACACATATATTTCCTTGCTCTGTCAACTGAAAGAACCTAGAAACACTGACATTTAGTAGCAACAAGCCCACTTAGTGCCTGAATCTTTGTTTCTAATACTATTCTTCAATAAAAGGACAAGGGTTCCTTGGAGGAATTGCTGAATCTGGGACTGGGGCAAGAAATACACAAGATGACCCTGTAGCATATAGTCATACCACAAAGTAAGAAAGAGCTTTAAAAAATACAACGATAAGACATGTCAAAATGACACAGACATCAACTAAAAGAGCTTTCAGCAGTCAAAGCTGAAACAATTTAACTAACAAAATAAAGTAATATTGGATTTTTAGCTCAAAACATAAAATAACTATCTATGCATCTATACCCTTATAAATAAATGTTAAATAAACTTGTTAATAGGAGAAAAATAGATATGTCTTCCATAAGGAAATATACCAAGTAATTTATGTAAATATTCTGCCCTTACATTTGACAATTAATTTTCTTATTCTTAAATGGGAACTACTTTCAGTGACTTTCTTCCAAAGAGTACACTGGGAGAAGGGGAAAGAAAAGAGTAACTTGACAGTAGAGAAACATGATAAACACTACCTTAACCAGGTGACCAAGGTCAAACTCAACAGTGATTCCATGTTAACAGTAAGCACCCTTGAAAAGATGTGATGATAATGGCACTTTATCTCTGTGGTCTTCTTTCCAAAACCCACAAGTTCCATCTAATCACATTTTTAAAAATCAGAAAAATTTCAATAAAGGGACATCCTATAAAATATGTGAGCAGTAGGCCAGGCGCGACGGCTCATGCCTGTAATCCCAGCACTTTGGGAGGCCGATGCAGGTGGATCACGAGGTCAAGAGATCGAGACCTTCCTGTCTAACACAGTGAAACCCTGTGTCTACTAAAAACGCAAAAAATTAGCTGGGTGTGGTGGTGGGCACCTGTAGTCCCAGCTACCCAGGAGGCTGAGGCAGGAGAATGGCGTGAACCTGGGAGACGGAGCTTACAGTGAGCCGAGATCATGCCACTGCACTCCAGCCTGGGCAACAGAGTGAGACTCCATCTCACCAAAAAAAAAAAAAAAAATGTGAGCAATACTCCCCAAAACTGTCAAGGTCATCAAAAACAAGAGAAGTTTGAAAACCTCACAGCTTAGAAGAATCTAAAAAGACATGATGACTATATGTAATGATAACCTAGATAGGATCCTGGAGCAATAAAAGGTCATTAGATTATAACTAAGGAAATCTGAATACAGTGTGCATTTTAGTTACTATCAATATTGGTTCATTCATCGGGACAAACGGATCTTACCAATATTCATATTAGGGGAAAATGGATGTAGTACGTATGGACACTTTCTATACTATCTTTGTAATTTTTCTGTAAGTCTAAAACTATTCTAAAGTAAAACATTATGTTTTAAATAATTAAGAATAATATTTTGGCCCCAAAGAGTTGTTCATAGTTCTGATTATTTTCTGAGAATTGGAATTACTGATTAGAAGTAAATTAATATTTTAAGGGGCCCTATTGCCAATTACTTACCATTACTTTTGCACTAATTTAATATGTCAGTGACAACATTTGAGAGAGTCTGTCCCTCTGTAAGAGCCCTGATTAAAAGTGACTTAGATGTTGAATCTTCCTCACAGAAGCCAACTAGCCAAAAACGGATAGTTTTATTCAACCTGAAGTGAAATAAGTCAGTATAACCTAGAAGATAAGTGCTCAGGGTTGAATGATGCTGCATGAATTTGTATATGGCTCCACTATTTTCTTACTGTGACTTTGGGCAGGTTATGTAGCTGCCTTAATCCTCAGTCGTTCCTACCTGTAAGATGACAATAACCAAATAACTCTACTATATGGTTTTGAGGACAATTAAATAAGGTAATGCATACCACCTAATTAGTACCATGGCTGGCACAAAGTAAGTACTCGCTCTCAGTTATTGTTATTGGTTTTTCCTTGTTCACTCATTTATTCAACAAATATTTATTGAAGAACCACTATGTGTTAAGCACTCTGGAAGGTCCTGGAGAGACAGTGGTCAACAAGACACAATCCTTGCCTCTAAGGAGCTAACAGTCTTGCAGTAAAGTCCCAGACATGCACAAGAAATCACAATCTCATGTGATGAGCATGTAAATAGACATCCTGATTCCAGGAAGCAATGGAAGCATATGGCATGATCATGATCAAGAAAGCCTCCTCAGGGAAGTGGACAGATGAGCCAAAATCTAAAGGATTTTGTAGGATTTAACCCAGTGGTGTTCTGAATCCAGCACACATCCACTCTCTAGGACACGTTGTGCAGATTTCTTCCCAATTTTGTGTCCAAAGACATCACGTGGGTAGCTTGATCAAAGTCATGGTGAGAATGTTTGCACCATGAAAACCATCAAAAGCCGCAAATCTGGGATCCTCTTCTTCTCCTCTCCCAAAGGCAGTTGTTAAATGTTTACCAGCAAAACACTGCATTAACCAATCAAATTCTGAAGGACGAATGTGGAGGGAAGCAAGGAGCATGGTGGATTTGAGAAACTGAGAGATGTTTGTCTGAGCTAGAGCAGGAAGGGATTATAAGGATAAAGAACAAGTGGGAACCAAATCATGTAGCCCTTTGTAAACCAAACTAAGATATTTAGAATTTTTTTCTGAGGGCAATGGGGAGCCACTGAAGGGTGTAGAGCAAGGGATCAGAGGTGGTTTGCACGTTAGAAAGATTCCCTCGGGATTTGAAGAGCATAGTATAATTGAGAATAGACAGGGTGTGCTTAAGATTTTATGGATATATAGATGACTTGGATTTGATAATTATCTTTGTCTCCACAGGGTGGTATAATTAAAGTGCCATTATCAGTTAATATATCAAAATGTTTGTATTTTTTTGTGTTTCCTACCTGGATTCTTTTAAAGTTACTTTCTTAGCAAGCTGTCACAAAACAGTAGACTGAGACTTAACACTTTTGACAGTTTTATTACATTTCTAACAGTTCCTAGAAAATTTTCTTCTTCCCAATCCTACATTTATTAAGAGAGCAAGACCTAAGACTGTGAAATAAATGAAAAGGTTGCTGAAGGGAACAAGGTAAAAGATAACAGTCTGAACGTGAGTAGTAGTTGTTGTGGTTGTGGCAAATGGCTTTGAAAAATATTTAGGAGGTAGTTCATGATGATGGCATGAATGAGGAGAGTGAGAGGCAAGGAAAAGTGAAGAAAAATGCTCAGATATCTGGCTGGGCAGTGGTTACTTACACCACAAAATAGGAACCAATAGAGAAATAGTAATTTAGGGTCAGAATAATATAGTCCAGAAAACAGGGGGTATGGTGGTGAAAGGGGGTAAAAGAATGTGTTTGTTCAATTATTGAGTTTAAAATGTCTTTGCAAGTTCTAAGAGAAATTGTGCAGAACTCAGTTGTGTGTGTGAATATGGAGCTCAAGGAAAGAGGAAAGAAAAAGCACCTTAAAAAACAAGGCAGGTACAGTGGCTCATGCCTGTAATCCCAGCACTTTGGGAGGTTGAGGCAACAGAATCTCTTGAGGCCAGAAGTCCAAGACCAGCCCAGGAAACATAGCAAGACCCAATCTCTACAAAAAAAGAAAAAAAATTAATAACCAAATGTAGTATTGTGTACCTGTAGTTTCAGTTATTCAGGAGGTGGAGGTAAGGAGGATTGCTTGAGCCCGGGAGTTGGAGGCTGCAGTGAGCTCTGATTGCGCCACTGCTCTCCAGCCTGGGTGACAGAGTGAGACCCTGTCTCTAAGAAAAGGCATGAAAAGTCTTCCAGCATCTGGACACAAAGAAAGAGAATGAAGCCTTTTGGAGCCAAAAGACGCAAGCACGTCTTCAAAGAAGAAGAGCAAGTCGGCAGTGTCAAATACCATAGAGAGGTCAAAAAAGAGTTAAGATATTCTGTCCTTGCTGCTTCAACATGAGAATGAAGACCATTCTCAGGAATCAGACTAAACATTCCAGAAAATGTCAATATCACTCTGAAGGGACTCACAGTTACGAAGGGCCCCAGAGGAACTCTGCAGAGAGACTTCATTCGTATTAATGTAGAACTCGGGTTACTTGGAAAGAAAACACAGGCTTCAAGTTGACACAGTGGAGAAATAGACAAGAATTTGCTCTGGTTCACGCTATTAATAGTCATGTACAGAACAGGATCCAGAACATTACACTAGGCTTCCATTACAAGATGAAGTCTGTGTATGCTACAAGATGAAGTCTATGTATGCTCACTTCCTTCTCAGCATCGTCATTCAGAAGAATGGGTCTCTTGTTGACATCAGAAATTTCTTAAGTGAAAAATGCATCCACAGGGCTCAGATGAGGCCAAGTGTGGCTTGTTCCATCAGTATCTCAAGCCCAGAAAGAAGAGTTCGTTTTTGAAGGTAATGACAGTAAACTTGTACCAAATTCAGCTTCTTTGATTTAGCAAGTTACAGTAGTCAAAAACAAGGATACCAGAAAATTGTTGGATGGTATCTATGTCTCTGAGAAGGGAACAGTTCTGCCATCTGATGAATAAAGTGTCAGAGTTATCCAGCTATGAAACAAGAAGATGCTGGATGATTCCTAAGACCTATTTGTGATATTTTAAACATGCAATAAAAGCCTTCTATTGATAGAAAAAAAATGGAAGGAAGGGATGGAGGAAAGG
>NW_012109808.1:2711450-2722010 GCF_000951045.1 Mandrillus leucophaeus | reverse complement strand
ATTGTAGAAGAGTTAAAAATAGCAAAGACAGACTATTTTTAGCTTTGGCTTATGTTTTCTGCCTAGCAAGGTCAAACCATGTAACAAAGATATGACCTAGCCCAGTACTTCTGAGACTCTTCCACCAAAATATTGCTTATAGCAAAATGGGGTGTGAATCTATGCATGTCTAGGGGTATAGGATCCTACAACTACAACATTTCTCTAGCTTTATCCTAGTAATTATTCTAAATTTGTATTTGTTATAGTATGAAAATAGTAGTTTTTAGCCCCAAAAAAATATTTTGGAAAAAAAACATACTCCCAGGAAAATGTAAGATATTTAAACGGTGGCCTCAGGGAGTTCTGCAGGGTACATATAAACACTAGTTTGAGAAACAAGGACTCACTCCAAGTTTTGTGTAGGAAAATGTACCTTTATTTCGATTACTTCAGAGAGATTGTGTCACAGTTTACCCCAGGCGTGGTGGTTCACACCTGTAATCCCAGCACTTCAGGAGGCCAAGGCAGGCGGATCACGAGGTCAAGAGATCAAGACCATCCTGGCCAACACAGTGAAACCCCATCTCTACTAAAAATCCAAAAAAAATTTAGCTGGGCATGGTGGCACGTGCCTGTAGTCCCAGCTACTCGGGAGGCTGAGGCAGGAGAATGTCTTGAACTCGGGAGGTGGAGGTTGCAGTGAATGGAGATCACGCCACTGCACTCCAGCCTGGTGACAGAGCAACACTCCATCTCAAAAAAAATAAATAAATAACAAGAAGAAAGGAAGGAAGGAAGGAAGGAAGGAAGGAAGAAAGGAAGGAAGGAAGGAAGGAAGGAAGGAAGGAAGGAAGGAAGGAGACACAAAGAAGGAGAAGTTGTCCAAGAAGGCAAGAAGGCAATGTTGACCTGGAGAACAGATGCTGGACCAAAGTAGAACTCAGGTTCTACTCCTGGATCACCGTAAAATGATAGTACAAGTTTGGGTAATCACTTAAAGGCTGTGAGCCTCAGTTTCTACTTCTGTGAAATAAAGGAGCTGATGTGCACGCTTACTAAATTCCTTTCCCATCATAACTTTCTTCTCTGTTTGCCAATGTTAACATTAAATGGGCTGAAAGGAAAGGAACAGAGAAGTTAAAACCTTTTCAGAGCCAGTGCTAAATGCAACTATGTTCAAGAATTTTGAACTATGTTCAAAGAGTAACTATTTTCCTACAAGGCTGCAGTTCCAACACTGCTTTATTTAGCTATAAATTTTCATAAAAATGGGTCTCAATCCAGATGTTACTGCCCGGCCGAAAATATGAATCAAAACAAAGAGAATTGCATAGTCTGTTTTGGCTTTTTTACATATATAACATTCCTCAAATGCGCAACAGCCAACATGCTATTATTCAGTTTGCAAATGTTTATTAAATACCTACTATTCAATTACATATAGTTCACCTTATGGGAAATACAGAAATAAATGAAACTAAATCTCTATACTCAAAAGATTTCACTCAAAGAAGAAACAGAGGTATACATCTCGAAGAAAAGGCAGAATAAAATAAATGTTATGGATGGAGATAAAAACCACATGCTCGGCCGGGCGCGGTGGCTCAAGCCTGTAATCCCAGCACTTTGGGAGGCCGAGACGGGCGGATCACGAGGTCAGGAGATCGAGACCATCCTGGCTAACACGGTGAAATCCCGTCTCTACTGAAAAATACAAAAAACTAGCCGGGCGAGGTGGCAGGCGCCTGTAGTCCCAGCTACTCGGGAGGCTGAGGCAGGAGAATGGCGTGAACCCGGGAGGCAGAGCTTGCAGTGAGCCGAGATCCGGCCACTGCACTCCAGCCTGGGCGACAGAGCAAGACTCCGTCTCAAAAAAAAAAAAAAAACACATGCTCAAGGAGTGATCATCTTTGACTAGGATCTTCTGCTGGAGGAGATGGTATTCTTTCCTTCGTGCTATAGTCATTGCGAGAGTCATTTAAAGGATGTGAATCCTACAGTCCAACTAGTCAATTGAAAAATGAGTTTTACACACAACTTCTGACTGCAAATCCAGCTTTCTCTGCTGCCTCTACAAAAAAAGTATTTATAGTATGCTCTTCAATTTATGAAAACATATATATCTGTGTCTATTTACACAGAGATATATAAAATTCTATTTAATCTTCACATCAATCCCAAGAAAGAGTTGCTTTTATTTATCCAAATGTTTCACAAATTTGAGACTCTCAGAGGTTTCAGAACTTGCCCAAGATCAATCAGAACAAATCATAAAGATAGGACTCAAACCCAAAACTCATAACACCCAAGTCTGCAGTTTCCCCTGAAATATTCCTTGCATGCAGGCTGCCATGCTCTGGGGATGAATTGATAGACCTCCTATCTGATCACTAGTACTACCAGGAAGAAGGTAAGAAGGACTGGAATTCCAAAATTCTTCTATTTAAATAATTATATATCTACTGTATTTATTAAAATAAAAACAAATAGGGGATTATGAAGCTATAGTCATCCCTTACAATGTAGTAGAGTAAGTGTCCATTGAGCAGAGCTTAGGAAAAGGTGATAGTGCAGAGATGCCAAAAACACAAGGACGGCAGGGCACCTCAGCAGCATGAGTAGAAAGCTGTAAGACAGAAGCATTGATAATCAGTTTTGCCTCCTTCTCAATTCTGCCCAAGGAGGGACTCAGGAGTGAAAGAGGAATTTTACCATGTCTGTCACTTTTGCATCTTTTCTGTGAAATGAAAAAAAGAAAACAAAAGTTAAACATGTCTCCAACGGCATTAATTTGTCAAGAGTCCAAATCCCCTTTTAATGTGTTACTTTTCTTAAAATAATTACTTTTCTTAAAATAATTATCAGAAAAGAAGAAAGTCACTGAATAATTTTTCAGCATTTTAAGAGGAGCACTCCACAAATATGTGCATTTATGTGGGCTCTTCCTGTACGCATCCAGCTTATTGATGCTGCAAGTCATGTTTCCAAGCAGATTGCCATGATGGGTCATAATAGATTGCACTGGGGTAGGAATGCGGACTAAGTGGAAATGCAGGGCTAATCTGTCAGGTCCAACCAAGATAAATATCCCAGCAGTACTGCCATATTTCACAGTGCGTAGTGTTGACTATAGATCTCCTGACATGATAAATTTTATGGCCAAATGCAGTGGCATTTTGCAACCCTGGGTCTACTAAGGATGGTTGGTCCTTCTCTAATGGGGTCAATTGTGATAAATCGCCCTGTTGAACTCCTCATGAAATATGACGTTTCAGATTAGCCAAATTCTCTTTGATGTGCATGTTCCATTTAGCCTCCAGACATTTACCAGAGGAGCTTTTCTAGTTAGGAGAATGAAATGGTACCAGATATGACCTTGTCATCTTCCTTACTATTTTGTCAGCAATGAAAAAGAAAGGGGAAGAATCTCTTTCCTAGGAAGATTGTGGACAGATTTCCCTCTGGAGTTACAGGAGTTGGAGGGCATTACCTGGGAGGAGAAGAAGGAAATAGATGATTGGTTCAATCTCCTGCATCTTTTGTTAATTCCCCTGACATGGAGCCACCAATTCGTTTTGGAGAAAGTTGTCTTTCCCTATACAAGAGGCCTGAGTAGCCAATAAACTGATGCTACATATTTCTCCAAGGAAACTGACATTTTATCCAGAGCAAGCCAAAATGATGTTTCCATACACAGAATTACGTATGTGCTTCATATAAGAAAAGAAAGCTTGAAAACTTCTGTAGACCACCCCATTTCCCATCTTTTCAAGACTATGAATGATAGTGATGATAAAAGTGTTTGGTACCTGCAGGCTAATGTCAGCATACCCTCTCTCCAATTAATTCAGCCTTGCACACAAGAGCACAAACTGTCATAGTTTAAGATCTGTCACAAAATAACTATGTGACCCCGAGCAAGTAACTAGCCTCTGAGCCTTGGGTTTCTCAGATGTAATGAACTCAAATTTCCTTCCATTGCAAAGCTTCTGGTAGGTAATACAACAATGTGTTAAAGATTACAGACTCTGGAACCAGGCTGCCTGAGTTCAAAACCTATATCCTTCACATAGTACACAAGGACCTTGAGAAATTTCTTTAATCTCTCTGTGTTCCATTTTTCTCATCTGTGAAATGGGGTTGATAATCAAAGCACTCAACACATAGGGCTGTGGTGAGCATTAAATAATTTAATATATGCAAAGTGCTTCCAATCAAGGACAGAAGATACTGAGTTTTCAGTAAGTGTTTGCAATTATTATACTAGGATTCTATGTGCATGGTATTCAAGTAATGGTGACCAGTCCAATATGTGAGCTGTTACATAGTAAAACAATTAATATTTTTTTACTATCTCACCATCACCTGTAAATGGACTCCTACATGTGGACAAATTGTTATCAACAAACAATAGGAACAGAACTGCATAATATTAATCATTATGCTTCTATTTTCTTTATCAGTTTATGTCACTAACATATCCACAAATGGTAACATTTTAAACTCTTTCTTCCCCTGAATTAGTCCCACCCCCATCTTCTTGCCCAATGAACACACACACATATACATACACACAAGTGCTCAAACCTCAGTCATTACTCAAATTTTTTTTTTTTTTTTTTTTGAGACGGAGTCTCGCTCTGTCGCCCAGGCTGGAGTGCAGTGGCCGGATCTCAGCTCACTGCAAGCTCCGCCTCCCGGGTTTACACCATTCTCCTGCCTCAGCCTCCCGAGTAGCTGGGACTACAGGTGCCCGCCACCTCGCCCGGCTAGTTTTTATTTCAACACCACATCCTCTCTTTTCCATTCCTATAACAATCACACATGAGATGCATTCAATAAAGTTTCCTTGATGATGACGATGCTGATATGACTGAATATGAACATAACGGTCTTAGATTAATAAATTGTATTTATTATTTTCAAAGTATACAGGTAAATCATACATGCTTTATTCATTCATTCATGCACCTGTAAGCCTACCACATATTAAGCCCCGAAAAGTTTCTTTTGGGCCCAAAACATCAAAATCTCATCTAAATTTACATTCAGGCAAAATCTTAGATATTATCTTATAGTCAAGCCATAGAGCATTCATTTCGTAAGCAATTACTTATAGAAAATAATTCATTAAATTCCTAATTGTTTTTCTTATTAGTACTTTGCTTTGGTCTATAGATACATTTTTCTAGTTGTGACTTCCTCATGTGAATATTAAGGAAGTTTGACTAAATAGTCTCAGAGGTCACTTTCTGTTCTAAATGTTCTGTGGAACAAAGACAAAAATAGTTTCCCATGATTAAGACTTAAGGAAATAATATCAGCCAGGAAATATAATGGATTCTAAAATAATGACAAAAAGGATATGCACAAAATTGATTATTTCTGGGTGGTCAGCTTGTGGATGAATTTTATTACTACCTTAATGTTCTCTGTGTCTCCTCTTTATTCTTTTCCTGTTTGGTTGCACTATTATTATATGGGCTGCCAAAAGGAGTAAAGTGTGATCAGCTTTCCTGGAACATTAAGTCTGGAGAAATTCTGAGGGGATACTCCTGGCTCCCATTTGATTGATGGGTCAATTGAGCAACAGCTGACATATAATGAAAAAATCATAGACTTCAGAGTCCAAAGACTATACTTTAAGTCCCACTTTTTCTTTCAGCTTTATATTCCACTACAAACAATTTACGTTTCTTCTCTGAGGCTCAGGTTCAGCATCTATAAAATGCATATCCTCACAATTGAAGGCACAACCTTTGCCTGCCTGTCTAGCTATGTCATCCGTGCAAGAAAGACATTGCTATTCCTTATCTTCCAAGTGTGAGAGAAGAAATTCAGTGAGATTAAAAGAGGTGGTACAAGTCAAAGGACCTTGTAAATCCCAGAGTTCTACATGCATTTTGTTGCAGTTGTTACTGTTAGATTACCCCAACCAAATATTAAGCTTTTATGCCTACGTGATTACAGTAATGCAAACAATAATATAAACTTTGATTATAAATAGACATGTTTGTTCTCCTTAATTTGAGATATACAGAAAAAATTCAAGAGGAGAGTAGCACTTCCTCTTTCCACTAAACTTCAAGCATGGCAGGAATGGCCTATGTCTATCTTGTACACCAACGGGCATCTCTAGCACGTAGTAAAGAACCTGGAATTTAGAAGGAGTTAGAAAAACTCTTCCAATGATGGATGTGATTCCATTTTATGATTTCCATGAAATGCCTGATTGCATTATTGCAAGATTAAGGAAAAGGCCATGCAGTTTGCCAGCTCAAGGCTGTTGGGTATGCAATCTAAATTCATCTAGTCCCATGGCTGTGATTTGGTCCCACTTCATTGTCATCTTCTCTGGCTTAAATATTGATTCCAGGTCTTCTGGCTGGCTGAGATTTCCAGGATGGGAAATACAATTATAGACATATCTTTGCACCTTTTCCCCTCCTTATCTGGGTAGGAATAAAGAACTTTGGAAATATGAGGACCCATTCTCTGGCTCTACACTTCCCAAGAAAAACTTTCTCTACTGTTTCTTTTTTTTTCCATAGGTTTTTGCAGAACAAATGGTGTTTGGTTACATGAGTAAGTTCTTTAGTGGTGATTTGTGAGATTTTGATGCACCCATCACCCAAGCAGTATACAATGTACCCAAAGGATAGTCTTTTATCCCTCATATCCCCCCACCCTTTCACCCAAGTCCCCAAAGTCCATTATATCATTCTTACGCCTTTGCATTCTCATAGCTTAGCTCCCACTTATGAGTGAGAACATATGATGTTTGGTTCTCCATTTTTGAGTCACTTCACTTAGAATAATGGTATTCATTTCCATCCGTTGCTGTAAATGTCATTATTTTGTTCCTTTTTATGGCTGAATAGAATTCCATGGTATATATATACCACAATTTCTTTATCCACTCATTGATTGATGGCTATTTGGGCTGGTTCCATACTTTTGCAATTGGAAATTGTGCTGCTATAAACATGCATGTACAAGTATCTTTTTTGTATAATGACTTCTTTTCTTCTGGGTGGATATCCAGTAGTGGAATTGCTGGATCAAATGGTAGTTCTACTTCTAGTTCTTTAAGGAATCTCCACACAGTTTTCCATTGTGGTTGTACTAGTTTACATTCCCACCAGCAGTGTAAAAATGTTCCCTTTTTTACTGTACCCCCACCAACATCTATTTTTTTTAATTTTTTGATTATGGCCATTCTTACAAGAGTAAGGTGGTATTGCATTGTGGTTTTGATTGGCATTTCCCTGATCATTAGTAATGTTGAGCATTTCATTATATGTTTGTTGGCCATTCATATATCTTCTTTTGAGAATTGTCAGTTCATGTCCTTAGACCATTTTTTGATGGGTTTGTTTGGTTTTTTCTTGCTAATTTGTTTGAGTTCCCTGTAGCTTCTGGATATCAGTCCTTTGTCGGATGTATAGACTGTGAAGATTTTCTCTCACTCTGTGGGTTTTTTGTTCACTCTGCTGATTGTTTCTTTTGCTGTGTGGAAACTTTAGTTTAATTAAGTCCTCTCTATCATTGTTTTGTTGCATTTGCTTTTGGGTTCTTGGTCATGAAATCTTTGCCTGAGGCAATGTCTAGAAGGGTTTTCTCATGTTATCTTCCAGAATGTTTATGGTTTCAGGTCTTAGATTTAAGTTCTTGATCCATCTTGAGTAGATTTTCATATAAGGTGAGAGATGAGGATCCAGTTTCATTCTTCTACATGTGGCTAGGCAATTATCCCAGCACAATTTGTTGAGTCGGGTGTCCTTTCCCCACTTTATGTTTTTGTTTGTCTTGTCAAAGATCAGTTGGCTGTCAGTATTTGACTTTATTTCTGGGTTCTGTATTCTGTTCCATTGGTGTATGTGCCTATTTTTATTGCAGTATCATGCTGTTTTTTTGACTATGGACTTAGAGTATAGTTTGAAGTTCGGCAATGTGAAAATGACCATGCTACCAAAAGCAATCTGTGAATTCAATGCAATTCCAATCAAAATACCATTATCATTCTTCATAGAACTAGAAAAGACAATCCTAAAATTCATCTGGAACCAAGAAAAGAGCCTGCATTCCCTGCCATTTCTTCACCTGATCTCACCCTCCCTTTTCTAACCAGTTCCCTCTCTTTCCCTGAGAGGACAAGAAATCCAATCAGGGACTGGGCACAGAACCAATATTTATTACCAATACTCACCGTGTTTTACCACTGGTAAATTAAATGAGTATAGAGTTAAAAGAATGACTTAGATGAATAAAAGTAGCATAATTAATATTTAATGGGATAAATGAAACTGGTATATATTGAGATAAAGGATATTCCCAAAATGATTTGAATTTTTTTTTTTTCAGAGAAAAAGAGATGAGAAAGAGATCAAAGGAGAGGCTTAAGGAAAAAGAGAAACAGAGACATTTGTACTAAGAAATGACCCAGTTGTGTCTTTAAAGATAGATCACATTTTGAGAAGCAGGCAGACCCACAGACAAAACTCTCCCAAACAGCAATTTTTTAATTCCTTGGCTTCCACTATGAAATCAATTACTTTTTTATGAATAGTAAACTTACTCTCTCCCGTACTCTTCCAAATTGTCTAAGATAGAGTCTATCATTGGATCAGTTAATTGGATCAGCTCACTCTTCATGATAAGCATGAGAATTACACAGTATTTTATACTCTAAATTTGAAAGAACCTTCCATACCTGCCCCATCAGTTGGTTACCATCTTAGCTTACCAAATTTATGATCTGTGAGCGTCCATGACCACTCACATCTGTCTTGATTTTCCCTGGGGCTGCAGCAACGATGGTTGAGAAGAAATTCCTAAGTGTTTGGTTTTGAAGTACTGTGTTGGCCTCATGAGACTGGAGTAAGAAAAGAGAGGAAGTTTCTGTTTCTCTCAGATTTCATTTTAACAAGATTCCAGACGACATAATTTCCCAACCAAGTGGGACCAATTTAAATACCAGGATATAGTGATTTTTTCTTACTATTTGATTTTAGCATTTCACTTTTTAACTAGGAACCATAAGGCATCATTCAATAAATATTTAATAGGCTGTTATAATATAGAAAGCACCCTGCTAAGTCTTGCTGAAGATGTAAAGGAAAATAAAACATGACTTGTTTCCAATCCAGTTATGCCAGTTCATATACATGCAATACAGTTAAATATATGTAATAGCATAAATGAACTAGAAGCAAACTCTCTCTCTCTCTATTTGTATATATATATATGTCCCACTTATCCCATTATTTAATATTTAAATATGCCACTTTTATTCATATATATATGCACACACACAAATGAATTTTTGTGTACATATAAATGTATCTATATCTATTGTCTATATCTATTGTCAACTGAAGAATAATAAGGTTCATAAATTTGGAAAGAAGAGCTTTATTTCTCCTAAATGGTTGCAGCCTGCAGGTGGCCCTTCTGACAGGCTGGAAAGTGTAGCATCCAGTCACCAACCAAATACAGGAACTTTGAGGGAGACTTAAAGGGACCCAAAATTTATGCTGAGTGGAGTGGTCAAGTATACATATTTAATAAGCTATAGGAGGAGTCATTAATATTTATGAATGGAGAAAGATGCACATGTGCAATTGAGCTTTACATCCCTTCATGAGTCACATGTACAAAAAGTGATGGCATCAGCATGATCTGAGGGTGGAGTTTTCAGCCCTCTGAGGTTAAAAGATAAAGCAGAGGACACAAAAGTCCTCATTGTACACCCTCTATAGACTGGCCAGAATCACTCCATGGTCCCTGGTCTCTTACCAGCAACGAATGCCATTCAGCTGTTGTATTAAAACTGCAAAAATGGAGGAGCAGCGTCAGGGGTTGGTTGAAATCAGCAATAGAGTGAATCTTTCAAAAGGGCTGGTTTCTGTCTAACCCTCAAGGAAAAAAGTCTAACGGCAGTTAACAAAGAAGGGTGTATAATGAGGTGAATCTGTCCTCTTATCACTTCATGGCTAAGAACTCCGTTTTCAAGATTTCCCTAGGGTCCCCTTGGCCAAGAGGGGATCAGTTCAGTTGGTTGGAGAGATCAGAATTTCATTTTTATTTCTCACTCTATGGATAGATAAATATATAGATAGACAGATGATAGATAGGTAGAAGATAGACATAGAGAGATAAATAGATAGATGATGGATGGAGATAGATAGATAGATAGATAGATAGATAGATAGATAGATAGATAGATAGATAGATAGATAGACAGATGCAATAACTCACAATATAAGACAGCATATAGGCTCCAATAGAGGAATGACAATATGTAAAAAGGAAGAGTGGAAATATCAGAGAAGAATCAAAAGATATGAGCCCCAACTCCACACACACACAAACACACAAAATAGACACTTTTCTAATGGGGAGCGTGGAGTCCTGATAAGCAACAAGGATAGAGTCTAGCTGTCAAGATAGAAGAAGGAAGAAAAGGGGGAGAGGAAAACCAGCTCTAGCAAAAATGCTGACTAACCATCATTTTCTTGCACAAACACCCTGTCACAGGATGCCTGGGGTGGAAAGACCTGCCAGTTAAGAATCACC
>NW_012109808.1:2706314-2708335 GCF_000951045.1 Mandrillus leucophaeus | reverse complement strand
CATTTGGGTTTGAAGCTCAGCTCCATCATTTGCTACCTGTGCCTCTTTTTTCATAAATCACTTTTCTGAATATCTATTTCCTCATTTATACCTTTCTCACTGGCTGGTGGTCAGGATTAAGCGAGATGTCTAATATGAAAGAAGATGGCAACATTATCATCATTCTCATTTTACAGATACAGAAACCAATGGTTAGAGATGTTAGCAACTGGCAGCATGTTTTCCTGAAAATTAACTCCACAAAACCCAACTTTCTAAACATCTAATTTGCTTTATTTATTCTAAGTTCACTGGTTTGATGAAAATGTTTTTTATACCTTTAAGTGATGAGGAAACTAAAAATCAAACAGGAATGTTTTAAGAACTTAAAGGGATGGTTGAATTTTGGTGTCTCATGATAAACGATCTAGCAAAACAGAAATGTCAACATTTGTTATGGGAATTTCTCAGTTTCTATTGATATCTAGATCCATTTTCACATTATTTCTGTTTTGTCAGATTTTAGCAGTTTTAGGAATTTTTCAGTCAATTTTTAAAATTCTTTGCATTTATTAATTTATAGTCAAGGAATATTAGAAGTACTAATATAATGTACTGTAATAAAATATTCTGAACAGCTCCACTTTCTTTACACACTTTGAAATTTTTAACCCTTTTATGTCCAATATGTCAATTAACTTATGACTATCCCAATTGTTTCTTATTAGCAAATAGAATTTCTGCATTTCCCATCTGATGAGATTTTTCTCCAATTTATTTTTATTTAAGATACTTTTGGATTTAATTTTAAATTCTTAATTTAATTTAAATAGTTAATGTAATTCAATCTTTCCTTAATTAAAATAACTGAAAATCGAACTTAAATTAAAATAAAGATTTAATTCCACTTAAAATGGAAGCTCAATTTAATTTAAAATTAAAATTTAATTTAATTTAAAATTGTGATTATTTCACATGCTTTTGAATTAAATTTAAATTTTAAATTGTTACAGATACAAACTGAAACTTGATATGCCATTTGAGATATTGGCAACGGAATATTAAAAGTGCGTGAAGTTTGAAAAAATATAAAATGACATTCAAAAGCATCCAAATTCACATCCAAAAGAAGTAACTGAAACAATTCTAACATGTATAAAAGTCAAAATGTTGGCTGGAAAATAGCATTTTTAATTGAACTTATAATGATTTTTTTAATTCTTGACCATTTTTCTCAGCTACCTTATTAGACTTAGTATAATTCATATTCTTGCTAAGCTGACTAACATTGTTGTTAGAAACTATCAGAACTGGTTATTTGGTTAACAGATCGTCAGGAGAACTGATCTGCTTCCTAGATAATTTTCCCACAGTTACATACTGGCAGCCAATTTTAGAGCCAAAATCTCCTTGAGACATAGTTCTCCTTTGAGTGCACGATTTTAGAGAGCATAGGCCAAAGAAACTCAAATGGAAAGTCCGCCATGGTTAGTCTACTTGAGCAAGTTGTACATGACCATAGATTACCCAGTGCCAGGTTAAGTGAAATTTTTGGTTTTGACTACATAGTCAGAACAATTAAGCAATATGTTATGGGTTGTTTACACATTTTGTGTTAAAGGATAAAGCTTCCATTTAGCGTTCTCCATATCTTCAGCTACATATTATCTCCCAAACATCCTTTTGATCAAACAAGAAGGAAACTCCATTTTCTGATACCCCAGTATTTTATTAGAAACTACTTTAGTTACTTCTTCAAACAGTCAAACTTTGAAGCACGCCATAATATTTTTATATTGTTGCTTTTACTTCTTAAGGAAGTTGGTAGAATTTTCTCTTTTAGGAGAAAAGCAAGATGATACACTAAGGAGAAAAAAAGCATATTTTGATGAGTACCCAGAAAAACTAGAAAACAAACAATAGTTGCCTCTTTCTTCCAACATCTAACAGTTTTGTCTCATTATTTGGAATATATTGTTACTATTTAGGAAACTACTGTCACCAATGTTTGTGAAAAAATGATACTAAAATACATATTTATA
>NW_012109808.1:2701918-2704194 GCF_000951045.1 Mandrillus leucophaeus | reverse complement strand
AATGTCTTAATTTTGGCTTCACTTTTGATGGATGATTTTGTTGATTACACAAACCATGATTGACAGATCTTTTTCTTTTAGCACTTTGAATATGTTATTCTATTGCTTTCTGGCTTCTGTTGTCTCTGATGAGCTATAAGGCATTTTTCATGTTATTGTTCACTTCTATATGTTGAGTCATTTTTCTCTTGCAGCTTTCAAGTTTCTCTTTTTGTTTTTGGCCTTCAACAGTTTGACTGTGATATGTATGATTCAGATCTTTTGTGTTTATCATTCTTGGGGTTCTCCGAACTTATTCTGCCATTTTGGAAATAATTGGCTGAACCCCTGTCTTTTAAGTAATGTTTGCCAACACAAACGTATAAAGTTTCATTAAGTGTGAAGTTTAGCTTGTTAATATTTAGCTTAGAATTTATCTTAGAACCATTTTTCTTGTTAGGTTGCAGTATTTTTTCTTTGACATTTTGCACCACTAGCCACCTTATAAGTTACTTCACCGCTGACATACTTTACTTGCCCTCAAAAATCAAACAGAATGGATACAGTACTAGTTTCTGTGATATAAAGCAATAATTTGTAAATTCATTGGTTGCATTTAGTAACAATTAATATTTATTGGTCACTCCCTCTAATCTCGAGTCCTCTAAGTACTTTGCAAATATGATCTCATATAATCTTCCATATAATATGTATAGTATATATATAATCATATACTATATACTATATATTGTCTGACTTTACAGATGAGCAAACTAAGGCTTAGAGGGGTTAAATAACTTGTCTTGGTTGCACAACTAGTAGTAAGTGGCTGAACCAGATTCAGTTGACCAGTCTGACTCATAAGCCCTATACATTACTGTCTGAATTGAGGCATGCTTCTTTAATTTTGTATTTCTTTTCCCAAAGGCAGAAATTTATTTCAAGTCTCCAACCTTCGTTTTAACTTGAACATAATGATAATGTGTTTTCTATTAGGGCCTTTCTTTATACTCCCATACAAGAGGTAATATTGTAAAGTGTCTCTTGGACCCTGATTTTGGTAATAGATTATCTGGATTCAAATGTAAATCCATCTCTTTGCTATCTGTGTTGACAAGTAATTTAAAATCTGTATGTCTTGGTTTTTTCATCTTAATTCAGTATAATAAGAGTAACTACCACATAGCACCACAAAATGCTAGGACAGTCTAACCCAAAGTAAGCGCTCAATAAATGTTAGATATTATTATTACCTTGTATCTTTTACATTGTACTTATCAGATTATACTATAATTTTCTGTTTGTCTGATTTTCCTATTTAACTATTAACCCCAAAAGGCAGAGACTACATCATTTTCATCTTTGTAGCCCTGAAGCCTATCAGTATCTGAAACATACTACTAATACATTATATTTTTAAGGGATAGATGGATGAAAGAGTTTTTTCACTGGGCAAGCTAACATTTTACATCAGATTTTCAGCCTAGAAAAAAATAGCCAGGTGTTCTCTATTAATTTTCAGAATGTGGTAAGTTCACCATATATGTAGCAGTAAATTGCAGATGGCAAAGGAAAACTCCCCACAAACAGAGAGAAAAGAGATGTCTGTGGCCCTAGCTCATCACACATCTTTGACAAATCTAGTTTATGTAACTCCACAGAAGCTAATGAGAAGCCATGAGGACTCATGGTCCAGAAGTGCTCTTGATTTCAGAATAATCCATGCCAATCTTACTTTGTTCAAGACATACATGCTTTTGGGTAGTTGTCCACTGGTAGGAGTTTCATTTTCCCTTGTAATTAATGATTTGCTTGTATCATCCATCCCACCATTCCCTCTCCCTCATCTTCACAGGGTCCACAAACACACCAGAGGAAATGTCTGTGTTCATGTACCATATTAGCCTCTTGAGAGGGCTTGCATTTGACATTTTTAGTTTCGAGAGAAAAAAAAAATGACCAGAAAATATAACAGTACTATTTTATATGTGTATATATATGCATATTTACATATATGCACATATACATATATATATCCAACTAAAAAAAGACTTAGTTTATAGGTATCATTAGGAATTCAATACAAAACTCATGGACTGACCTAGAGGCCAGGTGCAGTGGCTCACGCCTGTAATCCCAACACTTTGGGAGGCTGAGGCAGGCGAATCACGAGGGTGGGAGATCGAAATCATCCTGGCTAACATGGTGAAACCCCGTCTCTACTAAAAATGGGCAAAAAATTAGCCAGGTGTGGTGGCGCACACCTGTAGTCACAGCTACTTGGGAGGCAGAGGCAG
>NW_012109808.1:2697304-2699678 GCF_000951045.1 Mandrillus leucophaeus | reverse complement strand
AGATGCAATAACTCACAATATAAGACAGCATATAGGCTCCAATAGAGGAATGACAATATGTAAAAAGGAAGAGTGGAAATATCAGAGAAGAATCAAAAGATATGAGCCCCAACTCCATACACACACACACAAAATAGACACTTTTCTAATGGGGAGCGTGGAGTCCTGATAAGCAACAAGGATAGAGTCTAGCTGTCAAGATAGAAGAAGGAAGAAAAGGGGGAGAGGAAAACCAGCTCTAGCAAAAATGCTGACTAACCATCATTTTCTTGCACAAACACCCTGTCACAGGATGCCTGGGGTGGAAAGACCTGCCAGTTAAGAATCACCCCAATGTATTTTTAGCAAAGCAGCATGACCCTAACCACATATAGCCCCTAGAGCATGACCCTATAAAACTTCCCTCCAGACCCTGACTCTTCTCAAACAACCCCTTCACTGCTGTACTGCTCATTGCTTCCTTGCAACATACTTTCTCTTTAATAAACCTGCTTTCTTTAACTCATTACTGTCTTGGTAAATTATTTTGCCACGAACAATGCCAGCCCCAGTCAGTGAAACCCATGACAGGGAGGATTTCAACTGATGGAGAAGAGGTTGGCGGATATGAGATAACCCAGTCAACTTGAGAAATATTAAGAAATCATGTTTAAATGACACTTCAGTGCAGAAATGTAAAAGTCATTATAAATCAGAGTGAAGAATTTGGCCTTCGTGCTACAAATAAGAAAAAGCCATTCAAGGATTCTTAGTAAAGTAACATCAAGAATGTAATATTTAGGAGGATCCATCTATCAGCATTAGGTAGACTCATTGAAAGAAAAGTCGCTTGTAGGCAGAGAATCTAACAGAATGAAACTTGATGGGAAGGCAGAATCAGTGGACTGATATGGCTTCAAATTCCATTCACTAGCTCTATGGCTTCAAGCAATTTACTCAGCTTCTCTTTGGTTTCACAGTTCCCCCCACTGTAAAAGAGAAATAAGAAGAGAAAATTTACAAGCTTGTGGTCAAGATTAAATCAGATGGTGTATGTAAAGTGCCTAGCAAGGAATTGGCTCAGTCCTTGTTTATGGAAGAATGTCTTAATTTTGGCTTCACTTTTGATGGATGATTTTGTTGATTACACAAACCATGATTGACAGATCTTTTTCTTTTAGCACTTTGAATATGTTATTCTATTGCTTTCTGGCTTCTGTTGTCTCTGATGAGCTATAAGGCATTTTTCATGTTATTGTTCACTTCTATATGTTGAGTCATTTTTCTCTTGCAGCTTTCAAGTTTCTCTTTTTGTTTTTGGCCTTCAACAGTTTGACTGTGATATGTATGATTCAGATCTTTTGTGTTTATCATTCTTGGGGTTCTCCGAACTTATTCTGCCATTTTGGAAATAATTGGCTGAACCCCTGTCTTTTAAGTAATGTTTGCCAACACAAACATATAAAGTTTCATTAAGTGTGAAGTTTAGCTTGTTAATATTTAGCTTAGAATTTATCTTAGAACCATTTTTCTTCTTAGGTTGCAGTATTTTTTCTTTGACATTTTGCACCACTAGCCACCTTATAAGTTACTTCACCGCTGACATACTTTACTTGCCCTCAAAAATCAAACAGAATGGATACAGTACTAGTTTCTGTGATATAAAGCAATAATTTGTAAATTCATTGGTTGCATTTAGTAACAATTAATATTTATTGGTCACTCCCTCTAATCTCGAGTCCTCTAAGTACTTTGCAAATATGATCTCATATAATCTTCCATATAATATGTATAGTATATATATAATCATATACTATATACTATATATTGTCTGACTTTACAGATGAGCAAACTAAGGCTTAGAGGGGTTAAATAACTTGTCTTGGTTGCACAACTAGTAGTAAGTGGCTGAACCAGATTCAGTTGACCAGTCTGACTCATAAGCCCTATACATTACTGTCTGAATTGAGGCATGCTTCTTTAATTTTGTATTTCTTTTCCCAAAGGCAGAAATTTATTTCAAGTCTCCAACCTTCGTTTTAACTTGAACATAATGATAATGTGTTTTCTATTAGGGCCTTTCTTTATACTCCCATACAAGAGGTAATATTGTAAAGTGTCTCTTGGACCCTGATTTTGGTAATAGATTATCTGGATTCAAATGTAAATCCATCTCTTTGCTATCTGTGTTGACAAGTAATTTAAAATCTGTATGTCTTGGTTTTTTCATCTTAATTCAGTATAATAAGAGTAACTACCACATAGCACCACAAAATGCTAGGACAGTCTAACCCAAAGTAAGCGCTCAATAAATGTTAGATATTATTATTACCTTGTATCTTTTACATTGTACTTATCAGATTATACTATAATTTTCTGTTTGTCTGATTTTCCT
>NW_012109808.1:2666829-2695424 GCF_000951045.1 Mandrillus leucophaeus | reverse complement strand
ATATTATCTCCCAAACATCCTTTTGATCAAACAAGAAGGAAACTCCATTTTCTGATACCCCAGTATTTTATTAGAAACTACTTTAGTTACTTCTTCAAACAGTCAAACTTTGAAGCACGCCATAATATTTTTATATTGTTGCTTTTACTTCTTAAGGAAGTTGGTAGAATTCTCTCTTTTAGGAGAAAAGCAAGATGATACACTAAGGAGAAAAAAAGCATATTTTGATGAGTACCCAGAAAAACTAGAAAACAAACAATAGTTGCCTCTTTCTTCCAACATCTAACAGTTTTGTCTCATTATTTGGAATATATTGTTACTATTTAGGAAACTACTGTCACCAATGTTTGTGAAAAAATGATACTAAAATACATATTTATACTATCTCTTTTCAAGAGTTATATAAATCCCTATTTATTTAAAGAAAAGAAATGTCATACATTTCAATGATTTTATTTCCTTTCTCTAATAGAAGACATTTTAGAAAAAGCCAATAAAATTAAGAAAGAGCAAGGAATGGTATGCCATGCACTGTGCGTGATGTTCAGTAAATGATGTTTTATGTTGATAAGGAGAAGTAAGAGAAAAATAAGGAGAAGTACAATTCTAAGTATATTATTTTTTAATTTATGCTGCAAAACAGAATTATTTAGTCACACCTCTAAATTTAGTGTAAAACCAGTGATGAGGCAATCACTAAAATGTAAATCAGGCAGAAGAGAATAAAAACCTAAGATCTACTTTTTAACCATTTTCTTTGTGACTAGGGAAGAAAATACGTTCCATGGTAGATGTGTTTTTGAAATTCAATCGATGTTTTTTTTTTTTTTTTAAGTACCAGGATAGGTCAATATGATTGTCATTTTCATTACCAATCATCAAGTGTCCATTATCTGCCAGCAATATATTCACTTATTTAATCTTTCAGATAATACAAGGGAACTTCAAACACTTCAAGAAAAATTGAATTGAAAGATATAAATATAAACTTTCTCAACATAAGCCCCATCAAGTTCAAGACACTTTCATAAATGATCATACCAGCCATTTAGTCCATCTCTAAAGAACTGAGGGTAGTGGGAATTTAACCAATGCGGTCTCCTTTACATTATTAACTGAAAAAACGTGGATGTTTTTCACAGATTTTGTAAGATGAGGAAATGAAAAGAAGTCAGAAGCAGTCAAATCAGGATTGCAAGGTGCATGCCTAATGATTTCCCATCAAAACTCTTGCAAAATTGCCCTTGTTTGATGAGAAGAATTAACATGACTATTGTCATAATGAAGAAGTCTCTGGTGAAGTTTTTCTGGGCATTCTTCTGCTAAAGATTTGGCTCACTTTCTCAAAACAATCTCATAATAAGCAGATGTTATCATTCTTTGGTCCTACAGAAATTCAGCAAGCAAAATGCTTTGAGCATCCTAAACAAACTGTTGCCATGACCTTTCCTCGTAGATCCGTAGATCCTCTGCTTTTGCTTTAATTGGACCACTTCCTCCTCTTGGTATTGCTTTGATTGTGCTTTGTCTTCAGAATTATGCTGGTAAAGCCATGTTTCATCTCCTATAACAATTCTTTGAAGAGAGGCATCAGAATCTTAACCCTACTTTTTTAAAATGTCAATTGAAAGCTCTGCTCTTGTCTGCAGTTGATCTGGGCACAACAGTTTTGGCAACCACTGAGTGAAAAGTTTGCCCAACTTTAATTTTTCAGGCAGGATTGTGTAACCTGAACCAATAGAGACGTCTATGGTGCTGACTATTGTTAATGTTGTTAATCATTGGTCATTGGTCCTCCTCAATTAGGACATGAACGAGATAAATTTTTTCCTCAAAAATTGATATGGATGGTATGCGGCTGTGGACATCTTACAAATCATCCATTGTAAACTTCTGATTCCTTTAGGGCATTGTCCGCATAAACTTTTCATATAGCATCAATGATTTTGCCACTCTTCCACCCAAGCTTGACCATAAATTTGATATTCATTCTTGTTTCAATTTCAGCAGAATTTGGCCAGCTGTGGTAGTTCATGCCTGTAATTCCAGCACTTTGGGAGACCGAGGCAGGAGGGTCACTGGAACTCAGGAGTTTGAGACCAGCCTGGGCAAAAGAGTGAGACTTCTTCTCTAAAAAAAAAAATCAAAAAAATTAGCTAGGCATGGTAGCATGCATCTGTAGCCCTGGCTACTCAGGAGAACGAGGTGGGCGGATTACTTAAGCCTGGGAGTTTGAGGCTGCAGTGAGCCATGGTTACACCGTTGCACTCCAGCCTGGATGACAGAGCAAGAACCTATCTTAAAAAATAAATAAATAAAAATATTTAGCAGAATTCACATTACACTTAGAAGGACTCTTTTCAAACTGATGCCTTATCCTTCTGAAACACTTCTGCCTAGTGTTTCAAACTAGATTCTGTTCAGACGTGTTATAAGATGCTAGCATGAGTTTATCTGAGTGCAAAAAATTTTTGAAATCCATTCATAATACACATTCCCATGATCTTTTTGAAGACCACTCATATTATAATACCACTATTTTATAGATAAAGAAACAAAATTATAAGGGTTAAATTTATATAGATAAAGAAACAAAAGACATCATCCAATGTCTAATGGCTTATAAGCAAAAGAATCAAGATTGATAGTTATAATTCTAGATATTCAATTTTTCCTCTTTCCTACAAGCTGCCATGAAGTTGCATCCCTCTCTTCCTACATAGCATTCACTAAGTGAAAGCAGATCACTGGGCAGAGAGACTTACAGCCCAGGTGTAAGCACACACTTAGCATTTGGCTTTCATCTCTAAAATCTCTGCCTCCACAGAAATGAAATTTTTTGAAGCAGAATTTTAGGTGCCAATTCAAAATTCCAAATGCTACTGAAGCAAACATTTATTTTCATTATTATTCCTTAGTATACTAGATGTGAGAAAGATAAATGTGAACTCTCTGCTTCTTGGCCAGACTGCAAGTTTATGACATGACATGAAATTTTTGGTGAAATTACCCAACTCTCCTGTACCAGTGAAATGATTTCTTATACAATCCAATGATCATATTCAAATCCACACCTTAAGAAAATTATCTTTTTTTCTCCATCTAAAAATACTTTACATAATTGACGGTGTCATGTACATACTAGGCACCACTATGAAAATAATTCTCTATTACTTCAAGCTGGTACAATCAATATTGTTTAATTTCCTTTTTTTTTTTTTTTTTTTTTTTTTGCTTTTGTTTTTGTTTTTGGAGATGGAGTCTCCCTCTGTCGCCAAGCTGGAGTGCAATGGCACAATCTCAGCTCACTGAAACCTCTGCCTCCTCGGTTCAAGCGATTCTCCTGCCTCAGCCTCCGGAGTAGCTGGAACTACAGGCACACGCCACCACACCCAGCTCATTTTTGTAATTTTAGTAGAGACGGGTTTTCACCATGTTGGCTGGATGGTCTCAATCTCTTGACCTTGTGATCTGCCCGCCTCAGCTCCCAAAGTGCTGGGATTACACGCGTGAGCCACTGTGCCCAGCCTTGTTTAATTTCTTAACATCCTCTACATGTAACTGTCTCACAAGCCAGGTCAGTACCAGCAATAAGTTTGCAGAAAAGAAGCAGAGTAAAGGATGATACACTAAGAGGAATAAAAAGATTATTAATAGTTGCAGAATTAGACAGCCTTGCTAAATGAAAAGGATAGAGATGGCAGTTTCATAATTGCCTCTGATTGATTGATATGACAAATGTAACAATAGCAGAGGATGTACAGCACAGCGCCAAACAGTGATGTCACAGACATCAAAACACAATAGCAGACATTCTTTTTTAAAACAAATTTGTTTAATCTCTGAAAGTTTACCTGGTTCACTGACTCTAGTATCTGATTTTTGACCTCTGGAGACGTTTGAGGCATAGATTTGTGCATGGCCTACGTTGGTGGAAACAGGGTCTCCTGCCCAGAGCATTGTGTGCCACCACTGTCAAGAATCCTGTGGAATCAATAGTCAAAATATAAGGTGGAGAGGGCCAAAGATAGTTTTCTGGGAAAATGAGACATAATGAGGCAATAATTCAATAGAAAATCTGAACCAAAAATTGGGGCTTGAAGCACAGAATCAAGGATAGAAGGAACAGGAGAGGAGAGTAGAAACCTTGAATAAAGTGGAGGCAGGAGTCAAGGTAAGCAAATTGTGAAACAGAACCCACTGGCCTCTGCCATCCCAAAGGCCCAAGGCCATCATGGCAGGGCAGTTATGTTGGAAAAGCCAAAAAGCTAGAGGATACAAATGGAAACTAATAATGTCCTATAATCCCCAAACTGAAATGCTAATGGAAGATCTTTCATAGAAGAGAAAGTTTTACATAATTACCAAAAATAATTTCTCAGTTATTTAATCCTAGAATGTAAAATAGTGGATGGGGAAGATGTTTTGGAATTCTACAAGACTTGAGTTGAGATCTAGACATTTTCTCTGACTTTGTGTGCTTTCGTTAGTAACTTTGCTTAGCCAAGACTCAGTTTATCAGTCTGTTTACACATTGCCATAAAAAAATACCCAAGACTGGGTAATTTATAAAGGAAATAGGTTTAATTGGCTCACAGTTCCACATGGCTGGGGAAGCCTCAGGAAACTTACAATCATAGTGGAAGGCAAAGGGAAAGTAGGCACATCTTCATAAGTCAGCAGGAAAAAAAAAAGCAAGTGAAGGAGGAACTTGCCAAACACTTATAAAACCATCAGATCTTGTGAGAACTCACTCACTATCATGAGAACAGCATGGAGGAAACTGCCCCCTTATTTCAATCACCTACCACCAGGTTTCTCCCTCAACACTCGGGCATTACAATCCAAGATGAGATTTGAGTGGGGACACAAAGCCAAACAATATCATTCAGTCTCCTGAGAATAATAATAGTGTTTATCTCACAAGTTTTTATAAAGACAAAATGACACATTCCACATAAAGCACTTAACATATTAACCAACACATAGAAAGTACCATATACTTTCATTTAAAGCCAGTGTTTCATTCAGGTATAACTGACCTATAATAAACCACACATATTTAAGTTGGACAATTTTATGATTTTTAACATATGTATAGGCTCATTAAACCATCTCCACAATTAGGAAAATGAACACACTCATCACCCCAAAAAAGTTACCTTGTGTCCTTTTCTCTACTTCTTTCCTTCTGTTCTTACCATCACTCCACCACGTTGCATCTCGAGAAACAAATTATTTTATTTCTGTCATTAGAGTTTTTATGCTTTAGAATGGTATACTTACGGAAACATATAGTGTGTACTCTTTTAGTGGGGAGGGGTGGTCTAGCTTTTGTCACTCAGCATAGTTTTTTTGAGATTTATTGTGTCAGGAGTCTCCAAATCACTCATAGGAGGTTCATAATGTTCTAGGACTCCAGTGTCTGATTTTTCTTCTCTAGAAAATCATTAAATAATTAATTATGATGTAGTTAGGGTTTCTTATGCTTTGAACTTCCTATATCTGTGAGTTTAAAGTTTTCCTCAAATTCTAAAAATTAACAGACATTATTGTTCTGTGCGGGAAATGTATGAGGGTAAATACCCTTTATCCCAAGTATATGTCAATACAGACATAATAAGCAAATCACGACGCGAAAGGGAGAAGAAAAGAAAATATATATATATATATATACACACACACACACACATACACACACATATATATATTTATTTACACTCACCAGACTTTGGAGAAAGCATCACCAGACCAGGAAGCAACAGCTTGGGCTCCAGAGTCAGCTGCCTGTCCGTGCACAGATGAGGAGAGGTCTCATGAAGCTTTTGTGGTCTGGGACCCTAGCTCTTTTGTAACAATTTGTTTGGTGTGAGGCCCAGTCACTAGGGCCCTTTGTGACCAGGCTCAAAGAACACAAAAATATCAACTTGTTTTTGTGACTGTCTGTTGTTTTTCAGTAACTAATGTACAGGAATAGATTGAAATAGAGATTTCTCCCAAACAGTGCCAGATGAATGCCTCAAGTGGCTATCTGTTCTTGGACTTGGTGACAGTTGTTTGTTCAATTCCTCCACATGCAATTCCTCCACAATTATTTATTTAAAAATTATCTGTCTCAATTCTTTCTCTCTTCTCTTTTGAGGATTTCAGTTACACATATATTAAACAACTTCAAGTTGTCTTGAATTTTTCATTCTTTTTTTTTTTTTTTGCCTTTTATGTATTTCATTTTGGATAGTGTTTACTGCTAAATCTTTATTTACTTATCTTTTCTTCTACAATGTCTAATCTGATGTTAGTCACATCCAGGGCAGTTTTCTTTTTTTCTTTTTAATCTCAGACATTATAGTGTGCGTGACCAGAAGTTTAACTTGGATCTTTTTATATCTTCTATATTCCTACTTAACATCTACAATCTTATCTCTAAGTTCTTGAAAATATGAAATACTGTATGTTAAAGGAAACAAAATGGCAAGTATGTAGGATGAACAAGTTTAGAGATCAAGTGTACAACATGAGGACTAAAGTTAATAAAATTATATTGCATTTGGGATTTCTATTAAGTAGAATTTAGCTGCACTTGTCACAAGAAGAAAGTAATTACGTGAGATGATAGATATATTAGTTAGTTTCACTTTAATAAGTTTTTACTATCTATATGTATCCTATAACATCATGTTTTAAGCCTCAAATATATACAATAAAATTTATTTTGAGAAATAAAATAAATATATGTTTTAATATTCTTATCCACTAATTCAGTCTTCTGTGACATTTTGGGTTATGGATTGTATATTCTTACTCCTTCACATGCTTAATTATTTTCTATTGAATGCCAGACATTGTGAATTTTATTTCATTGAGCCCTGGAGCCTCTGGTATTCTTGTACATATTCTTGAACTTTGTTCTGGGACAAAGTTAGGTTATAGAGAATCAACTTTCTGGCCCACGTTTAAGCTTTGTTATGCAATAACATTGCAGCATGTAGGGCTGGGTCCGATTTTAACCCACCATTGAAGCAAAACTCTTCTGAGTATTCTGTCCAATGTACCATGAATTACAAAGTTTTCTGCTTTGGCTAATGGAGCAGGAACTATTTCTGGTCCTGTGTCAGTTCTCAGCATGCTTCCCGCTAATCGTTCTGGATGGTTATTTTCCCAGTCTTGACTACTTTCTTCATATACACACTGCTCAATATTCAGATGAAGACTCGATAGGGTCTTCTTTGCATCTCCAAAGCTCCTTTCTCTGCAACTCTCCCCTTTCCATTGTTCCAGCTCCCTTAGCCTCCCCAGACTCCCAGCTTCATCTCAACTCTGGGAGGTTATTGTGCTTACTTGGTCTCCCCTTCCCTGAGCTATAGTCTGAAGCTTTCAACAGGCAGTAATCTTGGGGACTTTTAGGGCTCATCTTGTATCCCATGTCTCAGAGGTCACTGTTCTTTGTTGCCCAATGTCTAAAAAACAGTCATTTCATACATTTTCTGGGTTTTTTTTATTATTATAGGGAAGAGGGTAAATGTGGTCTCTGTTTCTTTACCTTGGCTGGAAGCCCTACATACTTTTTGAAATATATGAACAAATTTATTTACATCAACATCTTTCATAATTGAATGACAAACAGACTCATCTTTAATTTGCTATAAGATAGTCAATAAACCATTGAAAGCAATGTGTATGTTTATGTATGTGCATGTTTATGTGTTTCAAAAGAGAGATCCCAGAGAATCTTCAGTCCAAAGGCTTCAAAATTTATTGTTTTTTAAACTGTAAGCTATATGATCAATAATCTTTGTGTATGTGGGTTACACTAAGCTTATTTTGTTGATAAGATTAATAAATAGAGAAATCTCACTCCTAGCACACATAACAAAAATAGGATATAACAAATGAGTTCGTGCATATGAAAGCTTTAGTCATGCTATTTTTTCTCTTTGTCAGTCATCTTTCATAGTGTCCAGTTTCTTGAGGTAATTTTGGTGGAATTAAAACTGGACAGCTTAAAATTAGATAATTAAATATATTCAGCTTCAATTAAAAATTATAATTGCTTCAAAGCTGCTAACATGACCCCTGTTAGCAAGAACATATGAGCACAAATGACCTATTCATTGACGTATGTCAGAAAAGTTTTGAAAAATGGGGGAGATGGGTAGGTAAAACATTTCTCATAGAACACCTTCAGTCAGGATGACACATGGTAAATAGCCTGCATGTAGTGCAATGTCTTCTTTTTATAGATTAGGAAACTGAAACCCAAACTTAAATAACATCCCGAGTCACACGGTTGGTGCATTACTAAATATGGATATGACCAAAATCTTTTTATCCTCTGTATTGATTATTAATTTACTTGTTTGTTTTCTCACAATGGAAATGCCCTTTTGAATGTGGAATCATTTCTCCATATCAGAATATAAGACCCAGAGAGAAGCCGCTGTGTTGAGTCCCAATTCAACTATTCCTACTATCATGGAGCATCTACCTTGTGATCAACGTTGTTTGAGAAACTGAAAACCCTCACAATTCATTTAGTAATTCAACTGATGTTTTTTGGCCATCTTCTCCACACCATTTATCATTCTATTTGCTAGAGAAAGAGGTGAACAAGGCAGACAAGATCCTGCTCTGAAAGATTTTACCTTTTAGTTGGGACGAGAGGAAGGGAGGGACTGAAGACGAAAGACAAGTGTAGAAATATAACTTTAATTCAGGATGAGTGACCATGTATAGTGAACATTATACAGTGATAGAAAGTGGTTATCATGAAGAATGATACAAATGGATGCATTTGCAATCTACATTGCAAGTAGATATTGTGGGACTTTTCAACAGATTGTATGAGAGGAGTGAAGGAAAGAAATGAGGCTGGGACAGCGGGAGGTGGGGAACAGGAAGGGAGGACACCCAGTGAGAATTGGATGGAGAACAAAGTCAAAAATTCTGTCTAAGATTCATTAATTGGAAGGCACCCATTAGAACTGTTTCTCTCAAATTTTAAAATTCAAGTTCTGATGCAGTTAAATCTTGAATGGGCCCAGGGGTCAACATTTCGAACAACATTTCCGGGATGATGTCAGTGATATCGCTACTCAGACCACGTTTTCAGTAGCAAGTTCTTAGTTAACCAAGTGGATTATAGTTAAAATAGTGATATAGAGCTGTATAGAAAGGTAAGAAACTGAATTATAAAATTTGGTAACATTTGATATATTCCTTAAAGCCCAAATTAATTGAGAAAATATAGAAGAATTAGCAAACCAGAGAGTTTAGAGAAAAATCCTATAAAATTTAGTGCACAATGTATAAGAAACCAACATTTGTATAAGACAGAATGTGAATTTAAAATAAGAAGAGAGAAACAGGGATAAATGTAGAATTCAAGAATCAGAAATAGGTTGTGAGCTGGATATTGCACTATAGTTCTACAAGGCAGGTAAGATGAAAAACAATCCCCTTTGATTCCCTTTTTACTAATCTTATCCTGACCCATTCTATAAGCACCATTTGAAATTTCAGGGTAATAAAAGCTTGGAGTCAAAGACAGAAGGCAATGCCAATAAGTCACCGGAGTTTGGGCTGATGAATTTTAAATAAGAAACTAACAGCTTAAACATTATTCCTTAGACCAATGGCTAACTGAACCTTTTCTGGGAATAATAGAGAAATATGAGTACATCCAGGGACTGAAAAAGGTAACACTATGGCTGAATTTTGATGGAACTATAAGTTACAAAAGAGAAGGAAGCTCCCCTAAAGGGCCATTCAAAGTATTTAAATTCGCACTCACCAAAGCATGTACTAATGTTTTAACAGCTGGAGTGGTTAAGCATTCTTCTGTTTTAGTAGTTTTAATAGCTGATGACAAGAAGGGAAGGTTAGACACCCAGAGAGCTCGGCAGCCTTACGGCAACACCTGTAATGAATGAAAGTCTGTTTTGATGGAACGGAACAGTATCTTCTGAAGAACAAAAATGTTTAATAGACTGTTCTATATATTTAAATTAAAGGGGATTTGCCCTTTACTTAAACTTGACTAGCAGACTCCACAAAAGCTCTAAACAATAGTACTGCAATTGCTAGAATACAAAAATGGAGCAGATTGTCATCAACGAATGTATATCTAGTGCCTACAGTGTGAGAACACGTCTATTCTATGTTCAGGCAGACACCACATAAAGCAAAATAGGGATTTGGCCATAAAGTTTAATAGGAATTTAACAATTATCCAGTCCATTCAGTCAAAGAAGAAGGCAATTTGGAAAATTGAGAAACTGGATTAGGATCCTGACCTCTTATCGCTTTCTTATGTAAGCCCTACACCCTATTATGCCCACTCATCTACAGACTTTCAGTCTGCAATGTCCTTTACCTTTTATATGGGCCTAAAAAAGCGATAGGAAATAAAGCTCCTCCCAGTAGCATGCTATCTACTAGGGCAGATATAATACATTCCCCATGTAAATATGAGGCAGAATGCTAAGTTTTAGAGTTGGGGTACTTGGATTTTAGAGTTTGCATCAGAATCACCTGGAGGACTTGTTAAACCACAGATTGCCAAGCCCCACCTCCAGAGTTTCTGAATCAGTAGGTCTGGAGCAAGGCCCAAGAATTTGCAGCTCTAACAAGTACCCAGGTGTTACTGATGCTGCTGACCCAGTGACCACAGTTTGAGAACTGTTTTAGAAGATGACAGACAGAAACAGTATTTTCAGCCCAAGCTATCAGAGATAGCTTCAATGAGACCATTAAGCACAAATTGAATCTTGAAGGACTGAAGACTGCAGCGTGGGAAATAGGAGAAAGAGGGTATTAGAAACTAAAGGAAGGTACTAGTTAATAAGCTAAAACTGCAAAATATTTTCCCTGCCCCCATACTACTGTGGTTATTAAAGATCTAAGTATACAATACAGGAAGTGAAGATATTCCCATTTTCACATTGCTTGAAAAACTCAAAAAAAAAAAAAAAAGCAAACTTTCCAAGGAGTTACCCCAGATCCTAATTTTGCAATATATTTATTGAATCTCCTACCTCTTTTGTTGAATCTGTCACAACGGCAATCCACACTCAAAAATGAAAAACAGGCACTATTAGCCAAAATGCTACAGAAGATTTGGGGGATTTTCTTATCTAGGGCCTGATGTTGTTCTTAGACATCCATGGACACTATCTCTATTTCAATATCCTCTGACAATATAATAATGTAAGACTTTTATGTCTTTTGCTATTGTCCAGAATACTCAGAATGAAAGAAAAAAAGACATAAAAATATTTCTAAAAAGATATATGAAAAAATTAATTAGAGGGCCATATAACAAAATAAATTAGGACAATGCACTAACACACTAGTCTTTAATTTGCTGGAAGAGCAACAAAAGAACCAGAAAAAAAAAAATGACAGTATTCAAATGCTAGTCAGGGTTAATGCATCTTGAAAAAAAATCAATCCCTTGGTGCAATTTCAGAAATAAAGAAATAGAAGTTTTTAAAAATTCTATTATTTAATTTAGGAAAGCACCCTAGTTCTGACAACCTAGAGCCCTCCAAACAAAGCCGTGGAGAAGGAAATATTGAGAGAATAATGATGGATCATGTTTGGCTGGAGCCTAGATATGACTCTAGGAATATAAAAAAACAAAATCAAAAGGGTAAGTTGAGGTCAGATTCTATATAGGACTTGGAATGTCTAAAGAGAAGAACCAAAGTATATCCCTACCAAGAGAATGTTATCCTTTCCCAGAGTGAAAGCCATGTAAAAGAGAAACTACCAGGAGAGTAAAATAGCAGACATCTGTTACATTTGTCTTCTTAGCCGTGCTCTTTCCTTTTGGGTACTGTCTCTTTCCTATTCCATTTGATTCCAGCAAGACTGTTCATCACAGTGCCCACCTGTTCACTGGCTGTACGAGTGGAGAAAAGACCTGACCTATCACTGTCCTCCACTCCCTAAGCCACAGTGGGCACATCAGCCAGTCAGAGCATGTCAGTTTCCTTCCAAGAGAATACTACCTAAAACTCAGAAAAGAACCCTTCTTTTTCACTCTTTACTGTGGGATATGAGCTGAACGCTGCCATCAGCCGATCATCATGAAGAACACAAACAGAAACAGAGTCTAGAGACAATGGCAGAGACAGCCCCAATAGTTTACTTGGAGACCTTCCCTCTAGCAGAAGAAACCTCAGAGCTATCTTTGAACTTCCCATTTTTGTAAGCCAATAGTTCTCCCTTTGTCTTTCTTATGCAATTTAAATTGGTTTCTTTCATTGAGAATTACAAGAATCATTAGGTAATAATAAGTTTGTGCCTGTTTTGCAAATGATCAAAAAAGAAAAGCTATGCTACTTGTGAGTCTGTGGGTATCTCGTTTTTCAGAAAAGTCACTTCTCAGCCTGATTTGTGACATAGGCAAGGACTTTGGGGGTATACTTATAAAACGTTATTCCCTTCTGTATGGTTTGAAGGGGCAACTGAAGTTAGAAGTAAATAAGAAAGAAACATAGACATAGGAGAGAAAGAGGGAGAAAGTGAGGAAGAGAGGAAGAAAGCAAGGGAAGAAGTAAAAACAAAAGAAGAAACACAATTTAAATCAAAATCCAAATACAGTTATATGTAATTCCAGGCAGCGGCTGCTAAAGTGCCTTTTGTCTAAGAAGCCTAAATTTCTTCAGAGATTAACTGTTACATGCAAAGAATATTAGACATAAGATAGTGCCACCAAGTCTGTTTGCATATTTACCAATATATATTTCAGTTTGAAAGACTACATCCTCTATCATGAAACTAGACCCACAAATTGACTTCTCAAATTACACTTTTTACAACAAAGGGTCTTCATGCCAACTTTGGAGCAGTAATTTCCCACCCCATCCAAAAACCATCCCATACCTCTATTCCTTCCCACCATCTTGTGACTGACCTTATATCAATTACAGTTCAATTTCCCTTTCAATTCCCTTCTGTCCCAATCCCCTTGCAAGTCCAGTAAACATCAAGACTCCTCAGTCACAAAATACATCAGAAAGAGAGTATGGCTCCATCAAGCCCTGATAACCTTTCTTGCAGCAAGAATAATAGAATGGTGGCCCTCTTGAACCACTTCCATCAATTTCTATTAGACTTATGCTTCAAAGCTGTCAAGCCACTTATTTCTCCTTCCTGCTATGGAGAGTGCCAGTGGATTGCGGGCAGCGGGGAAGAGGTGGAAGTCATGGGGTAGAGGAGCCTGGAAGAGACCACAAGTACAGCTGACTCGGGTTGCGGGGAGGGGGAGAAAGGCACAAAACCTTCGTGACCTGTGTGCGATGACCAAAGTCGCAGAAACTTCACTTAATCTCACCAAGGCTATTAGAAGCAACATTTTCAGGTTGCATCTGGCTGCTCAGAAAGATAACTGCCTTGCAGACTTCAATATACCTTGAGAGAATTAGATTTTTCTAAGCCAAAGATTGAATTCCTCCTTCTTCCCCTCTTCTTCACTGTAACCAGGCCTCATACAAGCAATTTTATTTTCCTTGTGCGCCGGGCAAATGACATCCTGCTAAGTCCGCCAGAAGCAGGGAAGAATGAAATACTAGGATCTGTGATGTTGCATGCTAGCCTACTTGCTTTGCTTACCTATTTCCAGTAAAGGGACTGCTGGAGAAAACTTTAATCACAAAAACTATAAAATGGAGTGCTCTCTGCAGCTTCCAGAAGCCAACCTATGTTGGCAAAGGGCAACTTTTACTTTTAACCCTACACAATTTACTTTGATTCATTTCAGCTAATTGTAATTGTTTGCTGAATAGAGAGAGCACAGAGAAAGGGAAAGATTCATTGCTAAACCCTTACGCAATCAAATGTCATCTCAAGGTTAGAGAAATAATGTACAATTCCACTTTTGCAGCTTCACCATCTGCAGACAGCATGTCCTCCATGAAACTTCGGCTAATTTCCCAAGCAGAGTCTGCTCCACCCTCCCGTGTGTTCCCACAACACTCTATTGCCATCTCCTTTATATGATTTCTGACTTTGTATTACAATTACCTGTTTGCATATCTATCTCTTCTCCACTGTATTAGGGAGTTCCTTAAAATCAGAGGCTGTATTTTTTGTTTATCTTTATCTCCAACTCCTGCAATAATATCTACACATGGCTGATGCTCTACATATCTGGGTTGAATGAATGAGGATACCTAAATCAATTTCTCATATATTCCTTGCTGAAGGACCATAAATTTGTAAGCAAAGATGTTTTTTCCACTCTGGAAACTAAATCAAATCAAACACACACACACACACACACACGCACACACACACACACAGAATCAATGAATGCATATGTGGCAAGGACTTTTTAATATATTAATCATTTACAAAATAAAAGAGTAAAATAATGGTTGACATTCAGATCAGCATTGTCAGCTCAGAAGTTTAACAAAAAAATTCCTCTAGCAAATCTTGAAACATCCCTTTAGGCTAGGTGTACCTGTTCTCTTGTTTCCCCAGGAGGTGGACACATACATACTGCAATGCCTTTGGAGGTCTGAAAATCAGCTGGTGCAATGGGCATCATAGGGTGCTGAGACTGTTCTTCATAATCAAAAGAACCACTAATCAGGGTAAAAGTCCAGGCCAGAGGAGAGACCACAGACCAAATCGAGCTGTACCCAGCTCACTTGGCCCCAGGGAAGTTGTCTCTAGAATGCAGCTTGCTCCTTTACCAAAATAAACCAAAATAAAACAAAAACAAAAAAACTTCCCAAACAAAAAGAACCGAAAACACCCTAGCCCATTGCTTTTTAGGTTAAGAAGTAATGCTCAGAGAGGTGTGATCCTTGTCTTCCTGTACCATATCCTTGGAAACTGGCAGCTCTAGAGTTGGGTACTCAGGGGTTCTGCGGCACTGCCCTGACTCCTGCCACCTTATACCCTGTCAAAGCCAGCCCTGCACTTATCATCAGTCCTCATGGAATGACTCTGAAATGGTTCAGCCCTGGTTTCTCCTCATCCCCCATCCCTCTCAGGCCCTATGCATTCAGGGTCCCTATATTTTTCTCCCTTCCCCAGAGATTGGTTCTTGATTTTTTTACTGACACTAGAGTGCAAAGGTCTCAAAGTCTTAAAGCCTGATGCTCTAGCTCTGAAATTCCCAGGAGATGAAAGAGGATTCAGACTTCACAGGGCTTTCCGAGAATCCCTTAAAATAGCAGCTCAGGGCTTCCAATGAAGGTTGTCACTAGATTTGGGTTTAGTCCTCCAGGCAGGCTACTTTCTACAATAGGAGTGTAAAAACTGAAAACTTAGTAGAAATTTAGGGTATTGCAGTAACATATAGGTCAGAGGTAAGGAAAAGCAGAAAGTGGGTGGAAGGATTAGAGATAATAAGTGAACACAACCTCCAAATGGGAAATGTCTGTTCTAATGGACATTTCTTTCTCCTAGTGTTATGGAGAGACCATGTGCTTTCTTATCAGAGATACTTGGGTCTTTTCATTTATTCACATATTTATCCCAAATATTGCTCAAGTGGCCACTAGGCACTTGGAATTGTGCTAAATTTGATGACTAATCTTTAGTTGGGAAGATAACTAAATTTTTTAGAGGCATAACTGTTGTGAAAGATAAAAAATTAGAATTTTGGACTACAGAAGCACTATATATTGTAGTTATTGTTCATACTCTGGACTAAGTTAAATCAAGGTTCGCGTCCAGGCTCTGACACATTGCAGCTGTCAGTTTATCTCTTCCAACCTCCGTCATATTTTATGTAAAATGGAGATTATGATCATTATTACCTCTCACCACTGTTGCACGGATTAAATGAGATAATGAGTACAACGTACTTAGCACACTTTTGAGAGAAGAACAAACATGCAATACCATTAACAATTAGTTAAATAGGAGGAGGCAAAATCTGAACGGAAGATAACCCTTTCTACTAAAAGGCAAGGATGGAATGGAAGTGATAAATTTCAATATCATTTCATTTTGTAGTAGTTGAAAGTGCCTGTAAAATTTAGTGAAGGAGAGAAAAGACAGATGCAAAATCAACATATAAAATGAAAGTTTGGATTATTTAGCGACTCTGAAAAACTATACTTGATTAACATAAAAAAATCAGGAATTGTTAGAACAGTGCTTTTGAAATTTAATACATGTGGATTTCCTGGGGATCCTATTAGGATGCAGGGTCTGACGTAGTAGGTATGGGGTTCAGCCTGAGATTCTGCATCTCTAACAAGCTCCTGGGAGGGAGGTTAGATTACATTAGAATTTCAGCTATATTCACATTTTTATATATATATATGTGTGTGTGTGTGTGTGTGTGTGTATGTGTAATTAGTTTATCGTGAACATGCGGAGATATATGTCTCATATATTGTATGCATACATAGGCATATATTATATGTATACATATGTAAATATAGATATTCCCTCATGCTAGCAATAAATTTGCAGCTGGGATTCCTATTTTCCTGCTCTGGTTCTGCCACAAATCCATATCATGGCTTAGTTTCTTCTGGCTTCATTTCTTCATTTTAGAAAATGAGGGCATTGAACAATATGTTTTCTAAGTTTCCTCCCAGCTTTAGCTTCCTATATGGACTTTTTCCCACTGGGAAGAAACAGAAATTTACTTATACTTGCACAGGATTTGAGAGATATAGAGAAAGTGATTTTTGATCCTCAGGTATTTTGTTCAGGCTAGCCCTCAGGAAAATCCTCATGGAGCCTACTACTCGGGAGTCATTAGAAATACAGAAAATGTAACACATTTTTCCTTATATGAATGTCAATGAAGGGACAATACATAGATATTATTTAGAAAAACAGCATTAGACTTTCATTCAGAAAAATTTAGTGTGGCTCAATGTCACAAACAAAGCCAAAAACATTCAGCATTCATAACAATTCCAAAGAATTCGCTGGGCGGGTGGGATGGTGAGAGTGGGGCTGGTCGGGGGGAAGTACAGCAAGAACCTTTAAAAAAGCACCATGGAGAGAAGAGTCACCTTGGCAAATATTCCAGCTCAGAGCATCCCTGTAGCCAGCATAAACACTTAGATGCACTTGTTCCTGCAACACAGCTATGCAAATTGTTCCCATTTTCTTCTTACAAGTTCTGTCAAGTTTTTATTATTTATGAGCTAACCAGCTTCATGGCTAGCCTTTCACCTTGTCATATTTTTCTGCATTTTCAGAGCTAATCCAGTCTGCCTAACATCTTTCCTGGCTGAGTTGTATAACATAAAAATGGAGCCATTAAAGGCATTGTCTCTGATAGGAAGGGAGTCCATAACTAGGCAAAGGGATAATGCTATTGATGAGGGAATCAAGATTCTTCCCAAATCCATTGACCTTATGATTTCCTTCATTTAAAAAAAAATCGTGTTCTTTTTCTGCCACTGCAAAGTATTTAGATGTAACTACAAAACAAATTTTTTTTAATATTTTGACGAGCTTTTATCAGAAAAAAAAATGACTTAAAAGATACTTGAGGTGCATGCCTGTAATCCCAGCACTTTGGGAGGCTGAGGCGGGCCTCCTGACGTCAGGAGTCCGAGGCCAGCCTGGCCAACATGGCGAAACCCCGTCTCTACTAAAAATATAAAAAATTAGCTGGGCGTGGTTGTGCACGCCTGTAATCCCAGCTACTCAGGAGGCTGGGGCATGAGAATCGCTTGAGCCTGGGGGGCAGAGATTGCAATAAGCCAAGACTGTGCCCCTGCACTGCAGCCTGGGTGACAGAGTGAGACTCTATCTCCAAAAAAAAATGGTACTTGAGGTGACCTTGCCTAAGCTGTCTGGACAATTCTTTCTCTTAACTCTAAAATACCCTCCTTCAGGCATGCTGCTAGTACTGGCCAAGGCTATGAATGGCCAGCAAAGGTGCTGGGTGATTTTGCATACAGACAGTATGTGTGTCCATTTCAGAGGTTATGTTAAGAATCAAAATTCTCTTCATTGTGTTAAGAGTAATAATAAGTAAATAAGCAAAGGAATTGATATTTACTCCAAAATTTAAATGAGTTCTTATTTAAGCACCTGGAGCTATATCCATGTCTGAGATTTAAGTCACTAAAAAGCCTAATGACAAACAAAACTAAATGAGAGGTGTGGCTAAATTGGACATATCTATACATGTGCACATAATTACACAGAATAAGTATGTATAATTTGCCTTTAACAGTATTTCCATTTATACCTGAAATTCCCAAGTGTCTTCAAACAAGGACAGCTTTGTGATGCCATGCCTTTAATGGAGCCCTGTTACCATGGGGACATCAGAGCTCCTTCTCAGAATAGCATTTAGTTCTGACAATTGAAGAAGCTGAAGAATTTCAACTAAGCCAACATACTTAGTATCTTCCAGCACCTACAAATTTGAAAGTTATCCAGCTCTTAAGTATTGCCATTTGGCCTGAGAAGATATTGACTTCTGGCCATGTCTCAAAGAAATGCACATATATAAATATCTATTCAATCCTTTATGTTCCAATATCCTATAACATGGAAATGTATATTGCTAGGTCCTCTTTATTCAACAGCAACTGAGTAGAACCCATTAATCTCTTCACTGATGCATTCATTAAGAATGTATATTTTGAGTGCCTTGAAACTATCTCCAATGCCCAGCATAGCCCATAGCATCTAGACTATATATATGTGTGTGTAGATATATATGAATATATATACTTCCTACCTTCAATGACGTTGAAGTACAGCAAATAATTATTATGTGCTAAAAGATGGAAACACAAAGATATACTATGAAGAGAAGTAGGAGTTGGAGGACCAAGTGGGCACAGAGACGAGATCATGGAGGATCAACTGAGTGCCTCTGGCAAAACATCAAGAGCAAAAAGAAGATGGCCCATCATAAGCCAAAGCAATTACATTCCTCTCCCTCTGGCCACACCAAAGAGCACTTAACATGCCATGATGGTCTCAGGTCAAGAGTATACTAAATAGTTGACAGTTATGTGGCCTCTAGCTTTCCAGAAGGTGAGGCATGTCTTACATATCATACCATAAGCAATCAGAGAACCAGGGCCAGAGCCAACAGAAATCCAACCAAGAGGGAAGAGATAATGGTTTACCTGAGACAAAGATGGGAGGAATTTCCTAATTGTTCCCAGTATGCAGTATTTACCATAGAGATGAATAAGCTGCCAAAAGACCAACATCTCTCAATGTCTTACAAACCCATCTAGGTCTCACTACCCAATGGAACGAAGTAAAATAAACTTAGTAGACTAAGGTTACCTTGGAATTCTCAGTGCCCACTGAATGTTTTTTATGTAGCATTTTCTATAGCTAAATTTTCTCGTATACTTTAAGCACTTACCAGAGTGCTTACCTATATTTTGGACATTTCCTAGAACTGCTGAAACAAGAGAAAGCAAGTTGGGATTATGTTGAGGAGGAATAATAGATTTCTTCTCTGCCTGACATTCAAAGCCCTCGTGATATTAGCAAGGTAAAGTGGTTCAAAATGCCCCACCAGAGTCCTGGCTCTGTAATGCAAGCAGGCAAATTGCAAAATGTTTAGATTGTTAGTCTACTTAGAAAAATATTTAGCTGCATATCTCATTTGAGTATGCTTTGCCTGAAGGTCCATACAGTACAAAGATGAAGGCCTTGGTTTCTAAAAATAAGGAATCTGGCTCTAATAATAGTACTTCCAAGATTAATAGCTTAATGGCTGAGTAATATTGATCTTGATCTTGATCTTGAATCTCCCTAAGCCTCGGCTTCACCATCTGAAAATTGGGCTAATAAAAATAGCTTATTCATATTGAGTGTTTTCTCTATGCCTGTCACTATCATACTAAACATTAATGCATTTAACCCTCTCCATACCCAATGAGAAAGATACTTATTATTACTTTCATTTTGCAGATGAAAAAAATCATATTAATAGAGAGATTAAGAACTTTCCCAGGTCACGTGGGTAGGAAGTGGTAGGGCTGGAACTGGAGGTCAGGCAGCTGGGATCTACAGCTTTACTTCTAGTCACTATATTGAATTTCTACAATAATACCACATTTCCATTAAGAAGCTAAGTTGAGCTAATTATATTATTTGTCTACTGGGACTGCCATAACAAAACACCAGAGACTGCGTGACTTAAGCAACAAAAATATATACTCGCACAGTTCTGGAAGGCAAAAGTCTAAGACCAAGGTGTCATCAGGGTTGGTTTCTAGTGGGGCCTCTTGTCTTGGCTTATAGAGGACCTCTGTCTTGCAAGGTCCTTGTGTGGTTCTTCTTCTGTGCTCATGTATGGAGAGAGAGAGAGAGATCTCTGGAGTCTCTTTCTTTCTTACTAGGACACCAGCCTTATCAGATTAGGGCCCTAGCCCTATGACGTCATTCAATCTTTTTTTTTTTTTGGAGACAAAGTTTTGCTCTGTTGCCCACGGTGGAGTGCAGTGGCGCAATCTCAGCTCCCTGCAACCTCTGTCTCCCGAGTTCAAGCGATTCTCCTGCCTCAGCCTCCCTGGTAGCTGGGATTACAGGCGCTCACCACCACAGCTGGCTAATTTTTGTATTTTTAGTAGAGGTTTCACCATGTTGACCAGGCTGGTCTTGAACTCCTGACCTCAGATGATCCACCCTCTTTGGCCTCCCAAAGTGCTGGGATTACAGGTATGAGCCACTGCATCCTGCCCCTCATTTAATCTTAGTTACCTGTCTAAAGTCCCTATCTCCGAAAACAGTCACATTGGAGGCTAGGGCTTCAACATATATATTTTACTGGGGACATAATTCAGTCCATCATACTATGTAAAAAATTTAGCATAGTAATTGATACACATAATAATTATTCACATATCTTAGAATGTTCAGTATGCTATGACAAAATACCATAAACTGAGTGGCTTACAAACAACAGAAAAATCTCACAGTCATGGAGGCTGGGAAGTCCAAGGTCAAAGTACTAGCAGATTAAGATGTCTGGTGAGACTTATTTCTGGTTCATGAATGGTGCCTTCTTGCTGTGTCCTCACACGGTGAAAGGAACTAGTTAGGTCTCTGGAATCTCTTTTATAAGGGCACTAATTCCATTCATCAGCACTCCACCTTAATGACCTAATTGCTTCCCAAAGGCTCCACCTATTAGTTCCAACACATTCATGATGAGGTTTTAACATATGAATTTGGAAGGGACACAAACCTTAGTATATAGTATCCACTTAACAAATAGTACCTGTTGGTATTTCATGGATTTATGTGGCAAACTCTAGAAATTGTCAAGTTTAGTATAAATATATGGAAATCAGAAATTGGACATTTTGTTTGCTAAAGTCATTTGAACGAATCAATTAATTTCTGTCCACCTCCTTTTCTTAAGCTGCGAATTATGATATACCCATCATCAAACATTTGCGTGATCACATGTTTATAATAATATTCTTATAAAAACAGTAGAGTGTAAAAAAGAGAACAACTTTTGTAGGAACTAGGTTTTTTTGTTTTGTTTTGTTTTATCACAACTACTTATATTTTGTAGGCTCTAGTCGTTCCTGATCTTCAGGCCTACATTTATCTAAAATCCTGATTCATGGAAAATTTAGGCCCTCTTCTTTTACTGGGCTGTCTGAAGTTTGACCAGGTTACATATCTATATCCCAGCACTTCCCTCTGCTGTTCTTCACTTTCAATGGGGAGCGCATTATAAATGCACCTCTTGTGAAGCTTCTTAAATATGCTCCAAGTTCATAATCTGTATAAACCTGATTGTTGCTGTCTTTTCAGAGAGGAAGTCACTGTCCATCATATAGTGCTTTGATTTGAGGTAAGTGGGATCAAAGAGATTGGCTAAGAGTCTACTTTTAATGTAGTTTGTTTCTTTTAATCTCCTTTATGTCCCATCTGTTTTATGATTGATTACACTAACTCAGGTCCCAAGTGAAAGTTGGTAATTTTAGATTTTCAGAAAACAGGGACAAAATATCCCTCTACTTACAGGATGAATGTATCAGATGGACCTACTACAATGTAGGTTTTCCCTCTCTCTGGCCTTTCTATGCTGAAAGTTGTGTCCTCCCTAAGGTTGACTTCCCAAGGAATTATGTGTAAATGTCAGCTTCCTCTCAATATTGGACACTTATGATATTTTCCTTCATATAAAGATGAACTATACCCTTTTTTTTTTTATTTAAGAGAACGAATTTTCCAGACAACTTGGGCAAGGTCACCTCAAGTATCTTCTAAGTCTTTTTTTTTCTGGTAAAAAGCTAGTCAAAATATTCAAACCATTTTTTATTTTACGGTTGCATCTATTTATCCTCCTCCTCAACATATCCTAACATCAAGGACTTCAAAGTATTATGAGAAGCGATATGATGAAGTTGTGAAAATATTTTTGCCAAGAGTTTTTAAAAAGTGAACTAACTTCTATTGTGAGATAGACATGATATTATATTACCTGAATGTGGGAAAGTGAGTTAGGCAACTTTGAAGGCTGTTGTTCTATCTTAGATGGCCACAAAGAACATCCATGTGAGGAGATGAATAAACAAAGCTGAATCCAGCCAGAGCTTTTCTCACTAACCTGTGTACCCTGGGTTAGGGTTGTGTCCACCTGGAAGAAAAGCACATTTTCTGATTCACACAAAGCTACCATTAAGGCTGAGGAGACTCTGCTCCAACCCTACATGTCCATGGATTTAGATTTTGTTCACCCCACTTTTTAATTGGTAATTACAAGTATTCTATTCTGCAACTTAATGAGTATCGTTATGTGTCATGGTCAATGTCCCCTATTCTTCCTGAAATCTGTGAAATCATTAGTGCTATTTAGGAACTCTGATTCTGGGGCATCATTCCAAACTAAATACAGAATGATGATCTCTGTACCTATGGCTTGAGGGAGTAAGAACAGTTCACAGCACTGAATGTTGTTGACTCATCAAAAACATTTTTTAATCTGCAGACTAAGAAACATTTTCAGATCTGAACTTTGATGTATCATGACATCATGTGTATTTATGATATATTTTTAGCTCTCCCAGCTGAATTTCTTTCCCAATTGTGATCATCTTAAAGCAGCTACTAGGTGAAGAGTCAGAACACCTGAATTCAAGCGTTGGCTTTACAACTTCTCACTTTTTAACCTTGAATGCAAGTCACTTGAGTTCTCAGGGCATGGCTTCCCTCTGAACAGCATGAACAGTGAAGAAAAACTAGCCTCTGACTCCACAGGGACGTTGTGAAAATAAATGAGGTGTGGGTCTAGAGAGTCACTTCAAGCTCTTAGGAATGAAAGAGCTTAAAGAGATATCAGGTTTCCGTAGTTATTCTTTATTTTTTCAGCCTTACAAGTGAGAAAGGTTCCACCTTGGTAAGTTTTGAAGAATACCGCCTCGCTGACAAGCCCCCCGAGATCTGTGGCTTTGCCTCTTCTACATTCACAAACTCTATTGTAATTCTGATTATTGACTCAGTGAAATTTTAAAAACTCTGCCATATCCTTTGACAACAAAGAAGAGTGATCACACTCTATGTGGGACAAATTATCTGCCACCAGTTGGACATCACACTATACAGGCTCCTACACTGGCTGTTAAAAAAAAATCTAATAAGACAAAGAAAATGTTACATTGCAGAAAAGAGCAAGTTGCTAGGATAGACTTCCCAGTCGGAATATTGATCTGAAAGAGTCTAGAAGTTCATAGGGAATAAACTTCCAGCACTTTCTTTAGGAGAACTAAAACTACATTTTGCCAATGTCAGAGACACACTCTTCTAATGCCATGGTAGTTGTAAAAGAGAATCACAAATAACCAGCTAAAACTCCTGATCTTCTCTCTGCCCCCAGATGCAGAGTCTCTGACAGGTGATATAGATAAGTACTGTATAACCTGTCACTTTGTCTTCCTTAAGAGGGCAGCATAATCCATGGAGCTCACATAAACTCTTCCGTGGCTTCAATCCCATTCTGACATTCAGGAGAAAAGTTGACAGTCATAGATTAAAGGAAAACACTATAGTGAAGAGATACTTAAACAATAGGTAGCTCTGACTAAAGATGCGTTTTGGCAAGAATTAGCTGGAAAGACACATTGGCATGCTGGCATAGTTAAGCTGGTGGATCAAACTAACATCTTTGCCTTGATCTCATTGGGGCCCAGGTTGACTTACATGCTTTGACTGTCTTCATTCATTCATTCCATAAATATTCATTGAGCACTGTAATGGAAATTGCTGGTAGTATCCCCAAATCTATTCTCACCTCCTGTATTACTCAGGGGTCTCCAGAGAGAGAGAGAACCAATAGGATATATATAGATAAGTACAAATATATGAGAGGGGATTTATTAGGGGAATTGGCTCATGTGATTGTGGAGGCTGAGAAGTCCCACGACAGGCCATCTGCAAGCTGCAAACCCTGGGATGCTGATGGCATGGCTCAGTCCAAGTCCAAAAGCCTCAGAACCAGGAAAGCCAATGGTGTATTTCTCAGTCCAAGGCCAAAGGTCTGAGAATCCTGGAGGGGCCCTCTTGTTAAGCACTGGAGTCCAAAGGCTGGGGATCCTGGAGTTATTGTCCTAGAATAGGAGAGGAAGAAGTTTTCCCAGCCCCAGAAGCAAAATCAACATATTAACTTTTTCTGTTTTTGTTTTCTCCCAGCCCCCAGTAGATTGGATGGTTCACACCCACATTGAGGGCAGATCTTCTCCACCTAATCCTTCAGACTCATATCTAATCTCCTCTGATAACACCCCACAGACACACCCCACAATCATGCTTTACCAAGTTGCTAGGTATTCCTGAATTCAGTCAAGTTGACACCTAAAATGAACTATCACACTTTCTTCCTGAGCAGGTAGCTGTCCAACTAGGACCTACATTTTCCAGTTGATCTTACAGGCATGTGACTTAAGTATGCACTAATGGCAACTGAGTGGAAAGAGTGGGGGCAATTTCAGCATCACTTACCTTAAAGAAAATCCTTGACCTGGATTTCTGCTCACTCTTGCCTACTTACTGAAAATGGCAAAGTCAAGCCTACCTACCAGCCATAAACTATTATGTGAGAGGAAAATAAATATCTGTGTTTTAGAGTCCCTTTGTTACATTAGCATAGCCTGCATCTTTACAAATAGGCGTGCCTTCTTGGTACTAGATTCTGTGCAATACGATGACAATTCGCTTAGCAAAACACACACGGTGCGTGTCCCCATGGAAAGTATAATCTATTGTCTACCACAGTCTTCTGTCTGGCAACAAAACCTATGAGACAAGTACAGCCATACTCATCAATCAAAATAAACCAAGACAGGGAACAAGAGTAAAAGAGTGGGTAAGAACCTGGACTTCAGTGCCATGCAGGTGTAAATTCAAGCTCTTGCAACATCTTTTACTAACCACCCCTTTGGGCAAATCTTTGAACTTGTATAAACCTCATTTTCATTCTTGTTAATTGGAGATAATAGAACTAATAATATGTACCTAATAAGGTTGTGATGATGATCTAAAGAATTAGTTATGTAAATTGCTTAACCTGGGGCTTGAGTTTACCAAATGTGATTATCAGAGTTCAATTTTCCCACTACTCTTGTTTTTTTCTAAATTCCATCAGGAGGGGCTTAAAGAAAAGACGGAAACATCATTACCTCATTTAAGCCATACTATATGAGGCAGGTGTCATCATTCCCATTTTGCAGATGAGAAAACTGAATCTTAGAGGGGACACTACTTAGTAAGTGGCTGAGCCAGAATTTATTTTCAGGTGTCTAATTCCAAAGCTCATACTACTACACCAGATGTATGACAATCAGGCCTAGAAATCACTGCTCAGCTATTAGTCCAATAAGGTTAATTTAATTCTTCAAGGTTACATCACAATTGTCAGTTTCTTTCCACTGCCTACCATACAAGTAAAACCTTCTGAGAGTAAAGTTTCCAGGTCTGGACCCCAGTGCATAAGTTAGTACCCTCTTCTGTGTTCCTAGGGCACTTTGTATCTCTGTTATCATTTAGTCACTATCTTATAATTGCCACTATCTTATAATTCTTTTTACTCATCTGACATCCTCCACTGGAGTGTGAGCACCTGAAATTTGGATTTCTTAAATATCTATGTCTTAGGACTTAGCATGATGCCTGGTATGTACTAGGCATTCTATGAATAACTGTCATAAAGAATTGCCATATGAATAAGTGAATAGACATTAAAAACTAGAGTGTCAGTAACCTACCTATTAAGGTGGTTATTTGTTTGATGCAAAGGAAGTGGAGGCATTCAGTTTTGAAAATAAATGATTGGCTAAAATATTTAATAAAAGTCATTAAGCATAAGAAATTAGTACATAGTAGCCCCTTGGTGGAAATAAATGTTTTCAAAAAGTCATATGCTGATTGCTTTGACCTCAAAGACAAAATGAAATGTTATGCATCATCTGTAAGGGTCCAGGTAACAAAAGCATTTTTAACCTCAATGGGAACTGAAATATCATACAATTGTGTTAGAACAATTGTAGCAAACAATATACTTGAAACAGCAAAGAGAAACATACAACAAAAATCAAGATTCTGTTCTTCTGTGAGAGTAGATTTAATTAGAGAAAGATAAGGAAGCAAACGTTGACTTTCAAAGACCCTGAATGCATTTACTGTGCATTTTCACTGGGTTTAGAAGTTCAAGGCACCGGTTCTTTATTCTCCCTAATTCCACATCAAAGCTTCCAGTTTTCACTCTCTTTATTATAGAGATATTGCCAGCAACACTCTATATAGAATAGTCTGGATTAGCCCCCTTTATTTCACAAGTGGAACACAGAGAGGGAGAAAAATATTTCTAAGATAACTGGAAAAGAATGGGAAACAAAAATAAACCTGTGATTTGTCTAAAGAAAGTTAAAGGAGGAGTGAGTAAACTGGCCAGAAAGATAGTGCCTGGTGTGAAGCTTACTGACCTACAATGAGGGAAATGTTAAGGAAACAAAGAGATGAGCAAAAGCTTCATATAATTTAAAAAAAAAAAAAAGTATAGAAACAGGTAGCATGAAATACAATGACTCACAGTATTCTTCCACACTGGCTGACCAATAATATCATCAGCCCAAGGAATTTTGTTTGTTATTGAGAACAAACAGGAGGAGCAGATACCTTGTTGTAGGGGAGGAAAGGAGATGTGATAGATAATTTTTCATTTACATAAATAGGTTAATTACAACTTGATTTATTTTTAAATTCACAGAAGCTGAACTGATGTCTGTGGAGACAAGAACACGAAGGAATAATGTAATATGGAACTCCCTAACATGATATACATACAAAAACTATTGAGGCAGAGAAATCAATGTGGAAAATGCAAAACTAAGGGAGAAAGCATTTTGAACCACTCATCTAAGAATTTTTTCCATATTAAAAACACAAGAATTCCAGAAAAATCTTCCAAGTTATGTTCATAGGCTTAGCAGAATAAAGGTCAGGCTTACCAGTTAAATGAGTGAGAGAGGAGAATTTTTTTCTGTATCTTAGAAAATGCTCAGATTCTCCCATCTTTCTCCACACACCTCATGAGCATCACCATAAAAACTGCCATCAGGACCAAAGACAGCAGCTCTCAGTTTCACGAAGGTGTTGGTCACCAAACTACTGCTCCACAAAATAAGAGAGGATACAAACAAATGGAAAAACATTCCATGCTCATGGATAGGAAGAATCAATATCGTGAAAATAGCCATACTGCCCAAAGTAATGTATAGATTCAATGCTATTCCCATCAAGCTACCATTGACTTTCTTCATAGAATTAGAAAAACCTACTTTAAATTTCATATGGAACCAATGAGAGCCCATATAGCCAAGACAATCCTAAGCAAAAACAATAAACCTGGAGGCATCACGTTGCCTGACTTCAAACTATACTACAAGGCTACAGGAACCAAAACAGCATGGTACTGGTACCCAAACTGATATATAGACCAACGAAACAGAACAGAGGCCTCGGAAATAACACCACACATCTACAACCATCTGATCTTTGACAAACGTGACAAACACAAGCAATGGGAAAATAACACCCTATTTAATAAATGGTGTTGGGAAAACTGGCTAACCACATGCAGAAAATTGAAACTGGACCCTTTCCTTACACCTTATACAAAAATTAACTTGAGATGGATTAAAGATTTAGATATAAGACCTAAAAGCATAAAAATCCTTTGTATCCCAAGTGCTCAGCACACACTCCCTAACACTAAACATTTGTTGAACTAATTAGATAGTAGGAAAGACAATTAAAACATCATGGTGAAAAAGAAGCAGCATCTCCACTGTCTACCCAACAGTCATCTATATCTGTTTCTCACTTCTGCATCTTATGGAGTCATAAAATTAAAAGTTTTGGGAACCCTGTATGAGAGTAAGATAGGAAGATAAAATAAGAAAAGTGTGATCACAAAGTGTAATCACTTTATCTTACTGGTGCTTAACAGTTAGAATTAATATTTGTTTTATGCTAATTGTGATGTTTTCCATTTTATATGTGTACATAATTTATGTTTAGCTGTTTCTCAGATTATTGTACCAGTCTCTTAGCCAAGGCTTCTGGTCTCACTGCTTCATCATTACACCTCCTCCTAATTCGTTCTT
>NW_012109808.1:2639159-2666779 GCF_000951045.1 Mandrillus leucophaeus | reverse complement strand
TACTGGTACCCAAACTGATATATAGACCAACGAAACAGAACAGAGGCCTCGGAAATAACACCACACATCTACAACCATCTGATCTTTGACAAACGTGACAAACACAAGCAATGGGAAAATAACACCCTATTTAATAAATGGTGTTGGGAAAACTGGCTAACCACATGCAGAAAATTGAAACTGGACCCTTTCCTTACATCTTATACAAAAATTAACTTGAGATGGATTAAAGATTTAGATATAAGACCTAAAAGCATAAAAATCCTTTGTATCCCAAGTGCTCAGCACACACTCCCTAACACTAAACATTTGTTGAACTAATTAGATAGTAGGAAAGACAATTAAAACATCATGGTGAAAAAGAAGCAGCATCTCCACTGTCTACCCAACAGTCATCTATATCTGTTTCTCACTTCTGCATCTTATGGAGTCATAAAATTAAAAGTTTTGGGAACCCTGTATGAGAGTAAGATAGGAAGATAAAATAAGAAAAGTGTGATCACAAAGTGTAATCACTTTATCTTACTGGTGCTTAACAGTTAGAATTAATATTTGTTTTATGCTAATTGTGATGTTTTCCATTTTATATGTGTACATAATTTATGTTTAGCTGTTTCTCAGATTATTGTACCAGTCTCTTAGCCAAGGCTTCTGGTCTCACTGCTTCATCATTACACCTCCTCCTAATTCGTTCTTTGCATTACAGTTTGTTATATTTCAAAAATGCAAATTCTATTATGTTACTTGAATGAATGAAACTCTTTATTGGTTATCAATTTGTCTCAGATAGATACAGTGCAAGCTCCTTGGCAGAGCACCTGAGATTCTCGTGAAATCATTTGTGAAATAAAAAATGCCGAAACAAAAAATTTAAAGAAAAAGTGCCAAAACAAAAAATCTAGAGAAAATCTAGCCCATGATAATAACATGTTGCCATTTTTTAACAATAGTTTGACACCGTTATATCAGCTTATGAAACATTTTTTCAAATACATGACCAATGGCTCCATACTCCATCTGTCACCTTCACCAAAGTATAACTGAGGTTTATCCTTAATTTTTTTCATAAAGAGGATTATTTTACCTGAATTGCTACTAGATACAAATTTAGTGAAAATGTGTCCATAAGTTAGTGCACTCATATTCAATTCAGGCATTGTCTCTTCTACAAGGCCAGGCAGTTGAAGTCTGGGTTATGTATCCCTCCTCTTCATATCATAGGGCCCTGCAACTATTTATAATAATATATTTATCTCATTATATCAAATCATTATTTTAGGTGTCTGCCCTCTAGTCCTATGAGCAACTTAAGGACAAGAGCAAAGAACTTTATTTTCAATCATTCTCTATGTTCTCAAAATGTGCTGCTTGATGGGAGACATAACTATGATTAAGACATTATTCCTTACCTCAAAAAGTTTAAACTTAAATTGTGAGAGAGAAAAGAAGAAATTTATAATACTGTATCATGAGAGAGTAGGCTCTGATGTTAGTTCTGCCGTTTCTATAACACTGGGACAATTAATTAGATGCAGCTGAAAATGCAATGACGGTGATGATACCTACTTCAAAGAATCGTTTTAACGATTACATGATGATGATGATGAAAAGTTGTTCTTGCCTATAGTAAGTGCTAAATAAATATGACGATCTGCACAAAGCTATAATAAAATACTGGTGTTGTGTGCACAAACACTGACAAAACAAATAAGGAGAGGCGCATAGATTTATTATATTTTAATCTAAGACTTAACTAACTGAGAAAGATATAAAGGTATGATACATGTTCTAGTGAACTGTGAAATAAATCATTTTATTTACCAAGAGATGGTACTTGATTAAGCCAATGTGAGCTGAAGCAATGTAGGAAGAAAGTAATGGAAGACTTCCCAAAGGAAATGGTATCCCGGTTGAGACACGAAAGACGAGTAAGCATTAACTACGCAAAGAGGGGCAGAAGGCAGCCCAGGTTGGGGTAATACCTTTTTCAAATCTTAAAATCTAGAGATAAGAAACCACGTGATGCCTTCAGGTAATTGCAAGTATTTCTGTTTAACTGTGACATCAAATCAGAGGGATGCTGAGTGCGGCCCAAGGTGAGGATGGACGGCAAGCCAAAGCCCTCTCACAAGAATCTCAGGTACTCTGCCAAGGATCTGGCACTGTATCCTGAGACCAATTGATAACCGCTAAAGAGTTTTATTCATGCAAGTAATATAACAGAATTTGCATTTTTGAAATATAACAAACTGTAATGCAAAGAACAAGTTAGGAGGAGGTGTAACAATGAAGAGGTGAGACCAGAAGCAAGACCCTTGGCGAAGAGACTGGTACAATAATCTGATAAACAGCTAACAGTGGCCTATATACTTTGTATCCCAAGTGCTCAGCACACAGTCTCTGACACTAAACATCTGTTGAACTAATTAAATAGTAGGAAAAAGAACTAACATACCATAGTGAAAAAGAAGCAACATCTCTGCTGTCTACCCAACAGTCATCTGTATCTGTTTCTCACTTCTGCATCTTATGGAGTCATAAAATTAAAAGTTTTGGGAACCCTTTATGAGAGTAAGGTAGGGAGATAAAATAAGAAAAGTGTGATCACAAAGTGTAATCACTTTATATTACTGGTGCTTAACAGTTAGAATTAACATCCTCTTTTATGCTAATTGTGATGTTTTCCATTTTATATGAGTGCATAATTTACGTTTCTTGGGACATGATTTGACTTACAATCTGTCCAAATTCAGGAGATGGCACAAGATACTAGTGGGTATAAATCTATTTATACTAATGCAAACACATATGCATATTTCAATCTCCATATTTGTATATCACACCTAATTTAAAAAGAAAAGCCTGCAATATTTTTAAAAACATATTGGTTACTTAAATCCTCTGTCTCTTTCATAGCATCTATTTCTGGCTCCAGAAAAATCTTTTTTTCTTTTACAGTTCAGTTTGTTCAGATTAGTTATTGATATGGGATTCTCAGTGGTCATGACCATAGCCAAATACACGTACATAGACCATCCCGTGCTTGTCCAATCTATTACAATTCCAAAAGATTTTCAAAGGGCCCTCTGGCTTCTAGTGGCTTTTCTGTGTGTCTAATTTCCTCCTGACCCCCCATTTATTGGCAACCATGTTGGAACAGGTGTGAGCAGACACAGGCAGGTCCTTGGAGCCCACAATTCAGTGCTGGCACAAGATAATGGTTATCTTCCTGGAGGAGATGACTCTGACAATGTTTTCCAGGATGCCAATTTCCAATTAGTGTCATCTTTTGCTCCATGTCCTAGGGCAAAAGTCTATTTTATAGTGAGTAGACTCATGGTGTTCTGAGAGATGGGCACGAATGCCAGAAATGAGATGCATGTCAGCTTTTTCCTTGTTGTCAAGGATGACTGGTCTGTCAACCAGAGACACAGTCCCCTCTGTCCAGTGTAAGGTCAATCTCTTACTCATGAACAGGGATGCTAATTTATTTTCTAACAATGAAGCCAAATGTGCTTCCAGATGTTGAGCTATGAAGCAATTGTGATTGCTGCAAGCACATGGTAAAAAAAAGAAAATTCCACAATTAAGAATCACAAATTGTCTTCGGGAGACCATTTGCGTTTGAGGAGTGTGCTGATGTTTTTAGCAAAGCAAAACATTTTGTCAACTGAACTCATAAGGGTTTTTAACAGACAACCTATTGTTACAAAAACAACTTTTTCTTTTTTTTTGAGACGGAGTCTCACTCTGTCACCCAGGCCAGAGTGCAGTGACGCCATCTCGGCTCACTGCAATCTCCGCCTCCCGGGTTCAAGTGATTCTCCTGCCTCCGGTTCCTGAGTACCTGGGACTACTGGCATGTACAGCCACACCTGGCTAGTTTTTGTGTTTTTTAGTAGAGACAGGGTTTCCCCATATTGGCCAGGCTGGTCTCAAACTCCCGACCTTGTGATCTGCCCAGCTCGGCCTCCCAAAGTGCTGGGATTACAGACATCAGCCACCATGCCTGGCCGAAAAATTCTTATAATAAATTTCCTAAAGACCATAGATTTATCTTTAGCTAATATGCAAGGAAAAAGAAACAGGGGAGGGTCAATTTCAAAAGACTATGTTCATACGATACCATAACACTGTTGGTGGGGTCAATTCAACGGCAAATAGATGAAAAAATTCTTGGATCAAGTAAGTCGGTTTTTGTTTTGTTACTGTTGTTGACTTTGGTTTTTGCTTTTCCCACATGAACAAGGTAAGCAATTGTCAAAAGTGTTACCCTGTGTAGGCAGAGGACCTTTGAAAAGTCCTCTGCTTAAAATTGCTGACAATCTTGGGCACGTGCCTGACACACATGAGTTCAGTAGAAGAATCTAATCCAGAGACAAGCAATTCCTACTCCATTCCCTTACATGGGCCTGGCCAATGTACACAGAAGACTCCTTTCCAGTCCAGGCCACTGGCCAGCTTTGGCTTACTCTTCCACGTCCTATATCTAACCTGAAGACACTTTATATACTTATTCATCATTAGCCCTTGTGGAACACTCACGCATAATTTTGTACTCACACTATGGTCCTATAAACCATCAGCTGTGAATCAGAAACACATTTCACCACTCTCTGCAATCCCTGCTGCACCAGTAAGCAGTCAGACCAGCATCCAGATTTGTCTTCTCTAGTGAAAGGGAAAAAAAGTGGATATTAATAGTCAATTCTTGGGCAAAAATCAAATTTTAGATATAGAGTTGCTTCCATTGTTGAAATATTTGGCAACCCTCCTCCTTCAAAAGTCCCACCTAAAATCTCATCTGAATTCTACACTCTTTCAGCAAAAAATAAAGTTGAGATATGAGAACAAGAGTTTTGTGAGTGAGGCAGTGTGGGGTAGCAGAAGCAGCACAGGCTTTGAAACTAGGTGAGCTTGATTCTCAATGCCACCCTTCCATTATGCACTTGACTGCTATGAGGGCTTATGTAGGTTACTTGAGCACCTCCTGCCTCAGTCTCCTCATTTTTACAAATGAGGATTAAATGAGAGAAGGCATATTGAGACATTAAGCAGGGACTTTAGAATATAGAATCACTCTTTTTTTCTTTTTAAATTTTTGATGAGAAAGTAGCGATAGTAGTTTTATTCAAATACAGTCATGCATAACTTAGTGACTGATGGGGATAAATTCTGAGAACTGTCATTAGGTGATTTCATCGTTGTGCAAACATCATAGTGTGTACTTACACAATCGTAAATTGGATAGCCTACTACACATCTAGGCTGTAAGGTCTAGCCTTTCTCTCCCAGGCTACAAACCTGTATAGCATGTTGCTTTACTGAATGCTGTAGGAAGTTGTAACAAAATGGTAAGTATTTGTGTATCTAAATCTATCTAAACATAGAAAAAGTACAGTAAAAATATGGTAAAAAAGATTAAAAATGGAATGCCTGTCTAGGGCATTTACCATGAGGGAAGTTTATAAAACTAAAAGTTGCTCTGTGTGAGTCAGTGAGTTAGTGGTGAGTGAATGTGAAGGCCTAGGACATTACTGTACACTTTTGTGTGACTGGCAGCACAGTAGGTGTGTGCACAGCATCGTCACCACAAACACATGACTGATGTGTTGCACTACAACGTTAAGATGGGCTACAACACCACCAGGTGATAGGAATTTTTCAGCTCCCTTACAATCACACAGGTCCACCATTGAATATGCGGTCTGTCATTGACCCAAGCATTATTATATGGCTTATGACGGTATAAGCAGAATGTAACAGATTATGTTTTCCAAAAACGGCCATGGCAATATTTCCAGTCTCATTTGCTCTTCCAGCACCTTGCCAACCCACATCAAGAGGGGAGTCTGTTTCCTTTTCTGCTGATCTGGGCAGATCTCTGTGACTTCCTGGACAAATACTATGTGGTAGGAAGGACTCTGCATGACTTTCAAGACTACCTCATAAAAAGTAATACAACTTTCTCCTAACTTTCTTTACCTAGATGCTTCTTCTGGGAACCCAGCCACCATGTTGTAAGGACGCTCAGAACACATAAAAACGCCACATTTAGATATACCAGCCAATAGGAACACTGGCTGAAACCCAGCTAAGGTTTCAGCTAGCAGCAAGCATGAACCACCAAATGTACGAGTGAACAAGCCTTCAGATAATTCCAGCCTCCAGGCTTCAAGCTGTCTTAACTAATGCTGACTGGAGTAGGGACGACTGTCCTCACAGGTTCCTGCCAAATTGCAGATTTGTAGGCAAAGTATGTGCTGTTAATGTTTTAAGCCACAAAATTTTGGGGTGGTTTGTTACATAATAGAAAACAGAACACAGAATCTCAGAAATTAAATACAACGCTACCAAGTTTAGAATCCAAACAGGTTTTCAAAGGATGTCATCTGAGATTTTCAAAATATAAAGCTGAAATGTGTCCTCAAAAACTTCACAATCCATCTTTTATATTTTGTAAAAACCTGAGGAACAGAGATGTTCTGTGACTCACTTGCGATCCTAGAAGTAGTTAGGGGTATGGTCTGAACCAAGTCCAGGTCAATACCGCCCTTTCCACAATATGACTATGAATACCACACAAGTTTGCTGGGGTCAAAGTGCGAGGGGTCAGTTTAGCACAATTATTCTGCAAGTCTACCAGAGTTCAGTACAATGTTTCCATGCTCCTCTCTGCTTATTTCTTTCTTCCTGCTTAACAGAGAGCCTGATCTGAACTTTGTTGATTTAGTGTGTAAGGTTGGGAGGCTGGATGGGATCCAACAAGCTCAACTGAGCTAACAAGAATTTAAAAAAAAAAAAAAAGAAAAAGTGTCAAACCATGAAATCAGCAGATGTGACTCGAAGCAAAGGAAAGAGAGGGCAAATATGCTGAGTGTAAAGCTTCTGTTTTTCTACAGTCACTTTTCTGAGAATAAATGCCTGAAAATTCTGTAACATCGATCAGATGGTTTGGCAGAAGCCTGTTTTTGGCAGGCAGAGAGTTCCACATGATGGTTTTATCTTGTTAGGAGCTAATCTATTATGATAGACTAACATACACAGATAGCCCATCAATTAGAAAATGTTAGATCACATAATTGATTGCAGACTCTTCAGTCATTGAAGTGGCACTAGGAAATAGTGTTGACATGAATATGTGTCTTTCTTCATTGCTGCTAGTCGTACAAACTATTTAAATTGGCCCACAAAAACTTTGCTTTTTGATGCAGTCTTCTTCCAATCTCATTCTCAAAGAATTCATATATATGTGAATGTGAGAAGAACACCAGTCTAAAAAGTTGTGGGAAATAATAAGGAGAAAATTGGAACAAGAAGGAAAAAGCAGAAAGGCAAAAAGGAAGAGAAGAGAGCAAAAGAAAGAACTAGAGAATTAGGCCTACTACATTCATCACATTTGTGGTTCAGTGCTTTTCTCCCATTCCAAAAGGTACATCTCAATTAGAGAATGAGGCTCCAGGTTCTGTTACTCAAAGTGGTCACCACTTTTTCCTGGAGTTTTAACTCAATACCTCGCACCAGTTTAAAGATCTTTTCTCTCTATTCTCCCTAAACGCTTAATATTTGTGATTAAATCAGGGGTCAGCAACTTCTGAAAGTTTTATGAAATTTTTCATTCTCAGTGAGGTTCTTCTTTGTCTACCAGCTGGTGGGGACACCTGATTTTAAAGGTACAACAGAAAGGACCACGAATTCTATTATTTCAATGAAGTTGAGAATTTGTTCCGTGGAAACTTTCCATAAGGATCCGCTTTAGAAAGTGCTTACTGAGAACACAGTTTAGGTTTTTCATGATTTTACTTCCTTCATTTTGAAACGTTTGTAGCATTTCTAAGATTTTGTTGAACACAAAGTGGTGGGAATAACTTTTGTGAACCTCCTGTCTTTAGCCATTAACTGCGGACAGCAAAACGGCTTCTTCTACTGGAGCAAATTCAGCTTCAATAAGAAAGTTGGACTTCTTTCTCATTTAGCCACAAGGCACTGATTTTCTTGTTCTAGCAAGGAAAAGATGAGAAGAGATAAAAGTCAAAACAGCATGTCTCTTATGTGGTTTGCTGCTGATCTCTTGAGCTACAAAAATCCTAGAGAGAAACTTAAAGGAGAAATAACAGAAAGAAAAGGGTAAAATAATGGGGTTTTAAAAATTACAGAAGAGAGACAAGCTGTTAAATCATTTTTATTATTTTTCAGCCTGTGTTCTGCTAAAAAGTAATTAAATGGTTATCTAATAACATGAATTATTTTCTATTTTAAAACAGAATAAAATATGAATGTTGGCTAATGTTATGGGGCATCTGCAATTGCCCTACAGGTGATAAAATGCATCTGAGGAAAGACCCAGAAGTAGCAGCAATGTTGGTATTTGACACTCAAACACAAAAGAAAATGGATTGAGAATGAGCATGGCACCAGGAAAGGAAAATGGCAAGTTGAAACATGAAGGATAAGGAGTGAGGAAGCATAGAGAGACTGGACTTTATGTTTAGTTCTGTCTGAATCCATAGTGTGGCTTCATACAGTGCTCTGAAAGAAAAACAAATTGGAAAAGCTTTGAAAACATCGCCATACATACCTCAGTGGTCTGATGGCTTTCCAACTCAGGCAAGCTGGGTGCTAATGGCTCATTGTAGCATGCAAGACGCATGTATGTTCTCACAATTCACAGCCAGTTACTCTGTACTTGTCTATGGATGGTGAACTTCCATCACATTTAATCACCAGTTTTGTCAACCCTGGGTGGTTACATTCCCAGATGTTGACTAATTGTAAGGATTAATGTTCTTCCAGATGTGTTAAGTTTCCACACATCTCTGTCAACTCCAAGATAGTATGTGAGTGCTTTTCTAAATCAATGACCACTGATGGATCGGTCATGGACGTCTCTGTGGCAGAAGTGCCCCCTCTTCTAGAGAAATCAAATTGAACAGTGGCTTCTATAAACATTAGAACATGCTAACCACCACTCCCTCACCAATGTAACCAGTTGATTTTAGAAAATGAAAAACAGATGCAAATTACCAAAGGGTAGTAACCTGGTCCCATCATTTTTGTATCTTGTATGAATAATAACTTGGTGAAACTATAAAATTAAAAATGATCAGGCCCCAGGCTTAACTCAAAATTAATTAATGTTGCCATCGGAGATAGTCATAGTGAATAGAATATAACAAGCATCTCAAACTGTGTGGAAGTAGGCTAGACCTAGACATTTCATAAAATACTGATCATGTTCTATTTAATAATCAATTTTTATTTCTACAAACCTTTGAATTTCTTGATGCCAAGTGAAAGTGCCAAGTACCTCAATAGATGAGTCTTGCAGAGTCCGAAACCAGACAAGAAGTTTTGACAACTTTCAGCTAAGCATTCAAGCTTCCAAGTATTTGTTAAACTTAGTTAAAACTGCGGGCTTTTGCAAACCCTTAATTTTTGATAAATATAACAATGTCTACACCAAGACAACATAAATATTCTAATAAAGCCAAACTACAAATTATCCCAAAGCAAGCTATCGAGAGTTGGAGTTTGTTTTCCCCAGTGTAGAAAACATCTATCTTTTTTCTCTGCAGTAGAGTCTTCATTTCAACCAATGATAAAAATGAAGACATTGGAAGGTTATTTGGTAATTACAGTTACAGATGGTTAATATGGACTCAAAGGTTTATACTACAGCCAGTTCTCCACTTTAAAAAATGAACTACATTTACTCTGTGATGCAAAACGTCTGGTTGGACAATGAACACCTCAATTAATTATTAAACCTTTTCTAACATTCTGGATATCTGGATAATTAATCAATATTTCCATTTTCATCAAGACGTTAGGCATCAAATAGACAGTGCCTCCCTGTGAACTAACTTTAAGTAGTCCTCAAAGAAAGTTTTCGAGCTGTGCTATGTTTTTTACCCAAAGCATTTTTCTCACGCTGGTATTTACTAACGCAGAGTTAAAGCAGTCTTCAGAAGATCATGATGGGGTGCTAGTATCTATAGATTTTGTAAACAAATGCCACAACTTTTCTAAATAAAGGATCAAAAAGCAAAGTTTTGGAAGAAAATGTCCAAGAACATACATATTAATTTTTTAAAAAGCAGAAATCAAAACTGAAATCCACATATTCTTTGCCAAAACTTTTGCCTACTGATCTACAGGGCTCTTTTAAAATCATTCAAACAGCTTCTTTTGCAAACAACTTGATTCAACTCAGTGGGGGTGGGGGAGAAGAACTGGGAGAGGAAACAAGGAGAAAACTGCAAAATTATAGAACTAGATTTTTCTCTAGATTTGTGATTTTCATAGACATAGAATTCCATAAAGGGGTTTTAGGAGCCAGCACCATGGCAGAGCATAGGCCAGAGAGAGCCTGAGGGTTCCTTCCAGCCATCTCCATTTTCTCTATTTTATACTTGAATATTCCATATAAGACTTCACATGAAAAATGGAAGTATCTGCAGCTAAAATGGTTTTGAAAGTGGTCCTCAAAGTATGGTCCCCAGATCAACAGTACAGCACCCCCTGGAAACTTGTTAGAAAAGCACATTTTCAGGCCTTATCTCAGATCTACAGAATCAGACACTCTAGGTAGGGCCCAGCAGTATGTGTTTTAACAAGCGCTCCAGATATTTTGATGCATTCTACAGTTTGAGAATGTCTGCACTGTACGAGCTCCAGCCATCACCTCCTACCTGAAGGCTTCTATAGCTAAACATTTGCCCCCTCTCCCACCTCCACCCACAACACACATACCATACATGCTCACACAGCTAGTTTGTTGGTGTCCTTCCGAACTTGCATCCACCAGAGTGTGCACCACATTTTTTGTGTTATTATTTCTTTTTTTTTTTTTTAATTATACTTTAAGTTCTAGGGTACATGTGCATAACGTGCAGGTTTGTTGCATATGTATACTTGTGCCATGTTGGTGTGCTGCACCCATCAACTCATCAGCACCCATCAACTCGTCATTTACATCAGGTATAACTCCCAATGCAATCCCTCCCCCTTCCCCCCTCCCCGTGATAGGCCCCAGTGTGTGATGTTCCCCTTCCCGAGTCCAAGTGATCTCATTGTTCAGTTCCCACCTATGAGTGAGAACATGCGGTGTTTGGTTTTCTGTTCTTGTGATAGTTTGCTAAGAATGATGGCTTCCAGCTGCATCCATGTCCCTACAAAGGACACAAACTCATCCTTTTTTATGGTGGCATAGTATTCCATAGTGTATATGTGCCACATTTTCTTAATCCAGTCTGTCACTGATGGACATTTGGGTTGATTCCATAACCATATAAACTCATCCAAAACATCAATCATGGGGCACCCTTTTTTTCCATTTCTCGCATTTAGCATAGTGGCAGGCAAAAACAGGTACTCGGTAAACATCAAATTAATTAGAGATACATTGACATTTGTGTTTTTGATGTATTTATTTGTATCATACCTTCTTCAAATAAATGAAGTCTTACATAAGTATGCTCATTGTATTAGGTCGTTTTTGCATTGGTATAAAGAAATACCTGAAACTGGGTAATGTATACACAAAAGAGGTTTAATTGGCTTACAGTTCTGCGGGAAGCATGGCACCAGCCATCTGCTCTGCTTCTGATAAGATCTCAGGAAGCTCACAATCATGATGGAAGGCAAAGAGGGAGCTGGCATGTCACATGGTGAAAGCGGGAAAAAGGGGTGGCAGTTGGGGGGTGTGGGGTGCCACACACTTTTAAATGACCAGATCTCCTGAGAACTCACTGTTGCAAAGACCACATCAAGCCATGAGGGATCAGCCCCCGTGATCCAAACACCTTCCGCCAGGCCCCACCTCCAACACTGAGGATTACAATTCAACATAAGATTTGGGTGGAGACAAATACCAAACTATATCACTCATATAAGTACAACATAACCAAAATTAAACTAAATAACCAAGACAAAGACAATGAAAATCAAAATGTTTCATCAATGAATCATCCTAGAAGCCAACCGTTTACATCTATTAACCCAATAGGCAGCTGCTCACAGCTGTTTAGTCCTTTTCTTTCTTTTTTTTTTTTTTTTTTTTGGAGACAGAGTCTTGCTCTGTCACCCAGGCTGGAGTGCAGTGGTGCGAACTCGGCTCACTGCAAGCTCCACCTCCCAGGTTCATGCCATTCTCCTGCCTCAGCCTCCCAAGTAGCTGCGACTACAGGCACCCACCACCACGCCTGGCTAATTTTTTTGTATTTTCAGTAGAGACGGGGTTTCACCGTGTTAGCCAGGATGGTCTCGATCTCCTGACCTCATGATCTGCCCGCCTCAGCCTCCCAAAGTGCTGGGATTACAGGCGTGAGCCACCGTGCCCGACCTGTTTAGTCCTTTTCAAGCAATTCTCTGACCCTCAGGTTGCCTGTGAAAGCGGACCTTGTTTCACACTACTGCACCACATCACACGCAGGGAGGGTTGTTTCATCGGCCACGGTAACTTCAAAAAACAAAGACTGGGATCTTTCCTTTTCTAAAAAATGGATAGATGAGGGTCAGTGTTATTAAGGAAATCCCTTATGTGTTTTTCATACTGTTTTCACCACAACTCATAGTAAAATAGTATATTTTCCCTTTTGCCCCAATAAACATATACACAGACATATACACATATGTTTTCAGAAGGCACTCATCCTATGCCATATGTTACTCTCTGGTATTTGCTCTTCTATTTTATATTATCCTTTTTCCCTAAAATCAAAGTGTTTGTGATACACTAAGTAAATTTCATGATTCACCATCTGGTTGCAAACTACAGTTTTAAAAGTACTGTACTATACGATATATCATATCGTTATTAATGTAATTAAGTGGAGTTTGGTTTTATTTTACTTTGTTTTTAACTAAATGAGTAGTTTTTCAAATTACTTGTTCTGAAATTTAATCTACCCTTTATCTTCCAAAAGTAGAGAGCATTAACGCGGTTCTCCACCACTAACAACTCTGAAGACGAATTTTCCAGAAATCTCAGTTCTATAGCTTAGTATCATGTGACTTTGGAAATTTAACCATCTTGAGTGCTGCTTTCCTTAGCTGTAAGAGTCCTAATCCACCTCTTATAGAGCTTGGTGGAGGAGTGGAGAAAATGCATTAAAAGCACTTGGCCATAGATGCTCAAACAATTTTTTTTGTTTTGTGTGTGTGTGTTTTGTTTTGAATTTTGTTGTTGTTTTTTGAGACAAGGTCTCACTTTGTCGCCTGAGCTGGAGGGCAGGGGCACAATCAGGGCTCACTGCAGCCTTAACATTCCTGGCCCAGGTGATCCTTCTGCCTCAGATTCCCACATAGCTAGGGCTACAGGCACACACCACTATACTTGGCTAATCTTTTGTATTTTTGTAGGGATGGGGTTTCACCAGGTTTCCCAGGCTGGTCTGGAACTCGTGGGCTCAAGCAATCTGCCCACCTCAGCCTCCAAAAGTGCTGGCATTACAGGCATGAGCCACCATACCTGGCCCAATGATAACTTTTACTATCATCTTAGACTGCTAGGAGAACCATCAGTTAATATTTTTAAGGCATTCTCGGATATCCATGTAAAAGAGGGCATCAAAATTCTATGCTACAGATAAACTGTGCATCATTGAAAGTTCTGATGCAAACTCTGATTATACCCCTTAGAAAGGAGCCCCTGTGACTCCAAAGCAAGTCATACCTGTTGGGAGCTGGCAAGGTCTCTTCACTGTTGAATGGGATTTGAGATTCTTAGGCCTTTCCAACTAACACCTTGTACCATCAGTGAATGTACCATCTCCTCTCCTCTGAGAGATTCTTTAGAGTTTAAAACCCCATGTGCTTCCTAATCATTTGCTACAGCTTCTGGTGCAAATTCCGTGGCCTTATTGGGCTTATCAAACCTGGTGCCTGAAGATTACTGTAACATTTCATTTGCAGAAAGATAGCTCAAAAAAAAAATAAAATTTTTGAAGTTACAGCTGCTTGTGTGATCCTAAGATATGGGATATTTAATAGCTGAGCAGAATTTAAAACATCTCTAGCTAAAGCAGAGGCAAATAAACAGGAAGCAAACTGCAGAACAGGCAGGCCCTTTACTTAAAAACTCAGCATCTACAATATTCTTACAAAGAGACGCCCACCATCACTCCAATCCCAGGTGCTAAATAACCCATTCCTCCCAGTTTTCGCTCAGCTTTGGAACCACTTTGACAAAACTGAAATAGAGAAAATGTATGTTCGCAAAATTGGAGGAATGAAGAAGTTGAAAAGCAAGAATAGTTCAGAGCAACCAACTACCGGGGCTGCAACGTTAGGCAAAAATATATCTAATAGCCAGGCAGATATATTGCCCAAATACGTTTTCCTCTGCATTTCCAGATTATGTTTGTCTCTCTTCGTTATTCCTCTTGAAATTTCACAGTTCAGAGACTTTATTAGTTTAGTGACCAACATTTATAAAAAGAGAAAGGGTTGCTATCAGATAGCCACACAATGGAGTGAATAAATTAACAAGACTGTTTTCCACATAATATCAGGCTAAGATCAGAAGATAAATGTAGGGATGCTTCCAAAGAGCATCTAGCATTAAAATTGCCACAGTATTGAAAGGCTTAAAGTGACCCTTTCTTTTGTAGGTCCCCAAAGCTGGACTGGGAGTTCAGGGATAGGGTGATGACAATCTGAAGAAGTTGACCTTCTATACCTAGGATGATGAGGGAAGGAGTTAGTGGGAATTGGCGTTTATGAAACCAAACCAAGATAAAACTGAGTTTTAAGTACAGTTCAGGTTTTGGGGAGACCTTCCTCTTCTCTGTCTATATCCTTTCCCTGCTTCCTAATAATTATAAAAAAAAATAGCCAACATTAACTGAACACATTCTACATGCAAGACTCCTGTACCAAAAAATATATACTATATATGGGACCTCATTCGCTCCTCACTACAGTCCTATGAATAAGCACCTTTATTATTTTTACCTTGCAGATAAGGAAGCTGAGGCTCTGAAAGTTTCAGTTGTCCATTGTTGCACTAGTAGTTGAATCCAGAACCCATATAGCTATGCTTCCAGTCCACATTTTCTGTGGATAGATCCAGATAGTGTAATTGAGAAATCAGGGAGAGGAGAGAAGCAGCAGAAGCCAGCTCTCAGGAGAACACTTGGGTACTGTGGTAGCTGAAAAATGGCCCCCCAAAGATGTCCATGCCCTAATGCCCCAAACCAATGAATATATTATCTTATGTGGCAAAAGAAACTTCGCAGATATGATTTCCTTAAGAATCCTGAGATGGGGCAATTCTCCTATATTATCAGGTGGACCCAATGTAATCCCAAGGGTCCTTATAAGAGAAAGGCAGGTGGGTCAGAGACACAGAGAGACTGGAAGATGCTACACCGCTGGCTTTGAAGAAAGAGGAGTCGCCTAGAGCCGCCTAGAGGAGTACAGCCCTCTGATAACCTTGATTTGGGGACTTCTGACCTCCAGAACTACACAAGAATACATCTGTGTTGTTTAAACCACTACATCTGTGGTAATTGGTTACAATAGCAAAATAGAAAACTAATAAGGTCCCTTTACAAAGAAAATGCATGGACTCTTTTTCCCCCCCACGCTAATGACACACAGTGTTTGTTTGCACACTGCAGAGGCATCTCAAAGCAGTGTGCCTCAGATTCCAGGCGGGGAGGCAGCAAACGCACCTCAGGGCAACTGCATCTTTGCATTTGTTCACCACACTAAGCACAAGTTTGGCACTCAGACACCTTTCCCAATTTGCGGAGGCCCTTCATTCCCTGAAGCTCCCAGCTTTCTCAGCAGTTATTTATTTACATCTATTATGGCATCCAGAGCATTATCGCTTTTCTGATTTCATGTCTCCCTCCTCCACTGACCTAGTCTCTCCAGGAGAGATACCATATTTTTTTCTCATTTCTATGTCTCTGGCACCTAGCACAATGCTTATAGGGATGTCCAAGCCCAGAGCAAAGGAGAGAGGAGAAGAAGAAAAGGGGCATGAGAAGGTGACCCAAGCTCCATTGATACTTAGTGGAGAAACTCCTGGACCTAAATGTGTCCATCACTCTCGCATCATCTGCCCTGAGAAATAAACCTGTCCGTATCTTGATATAGAAAACATTTGCTGCTTTCTGCCAACAGTCCTCAGACTTACATCTTTGAAGTCTCACGGTGATCCATTCTGTATAACAAAGTAAGGCTGTGAAGCCCTGAATTATGATACCTGTTGGGGTAAGAAAGCAGCCAAACAAGACTTGTGCTGTCTGTCTGTCTAAACTTTGAAACTGATTTCTACCTCCAGGATCCACAAGGAATTTGATGCCCGGTTTTTAGCCATTTAGGATAAATCTCCCCTTCTCTGTGGAAAATGTTCATACCATTTCTCCCCAAAGATAGCCACCTTCTCAGCAGTTCTTTAACAGTTACACTGTGCCTTCTGATTTGGTACCAATTTTGTAAGTATTGCACTGTTGGGCATCTTTTCTTTATGTCTTATCTCTCTAATTAGATACAAAATAATATATCTTCATTAACCAACAGATATCTCTGGAGTGACATCTGTGTGTCAGGCACTGTGCTAGACTCTGGGGACACCATGGTTTTAAAAAGTCACAGTTCTGTCTCACATATAACAACTAGGTTTCTTTATTTCCTTACACAACCCCCCCACCCCAATGCCTAGCACAGAGAAAGTGCATAAAGTATTTGCGTTCTCTGATCAGCCTCTTAACCAAAACAAATAATAAGTCATATAGATCTCTCCATCTTACAGTTAGCTAGAACCTCAGGGATTATACATTATCTAGTCCAAATCTTTAGCTTTATGGATAAAGACACTGAGACACAAATATGCAAAGTTATACAACAAATGATACAACTAGGGACAGAATTAAGGTTACATCCCTGTCTTCTGCCTCCTAATACAGTATGCCCTCTAATTGGACCCAGAGGTGACAGCTAACTGGATTCCAGGGGCAGCTCAGTTTGAATCATTCTGAACTTGCTGCAAATGCTCAGGCTTACTAAGCCGTGCACTTATCTGATTCTGCTCCCAAGTCCTCACCTACATCATTTCTCCTCACTGTCATTTGCTCTCAGCAGTATGAAGCCACATCTGGTACTAATGACCTTCGGGGTCACTGGGAAGCAATTTATTTCATTTTTTAAAAAATAAAGGAAATGTTAATATCACAAGATCTGTGTCTGAAATGCCCCTGGGCAAGTTTCCTCTCTGACTTTACTTTGTCTCATTTTCAACTTCCTTTTTTTTTTTTTTTTCCTTTCTCCATGTCAAATTGTCAGGATGACTTTGATCTCAAAGACACAATTTTTCTCCCTTCCTGACTCCCACCTGCCACCATGAAACAGTTCTACTGAAACCTATTAATTCTTTCAAGTCTAAGATCAGTCCCTGTTCAATTTCCATAGGGACAGGGAGGGTCCCCAGCACAGAAGATAGATGTAATTTGAAAGAAAAGGATAAGTGTGTATGCATATCAATGGGTCCATAAAAACCAAAAGTAGTTTGTCTTCATTGAATCTGGAGATCACAGTTTCCCAGACTTTCTATTTTAAGACAACCTCTGGAAACCAACTTTTACATCAAATGGGAAACACACAGTCAAAAGAGCTCCATGTGATATTCAAAACAGTGGCTGCACATCTGAACTGTGGCCCAATTACCTCCAGTTGATAAGAACTGCATTTCAAACGGAAGGGAGACGATTCTGCTTAGTGAAGCTCTGTGGTTACAGAAAAATAGAACAACTCGCAGAGAAATTGTCTCTTTCCACCTTCCATTTTCATAAACATCATAGTTAATTCTGGGTAATAAAAATGTAAAGTTTAATCAATGACAAACATTTTGGCAGGAAACCGAAAATGGTTTATTGGTGAGAAATAAACAAGAGGGCATTATGTGTTTAACAGTCAAAGTGGTGCCAATTTTTCTTTCCACCTTAGTTTTTACTTATCCTCCACCCAACATGTCTGTTCTACAAGGCAAGTAAGAACGGGAAGAGAAAGGAGAGACATGGAAATTCAGACAGAAAAATAAAAGAACTGAATGGCTGCCTTACGAATAATAAACCTCTATTTGTAAATTACCTGTGTTTAGAGAAAATTCAGCTCATCTAAAATGTTTAATAGATGTGAAGAGCTCTGAAGTTTGTAGAATAAAAGCACCTAAGTCAAAACATCTTTGAAAACAAACAAGAGAGACGAAACATCCAGCACATCCTCACCCTTTCTGTCTTCCAAGAAGTAGCAATCTTAGGCCCTGGGAGGGGAACCATAATTTTTATTTGAAAACCTCTCAGGGCGGTTCTTTTGTATTTCCCTTTCTTTCTTCTCAGGTCACAGCAGCAATTTTCTTTTATTGTCAGCTATTTATAGTTTTCTTTTCTCAAAACTGTGGCCAGAAAGAAATTGGGCAAAAAGCATTTCTTTCAACAGCTACATTATTTGTAGCACTCTTCAAAACTATTAAATACAATCAAAAAAGACAAAAAAAAAAAAATCCCCAAACTTGTTCAACAATTTTTTTTTTTTTTTGGCCACTTAGGCTGTTTTACTTAAAGAAGTGAAAGCCAAAGAGATATCCTCATCCTGCCCCCAGAATAGGGAGCTATGAGGAGAAGAGTCACTCAAAAGCTATCTTCCTACTCACAAATGAACTCGTAACAGTAAAGGAAGGCACTTGGTATAATGGAGTTGGCATAAATCTCAGTCCTGTTTCCCGTGTCTCAGACATTTCACAGAAGCTTCAAAGTACTCTGGACAGATTAGGGTGTGGATAGTCTAGATTTAGAGACCTGTCGGCCACCAACAACCCTCTGGCACTTAGTCATTTCTTTTGTACCCATAGTAGAGTGGATAAAGGCATGATTTGTAGTCAGACATATGTGACACCAAATCCGGGCTCTATCTCTTGCTAATCTTGTGACCTTGGGAAAAATACTTGACTTCTCTCCACCTCGGGTGTCCCATTTATAAAATAAGACAACTTAGCTCTCAGTGAAGAGATAGGGCTTAGCATATGGTTACCACTTAAGGCAAATACTATGCTTGTTTCCTGCTCTATTGCCTCATCCAGGGCACAAAATAGATGGCACGTCACAGACTAATACAATTGGGACCATGTCACTGAGCTCTGGATGTGAGCAGAAGTAATTTAAGCCACTTCCAGACTCTGCTATAAAGGTTCTCTCTTCCTCCATATCTCTCCAACAAGCCTTGAAGTCATGTATAGGCCTGGGCCTCTGTCAGTTCAGGCATCTATGAGGAGCAAGGCCTACCCACGCACCGGCATCAAACATGGAGCATGGGAGACATCAACCTTTTGGTGTTAAGCTATTGAGATTTTGAAATTAACTTGTTATTGCAACATAGTCAAGCCTTTTCTGACCAATATTCCCTGGGTCAGTTCAAGTCCTCCAAGACGCAGACACCAAGACAGAGTTAGAAGCACAAGAGATTTATGGGAGGAAGCCCCTGCAATAGATAAAGAGGAGAGGGAGCAGGAGTAAGGAGTGAGAGCCTGGAGGCCGTGATGCTGGTCTGACACACTCAGAAGGTGAGGGCAGAGGTGGAGGATTGGGTAGCAGGAGTCTCAGACTGTATGGTGCAGCTCTGTGAAGGTCTAGGCAAGCAATGGGGAACTCCATAGCAAAGACTGCCCACAGGGGAGTCCTGTATTGCACAGAAACAACCCACCTCTAACTCCCCAAGGTCCTCAGTTGCTGGCTGGGAGCAAACTGGGGAGAATGTGACTTTAAGGTGAGCAATGCCGTGGACCCCAAAGGTGGAGCTGGAGACTGTCAGCTAACTGTGCCTCTTACCTTGGGGTCTTTTCTGAAGGAAAGTCTGAGCAATGCATTTCCAAGTTAGCCTGAACCTCTCAATAAATAATAGCTATATTTTACCATCCCACAGTGTGTTCTCTCTCTCGTTCTCTCTCTCTCTCTTTCTCTCTGTCTGTCTCTGTCTCTCTGTCTCTAACATGGCATTAATTAAGGGTGTCAGCCTCTCTAGAAAGTGAGCTCCTTGGGGGCACCATCAATGGCTTCCTCATGATTACAGTTCAGTGTTTGGTTGGTATGTAGTAAGAGCTTAACAAATGGCAACTGGAAGAGTAAGTAACTGAGTGACAGCGTGAAAGTCCTTAGAAGGGTGCAGCTAACTCCTAGGAGGTTACTGTTGAGAGGAGCTATCTTGAGCCTAGTGGGCTGTTTCACTCAGACTGAGGTTATACCTGCTTCACACACCTAAAGTCATAATGTCAGAGCTGGACCCAGTACAGGAAGTTTGTATATTCCAAAGTGCCTCAGACTACAGAAGGGAAAAAAAAACTGCAATGCATCTCTTCCCCCTAAGAAGTCCTACACAGCTCTCCAGGAGCTTTATGTTTGCTGCATTCGGTTAGGGAAAATGAGAAAAAGTCAGAGACACAAGCAGGAGGAAGACGAAAACACAGTGCAAAATGGCAGAGCAAAGACTAGGAAAGTGAGGAAGTCTTCCGGGAGCTCTGAGGGCCTAGCATCCCCATCAGAAGTGCACGGAATACTAGAGGCAGAGAGGTAGGTGTCTTGTAAGATGCGGCTTTTTTGAAATATCTCAGTTCAAATCCTGAATATCTGCCTGACCCCGGACAACTCACTTAACCTCTCTGGCACTGAGAATCACATTTCATGAAGGTAGGGATCCTGTCTGCCTCGTTTATGCTCTGTCCCCAGTGCCCAGCGTAGTTCTGGGAGCATGATTGGTACTCAAGCTATGTCATAGTAAGGTCTTGGAATTGGAGTCAAATGGTCTGGATTTGAACTCTGGCTAACACTTACCACGGGAACTGAGGTGAGTTACTTAAACATTATCTGCTTAGCCTCTTCATCTGTAAAGTGTTTATACAAATGGTGACTATTTCATTGGGGTTGTTATGAAGATTGAAATGAAATCATTCATGTAAGTATTTCCAACAGTATCTGGCACATAGCATGTATCCAATAAATGTTAATTGTTATTATAATTATTATTTTTTGTTGAATGAATGAATGAATCTCTCAGACCTTTAGTTTTCTCTCTTGCAGAAATGGACTAAAATAATCTACCCCCATACATTTGTTCTGAGGATTAAATGAGATCATGTAAGTAAAATGCTCATTTCAATGCCTGGCACAAATGTGGTCAGAGGAAATGGGGTTCTTGTTCAAAGCTGCCATATCCCTTCCTAGAGCCTGACGTGAATACCTGGGTCTCTCTATAGCACAGTAGTTGAGAAGATCTTAGCCCCAAGCCAGGATGTCCTTAAGTTCTGGATCAGAGTCCCACCCCTTCACCGTATTTACCAGCCATCCAAACCCCACCCAGTCATTAGAACTTCCCTTTCTCCCTCTCTGCTCACATAGGGGCTGTTAGCTGTCAATAATTCATTTCCCCAATGGGAAAAGAAAAAGTCTCAGGGAGCACATCTTTCTCCTTTGTTCAGGTCTCTCCATTGCTCTCTGCAGCTTCCACTTTTTATAAATGCTTCAATCAAGCTGCCTTCTATAATGTATTCTCCATTTGCTCTCTGTTTACAGCTGAAGCATTTTTGTGACACAGCTTCTATGAAGAACATTATGCAAATTCATATTGCATTCTACTCTATTCTAAATCTCTAACCTTAGGACATTCCTCTAGAAGTTTAGAAATCCCAAAGTCAATGGAGATCACAGCAATCAAAACTCCCATCATCTATTTTGCATTGCAGAGGATGCACACCCCATAAACACAGTGCTTCCATTATAGACAAGTATACGTTTAAGGCATTGGTGAATGCCAGAGAAAGAGCAAAGATCAGACAAGAGGTATCTGCTTCAAATCACTGGCCCCAAAGGTAGCAGAGCATCAGGACCATACCCTCAGCTTTTAAGAAGGGAAACTCTTGGCCAGGCACAGTGGCTCACGCCTGTAATCCCAGCATTTTGGGAGGCCAAGGCGGGCGGATCACCTGAGATCAGGAGTTCAAGACTAGCCTGGCCAACATGGTGAAACCCCATCCCTACTAAGAATACAAGAATTAGCCAGGCGTGGTGGTGTGCACCTGTAATCCCAGCTACTCAGGATGCTGAGACAGGAGAATCACTTGAACCCAGGAGGTTGTAGTGAACCAAGATCATGCCACTGCACTCCAGCCTGAGCAACAGAGCAAGACTCCATCTCAAAAAAAAAAAAAAAAAAAAAAGAGAGAGAGAAACTCCTTACTCTTCCCTTGTGGATTATAATGACACCACCAGGACATATAGACTTACATGGACAAAGTATCCCACCAGGACAATGGGCCAAAATATGTGCAGTTTCAGTTCTATATTGATAAATCAGTGACACAAAAGCATCCCTACTTCAGGGTCTGTCTGGTAGGAAACTACACAATGGGAACCAAGCAGTAGGTCTGAAAGGCCTTTCCTTCTTTTATTGAGTAGTTACTTTGATTTTTCCAAACATATTGTGTCCAGTCCTTCCAGTGGGTTTGTCATCTTGCTAACTTCAAGAATGGAGCCGCAGACCTTCGTGGTGAGTGTTACAGCTCTTAAAGATGGCACAGACCCAAAGAGTGAGCAGCGGCAAGATTTACTGTGAAAAGCAAAAGAACAAAGCTTCCACAGCCTGGAAAGGGACTCTAACAGGTTGACACTGCTGGCTGGGGTGGCCAGCTTTTATTCCCTTATTTGTCTCCGCCCATGTCCTGCTGATTGGTCCATTTTACAGAGTGCTGATTGGTCCATTTTAAGGAATACTGTTGGTCCATTTTATGGAGCACTGATTGGTCCATTTTACAGAGTGCTGATTGGTCCATTTTACAAACCTCTAGCTAGCCACAGAGCGCTGATTGGTGCGTTTTTACAGAGCACTGATTGGCGGATTTTACAAACCTCTAGCTAGCCACAGAGTACTGATTGGTGCATTTTACAATCCTAGCTACCCAGTGCTGATTTGTGCATTTTACAATCCTCTTGTAAGACCAAAAAGTTCTCCAACTCCCCACCTGACCCAGAGGTCCAGCTGGCTTCACCTCTCAATATTACTTTGAAGAAGAATTTGGAGGATGACAAGCAGAGATTTCTTTAAGTGTAATGATGAGATGAATCATTTTTTTAAGAAGGTAAAACCAAAAATGACAAGGAAAGCAAGACTTGTAAATGAACATTGCCTATATACACACACGGGGTGCAGACTGGGCAGACTAGGAGCAATCAACCCTCTACTTGATCAGTGTCTAAAACTGAGAGAGAGGGAAAGACAAACGCCTTCAAGACGAAGCCACCCCACTCAGGCACTTAGGGTAGCTTTTTTTTTTTTAAATAGAAATGTGAAATGTGGTTCAAAGAAAGCAATTGGTATAGGCCATAAAGTCTCCCTCTTGCTTAAGTTCTTTTGAGTTGAGGTTCTTTCATTGACTACTAAATGATGTGTTGCCCAATCAAAGGCCTTAACCTACCTGTGGTGCCTCAGCCTTTGTAGTTTAACTGTTTCATTCCCACTTGTGTGTGTGCTATAGCACCTCTCAATAAACTTGGAAAAAGTTCTGCTTCTAGCTACCCTGAGGTTACCTTTATGAGTTCATGACAGAGATCTTGGACTGGACTTTTACTCAAGAGGAGGAAAACGTTCCTGGTTTGGACTCAAGACTCCAAAATCAAAGTGAGGAATGAAAACAGAAACTAAAGATAACTTTTTCTATTTCCAATTCCCTTCAACCCAGGCACCTGATACCTGGATGTAGTTCAGAGTTCATCCCACTCACAGACTGCAAAGTAAATGTGGGAGAAGTGTGGCTCTTATCCTTAGGGTGGCTTGTTGCCCTCTTATATGCATTGCTTCTTTCCTTCCATTATGCAAATCCATTGGCCAGTATAAGCATTGTTCACTCCTACAACCCCCAGCCCCTGCATTAGGCCACCAAATGCTATTTCAGGTGGACTGAAGGTCACACAGGAACTCCTACATGTCATAAATGACATGGAAGAAACAGACTCTGAAACTACAAATGCCTGGTATTCACTACACTAGGCAATCTGGCCTCAAAAAGTCCACAGATGTTATTACCCTAAGACAACATTTTTCTTCCACTTTTTTAGGCATAACAGATCTTTTTGTTTAACCCTACACATTTATGCCTTCCTCAACTTTGTTCTTTTATCTAGACAGTGAAATATAATTGGCAAATTTAAATCCATGCAAAAGGATTAATGCCTTGTGGAAAGAAGTGCAGGTGAATAGAAATGCTGGAGGTGGATCCCAAGATCTAAATTCAAGGACTGGATCAGGGAAGTCACTTAACAACTTTGAGCTTAATTTCATCCTGAAATACATACAAAGATTAACTTCGCCATCTTCCATGTGTTGTAAGAATCAATGAGAAACAGCAATACATTGTATTAGAATAAAGACAGTGTATAAAAACCAAGAATATATGCCTCACTCACCATCATCACCATCGTCACCATCATGATATGATCATCGTCACCATTTTTACTCCATTAGTGCCTTAAATGTTTTTCATGTTGTACTGCTGCCACCTAATGGCAGAGCTGAATGAATCTGAAGCTTCCTTCAAGTCACATACTCTGGTTTTGCCTTTTCTTAAATCTGTATTCACCTGGACTGAAGTCAGAAAACGTACAGGCTGGAAAAAAAATAAACAGAAATGATTGCACTTGTTATACTTGGCAAGTAGAATTCTGCCCCAAACTTGAATAAATGGGGCAGAAATGAGCCCCAGGTCTAGATTAAGGGAACGCCCACCAGGTGGTCTTATCCATTTTTCATTAGTCCAAATGTGTTTTGCATGTAACAAATCATGCTCCTATTAACTTCCAGACATAAAATGAAAACATTTAGAGCAAGCTGTGGACTGATTATCAGAATTGGAGGGAGTGTGGCATTTTGAAACTCTTGAGACAGAAAACTGGGTCTACTGGTGTAAGAAGCTGTAGCAGCAACTGGTTGCAGAAATTGTACGTCTGGCCTTGCAGAACATCTTTCCAAGGAGTCTCAGACTCTGTGGTCACTCTCAAAGGGACAACAGTTTTTCTCCCAGAATTTATGAAGAGACAAAGGATCTGACTCCTCTTTGGTTTCCTTCTTAAAACATTCTACTTAGACATTCCACAGGGCAATAAAAACTAATAACTAGCTGTTTGCACTTTTCATTTCCATGGTAACTTTCCTATGGAGGTATTCCAAAGTTCTTATAAAAACAGGGAATGCCAATTGACCTACATCCAGGAAATGAGGCGATAGTTTTATTTCAGGCCCTTAAGCAGAAACCTGCCCATTTTAATGTAAGTATCTGTCTGCAGAAAGTCAGTGGAGCTCCAAGTGCAAGGACATTGTCCCACACACTTGGACAGAAATAAAGCAGCTGAAGGAGACTGCTGAATTCAGGTTTCTCTCCAGCAGCGAAGAAACCCCAACCCAGCATGGTGAAAGAACCCCTCTATCACAATATAACTTGGGATTCATGAAGATGGCAGAAGATTTTGGAGAATGACAGGATTTACTATCTTACAGAACAAGAACTAAATATATTGTAATGTACATGAAACTGCACATAAATTTTCAATATGATAGAGAGTCTGAGTAAAAAATGAAAATCCATACTTAAAGTAGAGGAGGACAGAAATAGAAATTGTTACATTGAAAGAATCAATCTGAACTCATCATTTTAAACAGGAAATATATTTTCCATCCCTGTCAATGATCCAAAAGCAGCAGATTCACCTTTTCCCAACTCACGTCTAATCCTGGTCTGTGCAACCGATTGGTCAGCAGCCCAGACTCTTCATCTTGGCTAGTCTGGGAGACTATTATTTTTCAGTTGAGGGTGCTAAGATTATCACAAGCCTAGGATGAAAATAGAATACTGTATGTGGTAAAGTTACTGTCATCCTAGAAAGATAACTCTGAGAAGAAACCAAAATTAAGGTAAGAATAAGAATGGAAATAAGAATTAGAATGAAAATAGAAATAAAAATAAAAATAAAATGAGAATAAAGACATGGAACATGACATTTCATTTCATGCTATTTGCATTATGGTAATGAATTTTAAGTGTGTTAATTTATTAATCATCGTATTTTGTGCGTCTTCTGCATCCTAGCATGTTTAAAGCATTTTGAAAAACTTCTGGAGATGTGTACTTTAAATTAAATCATCAGAAGGGTTTTATGGGACAAATTTAAGTTTGCAGCCAATGTCTAACAATTTGGGAAAATTCATTAAGTCAATATATTTTTACTTATCATAATCTACCTATATGTAAATATTTAAAAGAATATTTATTATTTATTGCTTAAAAATAATTGGTTTATAAATTCAAAATATCAAGAATTTAGACATTAGGCAACCATCGAAAGTTAATAAAAAGGCTTTACAGATAAAAGCCATTTAGGTATTAAGAATTTTTTTCACAGATATATAATAGCTCTAGTATGCAGAAGGTTGTGTAAATGTTCAGCAACTCTTCTCAGTGGGACGGTAGGAACCTTACTTAGCCCACGTATCTGAGCAAGTAGTCCCAGGTTTCTACTTACCGTATGTGGGGAAATGTTTCCTGCTATTTCCAGGCCCTTGTTATTTTTGTAAAATGCCCATACTTTTGTCTGTCTCTAACTGGGTTTGTGTTTCACTTTCTCTATCCTAATCAAAGTGTCAATGCTCTATGCTGATTTCATAGGCAGTATATGACAACCCTTGTTTCTACTGACTCTTTGGTGTGAATTGGCATTTGTGTTAGCGAAAGACTCCTTGATTGCTTGTCAGAAGTCCCTACACAAATTACTTCAAACAAATACAAATTATGGGCTTATATGTCCTGCACAGACAAAGGTGTGGCTGGGATGACCAGACCAGACACTCAAGCGCTGCCAAATCTATTGTCTCTGCTTCTCTCTGAATACTACCTTTGATTTCCTTTTACTGTAAACAGATTTCCTCCACACTGTGGTAAATGTGGCTGCCTGGATCAATGGACTCACATTCTAACAGTTACCTGACTAAAGACAAAAGTGTTTCTCTCTCCCAGTGTGAGTTTAAGAAAATCCCATGGCAGAAAAGAACAAAGCTGGAGTCATCACACTACATGACTTCAAACTATACTACAAGTCTACAGGAACGAAAACAGCATGGTACTGGAACCAAAACAGCATGGTACTGGTACCAAAACAGAGATATAGACCAACAGAACAGAATAGAGCCCTTGAAAATAATACCACACATCTACAACCATCTGACCTTTCACAAACCCGACCAAAACAAGAAATGGGGAAAGGATTCCCTATTTAATAAACATGGTGCTGGGAAAACTGGCTAGCCATATGTAGAAAGCTGAAACTGGATCCCTTCCTTACACCTTATACAAAAATTAATTCAAGACGGATTAAAGACTTAAATATTAGACCTAAAACCATAAAAACGCTAGAAGAAAACCTAGGCAATACCATTCAGGACATAGGCATGGGCAAGGACCTCATGACTAAAACACCAAAAGCAACGGCAACAAAAGCCAAAATTGACAAATGGGATCTAATTAAACTAAAGAGCTTCTGCACAGCAAAAGAAACTACCATCAGAGTGAACAGGCAACCTAC
>NW_012109808.1:2583471-2639043 GCF_000951045.1 Mandrillus leucophaeus | reverse complement strand
CATCATCACTGGCCATCAGAGAAATGCAAATCAAAACCACAATGAGGTACCACCTTACATCAGTTAGAATGGCGATCATTAAAAAGTCAGGAAACAACAGGTGCTGAAGAGGATGTGGAGAAATAGGAACGCTTTTACACTGTTGGTGGAACTGTAAACTAGTTCAACCATTGTGGAAGACAGTGTGGTGATTCCTCAAGGATCTAGAACCAGAAATACCTTTGGACCCAGCTATCCCATTACTGGGCATATACCCAAAGGATTATAAATCATGCTGCTATAAAGACACATGCACACATATGTTTATTGTGGCACTATTCACAATAGCAAAGACTTGGAACCAACCCAAATGTCCATCAATGATAGACGGGATTAGGAAAATGTGGCATATATACACCATGAAATACTATGCAGCCATAAAAAAGGATGAGTTCATGTCCTTTGTAGGGACACAGATGAAGCTAGAAACCATCATCCTGAGCAAACTATCACAAGGACTGAAAACCAAACACTGCATCTTCCCACTCATAGGTGGGAATTGACACAGGGTGGGGAACATCACACACCGGGGCCTGTGGTGGGGTGGGGGAAGTGGGGAGGGATAGCATTAGGAGATAAACCTAATGTAAATGACGAGTTAATGGGTGCAGCACACCAACATGGTACATGTATACGTATGCAACAAACCTGCACATTGTGCACATGTACCCTAGATATAATTTTAAAAAGAAAAAGAAAGAAAATCCCATGGCAGGACTACAGTTGACCACATAAAGCCAACCAGACTATGATCCTACCAACTTATGGCCAGAGAATGTGAGGGACTCATATGTCAATGCCTGTCAAGTTTTCAAAAGGAATAGGGGTCAGTTTTCAAAAGGAATAGGAGAGACTTAGACACGGCCACAGGGGAAATTGTCACGATCTGGAAAATTGTCATGAACAACCCAACTTATATCCAACATAAAGGGTGCTAAAACCAGAGGGTACCTGAATTACATTGTTAAAGATCCTACCACTGATAGCATACTCCAGTGAAAATTAATCCAACTATTTAAATGCTCAGCATCCACAGTGTGGTGGTAAGCTACTAATAATGCAAATACTATATCTCATCTGAGTTCATCATACCCAAAACAATACACTTTTGAAAAGTATGTGGCTCATCTAAAATGCTTTTTGTGCGTGTGAATGAACAAATTTCTATTTCTGAGCTATAATTTGTGTAGCCAAACTCACAAGTGTCTGAAAGACTAAGAGGTTGGAACAAATTTTTTGAGCTTCTGACAGTGCCAAGGCCTAAAGATGAATTGCAATGAATTAGATTAAGTTCTAGCCATATCTATCTATTTCCCCTGTGTCATAATAAAGCCTATACTTAGACTTAAATGTAATCATGCAAAGATAAAACTTAAGTTGCATTAAGTCTTCAGGCTCTTTTTTGGATTGAGACAGAGAGACAATTAAGAAAAAGCATAAATATATTTGAATGCATGTTAAAATTGTGAGTGAGTGGGGAGAAGCTCCAGAAGCACCAATGAAGTAACCATAAAGACTTAGTTGAGCACTTATTGGAAGCTAAGTGGATGTCTTGCAGATATTTTTGCATGAAAGAGATGTAAACCTTGGTAGAACTAAAACACTTTGTCCTCTTCATAGGAAAATGGTGTGACTGATCTTCTCAGTACATTGGAAGCTTCGATGAGTGCTTCTTACCTTTTAATTGTTTTTCTGACCAGTAGAATAGATTCCTACTGGGCCTTCTGTATCTTTTGCATTCTCTGCTTTTGATCAAGGTCATGCACATTTTCAAATGTGTGGCTAGGACTTCTTGATGCCTTGACATTATAAGCCCAACTCAAATGCTGGGGGAGAAATATCAGGTGTTAAAGTTAGCATTTGCTTCAAGAAGTCCATGCCTAGCACTCATAAAGCTAAAAAGCTAAATACTCAGCCTCAAAGTGCCAAATTCCTACCTACCATCCTCCTATAAACATCTTCATACTCCCCCTGGTAAGCCATAAGAAAAGTGCCAATAAAAGATGAATTTCCATGAAAAGTTATTTTGGGCCACCTTTTGATTCCTAGATCAGACCCTTGTAGGCAATGTGATTTGAATCCAATATCAATGACTCAATCATGTAAAAAATCACCTTGCAGATGACTTAAGGATGTTTATTTAAATCCAGTTTTCCAAAACTAGGGTGAGAGATGATACAAAGTCAGATACCACCTTGCAAACCTCCCACTGATACAGACAGGAGGCAGGAGTGTGGGGTCCCTGGCAAGGGTTCCACCCTCAAGCCTGGATCCGTGGCCCTAAATGAGAATAGTTATCCCTGTTTTCCCACCCAAATATTGCTTTTACCAAAACCACTCTGGCCTGCCACACCCCTGATCCTGTACCCATGAAAACCCCAAACCCCAGGCTCCATGACCAGAAGAGCAGCAGAGCAGTGTGGCATAGAAGGAGGGAAGAGAAGGAGTGCCTGAATATCAAAAGTAGTTTGACTGGGGACAGTCAGAGAGGAGATCAGCCACAGTACAGCTGCACTCCAGAGGAAAATCATCCTCCCACTCCATCCCCTTTCCAGTTCCCCATCCATCCTACTGAAAGCCAGCTCCATCACTCAGTAAAATCCCCACATTCACCATCCTTCAAGTCCATGTGACCTGATTCTTCCTGGACACCAGACAAGGACCCAGGTACCAAGAGGGCAGGATATAAAAGGTTGTCACCATGACTCTCCACTGAGCTAGTTAACATTTAGCCATCTGCAGACAGCAACTGCTAAAGGATCATTAATTGTACTTAGATACTACCATGGGGCTGGAATCCAAAAGCACTCACCCTGGCTCCTACACCTGCCAGTCTGCATGCTCCATTTCCCATAAGGGGCTGAGCAAATAAGCCACACCCCTGTTGCAAGTCCCACAAGGAAGTCAGGGAATTCTCCTGTTTCGTCATCACTTTGACCTCTTTCGTTAGACGTAGGAGCTTGTGATGGAGGACGTGTAGGGCAGTAGGTAGTTGTCAATATTGGCAGCCACAGCAAAATGCAGACAAACCACTACACAATCCCTTTTGTTTGTAATATCTGGTTTACGTCTCCTCACCCCTATTCACCCCAAATACATGCTGAGCATGTGCTGTGCCACAGCCACTGTTCTAGTCACTGGAGATACAGCTATGGACAAAAACAAGGTTGGTCCCTGCCTTCATAGCATTTACATCCTGGTGGGGAGAGCCAGAAAATAAACATCTAGACCAACAAATTCAATCATTGCAGATAATTTCTATGATGTAAAAAAAAAAATTGTTTTAAACAATAAAGGTAAAAGGATGGGTCTACTTTAGATTGAATGGTGATAGAAAGGTTGTCTAGAGGGTGACATTTAAACTGAAATCTAAATAATGAGAAAAAGCCAGCCAGGTAAGGACCTGAAAAGGGGGCTTTCAGGTAAAGAAGCAGAGCAAACGCAAAGAGACGAGATGGGGGAGTGGTAGTTAGGAGGTTGGAGTATGTTGGGGGTAGAGTAATAGGAGACAGAGAAGTGGGTGGAAGAGAGCATGGAGAGCCCCAGGGAGTCTACCCCATCACCACCTACATACTTCCATCATTATACATATAACAATATATTCTAAAAGTTAATTTACTCTTCTCTCTTTTTGAGTAGACTTCCTTAAGTACACTATATCTTATTCATGATAACAATTATAGCTGCCATTTATTGAGCTATACCAGGCACTAAACTAGCTACTTTGCATACATTATCTCCAATCTTCACAACAACCCTACAAGGTAAGTATTATTAGCATAATTTTACAGATGAAAAAACCAACTAAGTGATTTAACCAAGGCCAAAAAGCTAACATGTGGTAAAGCAGGCATTTGAATCTACATCTTCTCTGCCTCTGAAATCCATCCTCTTTCACTATCCCACACCATCTTAACCTCCGTGCACTTACTCGTCTTTGTAGTTCTGGCTCCTAGCACAATGCATGGCACATTACATAGACTCCAATGCTCAATAAATATTTGTAGTATCGAATTGGAGTAAGCTGACCATGAGCCCACACAATGGGAGACTGAACTCATGAGGCCACAGATTTGGGGAGACTTTACAGGAGCACACGTGGTGGTGATGATAGCCTTCTGTCTCAGGATGAATTCAAAGCATGGTGGAAATGGGTAGGGAGGAGGCTGTACTTAATAAAACTAAATGAAATCTATGGGGCTTCCTGAGAGCTAATGTATGACACACTGACACAGCTGCATATCGCGTTCTGAAAAAATTAATGGGATTTTAAAGAGAGAGGCTGCTCAATGTGCTTGCAAAATGGAGACACAGAAGAATGCGCCCCGATGATGAGGAGAAAAGCACATTGAGAGAGGAGGATGGCACTGTTGTAATTGCCTGTAATCTTCCCCCCTCCTCCTCCTGACTTTAATTAGGACACTTGCGAGACACACACATTTGTAAGAGTGACAGAGTTAATTGAAGAAAACCACATGTCTCATCAACAACAAAATCAGGAATAATAATCAAAGCAGCAGAAGCAAAATTGGAAGCCACGGAGCTGTCAAAAGCAGGAGGAACTCAAATACAATAAGCCACGTAATTTAGAAAAAGCGAGAGGACTCTATGGAAACATAAAAAATGGGACATGAAATAAAACAGTGAACTTGACTCAAACTGAAACTTTCACTCCCACAATCTGGTCACAATTAAATCTGGTCAAAATTCTTCTAATCCTTTCAGCCCGTGTTCTGGGGATGCCTGCATTTTTCCATTTCATTGCTTAGAATGGCCCCGTTAAGTGAAAAGTCTCCCACTCCCTCCCTGAGCTCTTCATTAATTCACAATGCTCTCCTGTCACCACATTGGTTAGTGCTATCCTAGGGAGATGGAAAATGACAGGCCCTCATCCCCAGCCTTTAATATTGCTTACATTCAGAGATCATTATTAAGTTATTCCTCCATCCTCTACTTGCAAATGTACAAAAAGATTAACTAGTAAGTTCAATTGGGGAAGAATTCTCCTTACTCTTTCAGTTTCTTAACTGATTGGATCTTTGTTGCTCATCTCCCCCAGCACCCATTCCATCTTCTCTCAACAGCTCTGCCCTACCTTCAGCCAACACAGTCGGGGTGGGCTCCATCCCCACATCCAATCCAGTGCATGAGGATGTAGTTTGCCTCAGAGGTGGGCAACTGACCCAAGCTGGTTGGTCAGACTCTGAACACATATCAATGCCGGCTGGGACTAAGATACTCAATCTTTCTTATGATATGGGTCTTGAAACTGGTTGAACAATCTTGCCACATGACTGAGAATGAAGTTATTATGGCTCAAAAAATAAAGAAGGAAGAAAAACATCCTTGTCACATTGTATCAATGTGAATCAGTTATTCCTGAAGTCTGATCTATTCCTGAACTTTTCCATTATATAATCTAATAAATGTCTCCTTTTTTGTTTAAGCCAAGTGAATTTGACTTTCCAGTGTTTGCAGACAAGTATTCTAAGCATAATTTATTAATGTAACAGTAACATAAACAATAAAATTGAAAAAAAAAACAATAATAGCTGATACTATTGAGTGCCCTTATGTGCCAGTCAAAAGGTCCTCTGCATTATTTTAGCATATCCCATTTGTATTATTATTTTCACTTTACCAACATAGAAATTGACATTAAAGAGTTTGTTAAACTTCCCCTAAGCTAATGAAGATGAAATTAAAGCCAAGGATTATCTCTGGAAGCCCATGATCTCAAAATCTATTGTAATGGCAATTAAAAGACAGAGTTAGGTCTTATTTCAATTCTAAACTTCCTGTACTGATCAGTAAATAAACAATGGGAAATAGTACGCCTTCCTTCTTCCTCTTTCTCGAGATACCTCTAAATGTTTCTGATAAATTCCCTAGGCGTTTTCGTCATGCCTATTTCCACACATATGATATCACGGATTTGCAGATTATGTCCTTAAGCACGACTCCACAACAAAAGCACATTGCGGAAACTGAAACACTTGTCATCACTCAGGGTCTCAACCACTCAAACCAATGTGCATGAGTAGAGGTCACAATGCCAGAAAGAAAGCTGCAGAATATTAGAGGTTGCTCAACAGAAGTAGTGAATTGTCCATTGCGGGGCATAAAAGTTACCAGAAACTAACCACACAAAGTCATAACAGAGTGCTACTTTCTGGATCAGGTATCATAACCAATGCTAAACTGCTGTTTTCTAACTCCATTACTAGATTCAGAGGCTACCAGGTGACTCCAAAGCTTCCTTGACTGATACGTGGTAACTATCTGTAATTCTGTACCTATACGTACTTCCAAATCTTTATCACTTTTTTTGCATTTCAATCCTCAATGCAGAATATGTCAGCCGTTTCCAAGTCCAATATGCCACTTTTCAAATGTGAGACACCATGCAGGTAAAAGCATGAGATAGAACAGTGAGGATTAGAGACTTAAATGTTAGACCTAATACCATAAAAACCCTAGAAGAAAACCTAGGTAGTACCATTCAGGACATAGGCATGGGCAAAGACTTCATGTCTAAAACACCAAAAGCAATGGCAGCAAAAGCCAAAATTGACAAATGGGATCTAATTAAACTAAAGAGCTTCTGCACAGCAAAAGAAACTACCATCAGAGTGAACAGGCAACCTACAGAATGGGAGAAAATTTTTGCAATCTACTCATCTGACAAAGGGCTAATATCCAGAACCTACAAAGAACTCAAACAAATTTACAAGAAAACAAACAACCAACCCCATCAAAAAGTGGGCAAAGGATATGAACAGACATTTCTCAAAAGAAGACATTCATACAGCCAACAGAAACATGAAAAAATGCTCATCATCACTGGCCATCAGAGAAATGCAAATCAAAACCACAATGAGATACCATCTCACACCAGTTAGAATGGCGATCATTAAAAAGTCAGGAAACAACAGGTGCTGGAGAGGATATGGAGAAATAGGAACACTTTTACACTGTTGGTGGGATTGTAAACTAGTTCAACCATTATGGAAAACAGTATGGCGATTCCTCAAGGATCTAGAACTAGATGTACCATATGACCCAGCCATCCCATTACTGGGTATATACCCAAAGGATTATAAATCATGCTGCTATAAAGACACATGCACACGTATGTTTATTGCGGCACTATTCACAATAGCAAAGACTTGGAATCAACCCAAATGTCCATCAGTGACAGACTGGATTAAGAAAATGTGGCACATATACACCATGGAATACTATGCAGCCAAAAAAAGGATGAGTTTGTGTCCTTTGTAGGGACATGGATGCAGCTGGAAACCATCATTCTCAGCAAACTATCACAAGAACAGAAAACCAAACACCGCATGTTCTCACTCATAGGTGGGAAATGAACAATGAGATCACTTGGACTCGGGAAGGGGAACATCACACACCGGGGCCTATCATGGGGAGGGGGGAAGGGGGAGGGATTGCATTGGGAGTTATACCTGATGTAAATGATGAGTTGATGGGTGCTGACGAGTTGATGGGTGCAGCACAGCAACATGGCACAAGTATACATATGTAACAAACCTGCACGTTATGCACATGTACCCTAGAACTTAAAGCATAATAATAATAAAAAATAAATAAATAAATAAATAAATAAGAACAGTGAGCACGGATTTTGTTTCTCTCTTTGCAGTGGTGACCATTACTCATGGACTTCCCATTAGTTTTACCCAAGCACACAAGCACTAAGTACTCATTAGTTTTACCCAAGCACTAAGAATAAGTAAAACCTAGGTAAAGGAAGTTAACAATGCACCCAGGAGAACCAACCCAGCAATCTAAGAGTGGACAAAAACATAGAAATCTGTGATTATGTACTTTCAAGAGAGATAGGATTTCTGGAGGAGAAAATTAAATTTTTAACAAAAACGTAATCAAATAGAATGAAAGTAAACCAGTGTTAGTGCAATAAAAGTATTCCTTAACTAGAAAACACACATTTCAAATTTACAAAGTGAATATGTTAATTGAAAGTGATTACTATTGTTATTGAAAATTAAATTAGTGATCTAGAAGACTAATTGTAAGAAATACCTCACAACTTAGAAGAAATACACCTAGAGATGGAAATAAGGAAGAAAAAAGTCTTAACAGATGGACAAGTAATCGGTGTTTCAGAAAGAGAAAAAGAAAAAGTTAGAGAACAGGCAAAAATAACTAAGGAAATGTTTCTGGCTGAACACTTGAGGCTGCAGATTAAAAGGACCAAGTTCCAGAGTGGTGCAGAAGACGAAGGAGAGAGCAAGCAAGAGAGAGAGGGGAAGAGAGGTATATTTACAAAAAGAAAAGAATAAAATTGTTAAGGGCTGAATTTTGTTATCTCAGAATTTATACATTGAACTCTTAACTCCCAATACCTCAGACTATCACTGTATTTAGAGACAGGACCTTAAAGAGACAATTTTGTTAAAAGGAGTCATTAGGGTAGGCCCTAGTTCAGTGTAACTATTGGTTCATTCTCACAGTGCTATAAAAAAACTTCCCAAGACTGAGTAGTTTATAAAGGAAAGAGGTTTAATTGGCTCACAATTCCGTACGGCTGGGGAGGCCTCAGCAAACTTACAATCATGGCAGAAGGCAAAGGGGAAGGCAAGCACTTTCTTCATGAGGCAGCAGGAGAGACAATGATGCAGGAAGAACTACCAAACACTTATAAAACCATCACATCTTGTGAGAACTCACTATCACGAGAACAGCATCTGGGAAACCACCCCCATGATCTAGTTACCTTCACCTGATCTCTCTTCCTTGACACGTGGAGATTGTGCGGATTGTAATTCAAGATAAGATTTGGGTGGGGACACAAAGCCTAACCATATCAATAACTAAGGACACAGACACACACAGATGGAAAAGCATGTGAAGACCTCTTGCAGAAGAGGGCCATCTGCAAACCAAGGAGAGAGGACTCAGGAGAAACCAACCCTGCCTACACCGTGATCTCAGACTTCTACAGCCTCCAGGACTGTGAGAAGATAAACTTTCATTCCATAAGCCACCCAGTCTGTGGTACTTTACTATGGCAGCCCTAGAAAACTAATACAGAAACTAACACTAATTTTCTATCCGTAACTTTAGATACTAGAAAACAGAAAAATAACTTGTATTGGTTAATGATGTAAAAAGATTATAAGAAAATCATCTTTTAGCCAGACCGAAGTATATTTACAGACATATAGATTCTGAGAGCATGTCACCCAGAGAACCCAACTGACGAAATTACTTAGGAAACAACTCTAACCAAATAAGGGAACAGAAAGTGAGAAAACTGTGGTCAGCAGTAAACCAGAGTAGATAATGATAGACTCATTAGGAATTTGTAATATTATGAATACTTGAACCAGAATAGTCACAGAGCAAAGCTGAAACTAACAGTGGTGTGAGACTAAATGTAATCATCTACCTATGACTTTGGAGGGAACAGAGAATTATAGCCAATCTTTTTGTAGCACATAATATGTGTAGCATTATTTAATTAAATTGTCACAACAATCCTATGAAGCAAATGTAATTATCCCCTTTCTAAAGATGAGTAAATTGGCCGGGTGTGGTGGCTCATGCCTGTAATCCCAGCACTTTGGGAGGCCGGGGCGGGCGGATCATGAGGTCAAGAAATGGAGACCATCCTGGCTAACACGGTGAAACCCCGTCTCTACTAAAAATACAAAAAATTAGCCAGGTGTGATGGCAGGCACCTGTAGTTCCAGCTACTTGGGAGGCTGAGGCAGGAGAATGGTGTGGACGCAGGAGAATGGTGTGAACCCAGGAGGTGGAGCTTCCAGTGAGTCGAGATGGCGCCACTGCACTCCAGCCTGGGTGACAGAGCAAGACTCCATCTCAAAAAATAAAAAATAAATCAATAAACAAGATGAGTAAATTGAGGCAGAGAGCAGCTTGCTCAATATTATACAGCTAGTACATAGCTCTAGAGTCTGCTTTTAACTACTGTACTATGCTGTAAAGAGAAGAAAATTAAAGGCATTCTTGTATGTATTCTTGCTTGTATGCATTCCTCTACATATGTATTCTTGTCTATGTAGGAGGAGGGTGGGAAGACAAAAACAATCTAAAATGCTTAATTTATCATGCACATTTAACTGTACACATATAATTTCATATATAAACCGAAACACTTTTAGATTAAAAGAGGGTAGAATTACTAATTATCACAGGGTAACAGAAATGAACTGGGATTTTCAAAAGTAAATCAAGACATATGATCATCCTGTATCTATATGTCTCAACTTAATAATTGGGAATGGTAGATAGCCTTGGTTGAGGAATATGGTTAATTTCTTTATTTCATATAATAGTAGAGAGATATATATTCAATTATGTGTGTTGGGAATTAAAAGATTGCAAATGGCAGAAGGGAAAAATACCAAGAAACAACTAAATTAACATGAATAAAAAGGAAATGATTAGTAACTTGATCAAACGTACAAAAATAAAGGAGAAAAAGAGGAAACAACAAAGTGAAATGAAAGGAATAAAACTAAGTTTTCAATTCTTAAATTAAATATAAACAACCTAAATTTTGTTATTAAAAGAGGGACTATTGGCCAGGAGTGGCGGCTCATGCCAGTAATCCCAGCACTTTGGGAGGCCAAGGAGGGCAGATCACTTGAGGCCAGGAGTTTGAGACCAGCCCAGCCAACATGGCAAAACCTCATCTCTACTAAAAATACAAAAGTAGCTGGGTGTGGTAGCATGTGCCTGTAATCCCAGCTACTTGGGAGGCTGAGGCAGGAGAATCACTTGAACCCTGGAGGCAGAGGTTGCAGTGAGCTGAGATCGTGCCACTGCACTTTCAGCCTGGGCCACAGAGCAAGACTCCATTTCAAAAAAACAAAAAAGAGATTAATAAATTAATTTAAAGAACAACAAATGAAAATAGGATAAATGTTATTATAAGAAAAAAAGCAAAAAAAATTAAAATAAAGGCATAGAACTAAGGAAGATAAATTATGTTTGCATGTATAGATATATTTATATATATTTGTATATGTGTGTATATATATTTGTGTGTGTGTGTATATATACATATTTACTTATACATGGAACACAATTTAGCCTTAAGACATAAGGAGATCTTGCCATTTGCAACAACATGAATGAAACTGGCGAGCATACACTAAGTGAAATAAGCCAAACACAGAAAGAAAAATATTGCATGATCTCACTTATATGTGGAATAAAAAAAAAAACAAAATGTTAAGTACATAGAAACAATTGAATAGTGGTCACCAGAGGTGAAGAAGGAGAGAAAATTAGGAGATGTAGGTCAAAGGGTACAAACGTGCAGTTACATAGGATGACTAGGTCTAGAGATCTAATGTACGACATGAGGACTGTAGTTAATAGTACGGTGTGAATTGAAATTTGCTAGGAGAGTAGATTTTATTATTAAAAGATTTTCTTATTAAAAGAGTAGATTTTCTTATTAAGAGAATAGATTTTCTTATTAAAAGAAAGTTACTATTATGGAAGGTGATGGATATGTTCATTTGCTTACCTTTAGTAACCATTTCACTATATCTGTATATCAAAACATCATGTTTTACACCGTAAATTTGTGCAGTAAGAAAATTATATAGGTTTTTTTATATGAGGAGACTCAGAAAAGGGGAAGATAGATGATACAATAGACAAAGCCTTGGCTTGTCTAATTAATAATAAATGAGACAGAATAAACACAAAATTAGAAATAAGGAATGATTTATAAAAGATAATATTTTTTCATACACTGCCATGTCGACACCCATCTCCTTCATATTGTGCTAGACAGCTAAAGCCCAGAGGCAGATGTGAAAGAGGAAGACTATGGCGTGCACCAAGCATGACACAGAGCAGACAGCAGATGATGGTGAAAGGGCCCTGCCTACCAAATCAAGAGTATCTCTGACCAGGTGTGGTAGCTCACGCCTGTAATCCCAGAACTTTGGGAGGACGAGGTGGGCGGATCACAAGTTCAGGAGATCGAGACCATCCTGGTTCACACGGTGAAACTCTACTAAAAATACAAAAAATGAGCTGGGTGTGGTGGCACGTGCCTGTAGTCCCAGCACTTTGGGAGGCTGAGGAAGGCGAATCATTTGAACCCGGGAGGCGGAGGTTGCAGTGAGCCAAGATCGTGCACTGCACTTCAGCCTGGGCAACAGAGTGAGACTCCATCTCAAAAAAAAAAAAAAAAAGAGTATCTCTACACCTGCTTGTATTGACCAGGGATTAAGGACCAAACCAGACAATGGATGTCAGCAGATCCTGTGTGGGCATATGACCATGAAGTTTAGAAGCCCCCCTCTCCCCCACCACACACACAGCCACAGCAACACAAAAATCCTCCTAAACTTAGACCTGATGAGGAACCCAGCTAAATGAGAATCTTAAAAAAATTGTTATATTATAGAAGAATGAACAAGTACAATTCCTTGCACACCTGATCTTGTGCTATGCAAGTCTTTCAGCTTCTTGTTAATGCATTCTATTTAACAAGTTTGTTTCAGACAATATTATTTCTGTTTAATCTAACTCCCTTGCTAGCAAGAAAGCTTAAAGTTCTGTGAAATCAAAATATGTAATACTGCATTTCTCACTCCCAGAATGATTTCAGTGTGAATGACAGACAGAGAGAGAGAGAGAGAGAGAAAGAGAGAGGCTGTGCTTAGCTGATGATTAAGGTCTTCCTAAGGGACAATTTTATTCAACCCTAGCATCTTATTAGCAGTAGAGAATAATTAAGAAGGGAGAGGTTTGAGGGACTAGAGAAGACACCTAGTAGCCTCGCAATCAGACCATCTCAAAGTCAATTCTTAATTTTGCTTGAAAAATTATAAATTTCCATTTATAATATGCATATTTTAAAATTAGGAAGTCTATACTTTTGTTTCAGTTGGCTTCTACTTCTTAAAGCCACAAGTAGGCTGCCAGTCCTTGTTACTTTAAGTTCAAGTACCAAATGAATACTAAAGCCAACTCTGAATAATTTTTTAATTAATACACAATGGAATGTACATATCTAATTGAGCAAATCCATGAAAAGCTCAGCAAAATGTTCACCCTTTATGTATAGATACAATTTTGTCTTATACTGAGGGTACATATTTTAAAAACAAAAAAAGTGGACTTCAATGAAGCAAAATATTTTCCACCAACCACCAACTGTGAACCTAGTTCATAGATATAGCTAATAGCAATGCAGCCTATCAACTGATTTCCTGTTCAAATTTACCTTAAATGTTTTTCATAACTACATGTATAGCTAACGGTTCATCACAAGACTGATCTGTCTTCTGCCCCAGTGTCTATAACTGATGAAATGAATTTTTTTAATGAAGCCAATTTATTTGAAACACAGTACTATAAAAAGGAAATACAAATGTTTCCCTGAGAAAATTGAAAAAACAAATACAGTTTGACTTAGTCACACCTCCAAGCCGTTGTGGTAGGCCAAGATGCAGAACAGAACTTGATTCTTAAAATCATTTCTAAGATTTTAAATATTAAAATAATTACTGGGCCAAAGTCATGGTCCTTAGGAACCAACCGCAGGCACCACCTGTGAAATGCAGATTAAAAAATGATGGGAGAAAAAGATTGAGAAGCTTAACTTACGAATGTAAAGGGGAACAGGAATGGTTAGGATAATTACTACTCTAGGTTGGTATTAAGAATGCAGAGAACTGGCCAGGCACAGTGGCTCATGCCTGCAATCCCAGCACTTTGGGAGGCTGAGGCGAGTGGATCATCTGAGGTCAGGAGTTCGAGACCAGCCTGACCAACATGGTGAAACCCTGTCTCTACTAAAAAAAGAGACAAAAAAATTAGCCAGGCATGGTGGCACACACCTGTAATCCCAGCTACTCAGGAGGCTGAGACAGGAGAATCACTTGAACCCGGGAGGCAGAGGGTATAGTGAGCTGAGATCGAGCCATTGCACTCCAGCATGGGCAACAAGAGCAAAACTCCAGCTCAAAAAAAAAAAAAAAGAATTCAGAGAGCTGCCTAGAAAATAAAATTTGATTTAAAAGGAAGTTTTGCTAAAGGGGTGTTTGAAGAAAATCTCTATTAGAATCCCAACAAACAGAAAATCAAAGAAGACTATGTGAAAAAGCAAAGTAAGTATCAAAAAAAACACTATCAAGCTACTATCCATAAATATACTTGTAAAGAATTATTTTTGTTGTTGTTCTGTGGAATGTCAAAAGAACCACAGTGAGCCACCAAGCAGAGATTCATCCTTGCTTGATTCAAGGCTCTCTGTAAATATTTTCCCTGGGTAGTCGAATAGTCCCATGGCACCAAATATATAAAGGCAGATAAACAAGCAAGAAATAACAACTCCAAGCTGGCCACTCATTAGCCCAATGCACTCACTCCATGATGAAGTGAGGTTGACTTAGGACAAGAAGCAATGATGTCCCCATCCAATAAAAACTACAGGCAAAGTTGAAACAAACTGAATGTAATTTTTGGTCTTGAGTTGTTTTTTTGGCAAGAACTCTCAAATTTAATGTTCTTGCCCAGATGTGAATGTGGAGAAGCCAGTTAAGGCACAGCTCCTTCCCTGTTTCATCCCAAATGGAAGTCCTGGTATCCTAGGACTTGCAACTGGTTTAATACCAACATAAAAGCTGGGAGACCTTTGTTAAGATTTACCACCAGCCGGCCGGGAGCTGTGGCTCACGCCTGTAATCCCAGCACTTTGGGAGGCCAAGGCGGGTGGATCACAAGGTTAAGAGATCGAGACCATCCTGGCTAACACAGTGAAACCCCATCTCTACTAAAAATACAAAAAAAAAAAAAAAATTTAGCTGAGCGTGGTGGCGAGCACCTGTAGTCCCAGCTACTCAGGAAGCTGAGGCAGGAGAATGGCGTAAACCCGGGAGGCAGAGCTTGCAGTGAGCCGAGATCGTGCCACTGCACTCCAGCATGGGCGACAGAGTAAGACTCCGTCTCAAAAAAAAAAAAAAAAAAAGATTTACCACCAGCCACATACCAAAATATTTGACCATTTCTCAACTGCTTGCAGTATCATAGCAAAAAGGAGAAAAATAATGGAAAAGGAATTCCCTGCTACCATTATCATCACATTCAAAGACAGACACATTCATTTTGGGGGGTTTCCATAATGCATTCTTGCTGCTCAGCATTTTGAGGGTCCCTGAAATTCTGCATTAAAAAGTCAGGTGAATATGAATCTAGAAACTGCATACTTTTACTAGAATGTAAACTGTAAGAAGGCACGAAGCAGTTCTGTATTTTCCTGCCAATTTTTCAAACCTAGACATATCAGGTGCCCAGCAAATGTCTCCAACTTACGAATGATCAACTAAGGGAAGTGTGAAGGCAAAATGTACCAAAGCTAAAAGTCTCCATGTTATCCCTTGGGCCTCTGTTTAGGGGATAAACCTGCAGTATGTCCAAGAGAGGGCTGTAACATTGCTCAATTCTGAAGCATAATAAGGAAGAAATCTAATCACGGCCACTAGAATTCTGAACTAGTAATGCTCAGAAAGCTCCCTTGATTCTGATTAAAGTCACCCTGAACATATGGAAATTAATAGCCACAAAACCCTGATACTGAATAGGAAGCAAGATAACTTGGCCCCTACAGCTTTTTTGGGCATTGTCAGTGAAGGATACTTTGAGCTGTAAGCAGCGGACTACCAAACCAAGATTGGCTTAAACGATGGATTTTTTTTCTCATATGACAAGAAATCTGGAGGTAGGTGGTCCAGGTTTGGGGACACTGTTTCAGTGCATTATAAAAGACAGTCTTTTCTATCTTTCTGCAAGACTATTATTCACACATTGATTCTTCATCTCTAGGTTTTTAGCCTCATGCTTTCAAGATGAAAGCTTAGCTCCAATCATAAAATCCTTGTACAACACTTCATGGCAAAAAAAAAAAAAGGACCATCCTCATTACCATTTTTCATCTTACCAGGGAGCAAAATCCTTCCCAAATTACCACAGCAGATTTTCTTATATGCATCATTGCCTAGAAAGAGTTCTCACGTGCATTCCTAAAGCAATCACTAGCAAAGGGAATTGGATTATGCTGCCAGTCCTAGAAAAAATATAATTTATCCTCTGAGGTTGGGCAGTAGCTTATCTTTCATGGGAGAAAACAAAAGGTAAGGTTTTAAAAATAATAAAAGATGGAGTGGGAATCAAGTTTAGATAGGCAACTAAGAGTGACTTTCTACATCCTGAATTACCTTTTAGAACCTTGTGTGACCTGGAACCTTGGTTCATCTTCTGCCTGGAAGATTCCCATCTCCCTTATTCTCACATTTCTCCTTGAGATAGGCTGAGTGAGTCTTATGCTCTCAATGTAACCAAGGAGCCTAATCTACACACTAGGGAATTAAAAAGCAGTCATATATTTAATGAGTATACTTTTATGTATGCGTATGTATACATACATATACTTGTATGTGGAAATATGTGTGTCTATATATGCAAGTGTATAGAGCGATATCTACACACACACACACACACACACACACACACACACACACACACAGGTTTACATTAATGTCTATTGCCATGGTTGAACTTTGAAAATTACACTGAACCCTCTAATAGAAGTGACTTCCCTTGTAATGTACTTACTCAACTATGTGACGGACCATGTGATGGCTTCAGTCTATTTATCCAGGGATTTTCCATCAATCAGCACCACTAAAAATAATTACAATTTTATTTAAATAAACCCAAAACTAACAAAGGATGGAATTAATTCCACTTCTGGCTTCCTCTCCTTTCATTTGCAAAGAGGTGTTTCAACTGGTATCCAACACCCTGGAAGCTCTCATTTGGTCTGAAAGTCATTAGACTACAGCTATCAGCTAATGAGGCAGTAAGTGTTTGGAAGCAGCCTGAACTACTTCAGCGTATCCAAGTTAAAATAAGGCAAATTAGTAGTAAAAATCAAATTGGTTTAAACTGTGAAGTGAGTGTGAAAACTATTCCCCTGAAAAGTGGTATTGGGTCAAACTGCTGCACTGGGACTTTGGAGATGATTTCAACTTACAGAAGAAAAAATGTTACTTTTAATGAATTTTATTCTTTAGAAGGCAGTATATCTTAACTATTCTGGAAATCCAAAGATTTTATTCATGGAAGAAAATACACCTAGAGAGGTAAGAATATATGGTTTTCTCATGAAGGAGACAGAACTTATTATTCAAACTGGACTATTCTGGGGAGTGAAGGTGATTACTAATTACACTAGAATAACAGGTGTAAACCAGGGACATCCTTAGTATCTGATGCCTGTAGGAGGAGCGCCAAAAAATGATGGTTGAGAAGGCTCTCTATCCCCAATACTCATGAAAATCTAGAAGTCTGCTTTTTCAGCCCATTTTGAAGGGAAGAAAAGCAATTAAGTTTACTTAGTTACTTACATGTGGCACTGAAATCAAAGAAAATTAAACCTCCTCCACTTTTCCCTCTCCCACCCACACAAAGAAAGTCCAATTCTTAAGCAAATGATGAACCAATATTAACAGAGATATGAAAGAAATAATATAAAATCCAACTTCACATGCAAGTGTTAGAGGACTCAAACTCATGGCTCGTTAGCTGAATTTGGTCCATAGATGTGTTTTGTTTCACTTCAGAGATGTTCTCTTAAATTAGAGTTATTTTCCAATATAGAAGGATTAGAATATTTCACTTACACATTCACATTTCTAGCTTCTCTCGAAAAACAAGATCTGACATCAATGGGTCTACATGACTGTGCATGGCAACGGTTGTTGGAGCTGAACAGTTGCTATCCCGTTGTCTTAAATTGACTTTGATTGAGATGGGAGTTGTATGCAAAAGGTTGATTGGTGGTTGCTCCCGAGAGATACATTGTGAGAAAGTAGGGGGGAAAGAATTTAGCAGAGGAAGAAGCTGGCCTGAAATGCACTTGCCTTTTAGGCCTCAGGCAATCATATGGGGAGCCCTGGAGTGATGAAATTTGGGGATTGTCCCACAATGAGACACAGGGGCCAGTTCTCCGTATCCTTCATCTGTCAGTCTTTGGCCACAAGCCACCCCCGGGATGAGACATAACCTCGGGTGAGGTACTTCCCTGTGGCTTAAGGCAATGCTCAGTGAGGAATGAACCTGTAAACCTCTAACAGCCAATATTTCCAGGAGCTGGAGACTGGGTATGTTATCCCTGTGAAGGGAGATTTGAGGAAGGTACTACATTGTGAACTATATTCCCTAAAACTAAGTTTGACCTCTCCAATTCACCAAGCCCCCAACCCGCTCACTGGACTCATTTCCTGGGACTGTAAGTATTAGTGTTTGCAACCTCATCTCTACATGGATCTACCACTGTTTCTCATCCTGTACAAATATTTCTACGTTTCTACAAACTCTACTCACTCCATCTTTAGAAACGGGATGTTCCAAGCCTCTCCCACTGTTGCTCACTCTTTGACCTTTTTATGTTAGTGCTAAACCTCAACCTTCAATGTCACTTAGCCCCTTAAATGATCAACTTCATTTGGTTTTGTTATTCTTAAATTTCTCCATCCGTCAATTAGGCCTCTGACTCCGGCGCGGTGACTTACGCCTGTAATTCCAGCAGTTTGGGAGGCCGAGGTGGGCGGATCATGAGGTCAGGAGATCCAGACCATCCTGGGCTAAGACGGTGAAACCCCGTCGCTACAAAAATGCAAAAAAAAACCTTAGCCGGGCATGGTGGTGGGCGCCTGTAGTCCCAACTACTCAGGAGGCTGAAGCAGGAGAATGGCGTGAACCTGGGAGGCAGAGCTTGCAGTGAGCCTAGATTGCACCACTGCACTCCAGCCTGGGTGACAGAGCAAGACTCCATCTCAAAAAAAAAAAAAAAAAAATAGGACTCTGACTTCATACAACATGACCCCAATTAAAGGATAAAGACCTTTCAGACCAAATTATAGATTCCACTTCTCACCCTCACCCACCTGAGAGGGAAGGAAACAAATGTTTTCTAGGTATCTAAAAGCAGATTTCTCCAGTGTTCCAGGCATTTGTTTGCTCCAGTGCATAGGTATAAGAAATGGAATATATTATCTATTGCTAAATAACAAATTACTCCCAATTTCAACAGCATGAAACAACAGTCATTTACTACCTTACAGTTTCTGTGTATTAGGAATCCAGGCACAGCTTACCTGAGTGCTTCTCCCTCAAGATCTCCTACAAGGCTGCATTCAAGGTGTCAGCCAGGGCTGCATTCTCCTCTGAAGACTCAACAGATGGATAATCCATTTGTAAGCTCACTTGTGTGATTACTGGCAAGATTCAGTTCCTCACAAGCTGTTAAATTGAGGGTCTCAATTTCTTGCAGGCTGTTGATCAGGGTCTTTCTTCAGTTTCTTGCCAGAGGGCAGCAAAAAACATGGCAACTGACTTCCATCTCATTGAGCAGTAACAGTGAGCCAGAGAGAGCCAGTAGGACAGGAATCATGGGTCTTTTTGTAGCCTAATCTCAAAAGTGGCATCCTTAAACTTTTACCTTATTCTGGTCACTAGAATCAAGTGATCAGGTCCGTCACACAGTTATAAGGAAAGGGGTTAGACAAGGTTATAAGTTCCAGTATGCAGGAATCACTGGGAATTATCTCAGAGGTTGCCCACCACATGGGTCCTAACCAGAAGTTTGTAGCCTAGTTAGAGAGAAAAAAAACAGACACATCTATTAAATGCTGAATAACCATGTATAGGTTAATAATAAAGCTAGAATATATTTGAATGCCCAGTGAGAGGTAATGGCAATTGGTTCTACTTGAGAAGTTCAGATAAAGAACTCAGTGTGAGCTGGAGTCATCAGGGAAGGGTGCATGGAGGTGATGTGCCTGGAGGTGAGCCTTTTGGATGGGTTATTATAGGCACGGGTCCCCGTAACTAGAAAGACATTAATCAGAGATCCTCCAATGGTACTGGGGAAAATTTGCTATACAAATGTGACAGATACATGTGGTATATGTCTGAATACCAAAAGTTGGTTTAGGTATGCTCTAATTGCAACCCTCCTCTTCTTGATACATAGCCTGTTAAGATTCCTTTAGATTCCTCTCTATGCAAAGGATTAAAGAATAATGCAGAGAAAATATTAGGATGGGAAGAGGATAGAGAAAATGGAAAGAGAATGATTTTCAAGGCCCTAGATTTTATGCATAAGCACTATAACTTCAGAGCAGATTTTCTGTAGGTTTATCTCCAAACTGACACGACCTGAACCTGTCAAAACTATAAATAAGAATGATTAACTTGTATTGAGAGCTTGCTATGAGCCAGACATTATGATAAGTGCTTTCTATCTCACTTTGGAAGTGACCAACAGCAAATGAACAAAGTTGACTGGTCTCCTCCCCATTCTTCTCTTTCTGCCCCTTCTCCCCATTTCTTTTTTTTTTCTTTCCATCCAAGCCAGAGGCTGTTTCTTCCCTCAGTCATTAAACTTACTCTCAAGAGAGTCCAGGCTCTAGTCGCTCACACCTCAGTGTGTTCTTAAGTCACACCTAAGGTGCTTTCATTATGAAGCTTGTTACTGACTGCTAAGTGAAAAATATTTTTCCTATAAAAGACATTTCAGGCATCAGTGGGCACATAGGAGCCGTATTTGGTATGTAGAGGATCAAGGGAGTGGTATTTCAGTCCCTGAAATTAAACCATATGGGGAGTTGCTTACCCATCATGCTGGCCTTGGACTTGACCCATGTAATGGGTATTTGCTTAATAAATAGGGTCTTTCAGTCATATACCCATTGACCTCTTGATCTGGCCCAAAGGGGACACTGTTTTCCATTCACTAATGAGGTGGATTTTGGCTTCTTCCTGCCAGTTAGAAATGTGTGATATTTTGTTTCTCTTTAAACCCTTAAAACCTGTGAGAACAAAGTTGTCACAAACTCCTGCTGGTAAGTAGTGAAGACAATCTGAGCCATTAGAGAAAAAAGTGTTTTTCCTCCTCCCAGGTGAGGATCGTATAACAAGCCAACTGGAGGCCATGTTACAGCTGCAACCACTGCCACCCTCTCTGCCTGGTTTTAGCTTTGAGGTGTGCGGGCTTGACCCAGGGTTGACAGCAACTTTTCAAAACCAAAACCCCACTTTTTCTCATTAGGAAAGAGAAGCCTACTCATCTGTGTCCCTACCAGAAGAGTCTACTATGTCGCTTTTCTTTTTGAAATGGGTTTTTTTCTAGAAGGGGCTGAAAAAGACTCTGTCACCAGGTGAGGTGGCTCACGCCTATAATCCCAACACTTTGAGAGGCCAAGGTGAGTGGATCACCTGAGGTCAGGAGTTTGAGACCAGCCTGGCCAACATGGTGAAACCCCATCTCTACTAAAAATACAAAAATTAGCTGGGTGTGGTGACAGGCATCTGTAATCCCAGCTACTCAGGAGGCTGAGGCAGGAGAATCACTTGAACCCAGGAAGGGGAGGTTGCAGTGAGGTGAGATGGCTCCATTGTACTCCAGCCTGGGCAACAAGAGCAAAACTCTGTCTCCAAAAAAAAAAAAAAAAAAAAAAAAACCTCTACTAGAAGAGTCTAGTATGTAGTTCTTCTATTTAAAATAGGCTTTTTCTGGAAGGTGTTGAAAATGAAACAAAAATGTCTACTTTTATCTATAGTCATCTTTAGGGCTCTACTTTTGTCCATCTCACTGCCTTCAACAATCTATGGTGAGCAAGGGAATTTATATATTAAACATTTGCTGCTGAAGCTTTTTATTTTATTGCATTCCTTTTTAAAGCTGTGTATGTAACTTATAGAAAATTGAGATGCATTTTTAACGTAGGGAACCTGTCTAACCACAAATCTGTTCCTTTATGGGCACTCGTGATTGCACTCAATTTCAGAGGGTAAGAGTTGTTATTCTTATCCTAGGACCTTAAAATCCTGCAAGACTCGAGTAGTAAGTCTTGGTCTCTAGTTTGGCCAGAGAAACTCATGGTCTGCCCAGCTCCCAAAATGTTATTTTAATTTGATTGTGCATTTCTAAGATAGGTAATTTAAAGATGTTTAACTCCAGCCTGTATAGAATGCTAAGCAAGGAAATCACATGCTGCGTCTTGTGGGGTGAGTCAAACCATTTTGCAGTCTAGCACTTTGGATTAATTCCTCTCTGTTAGTCCTTAGTTCTCCTTGTCAAAATGGTTCCAAAAGCCTTGACATGCACATTCACACCCATAAACACACACACACACACATACACACACACACACACATACACACTATCCTTTATCAGGAATAGTCTTCACCTTGGCTTATCTAACATTTTCTGGGCTTCCACCCAAGAAAAAAAAGTCTTACTCCACTTTTAACAGCAGGACTCCTTCACACCTCTGCAGAAACTAAACATCATACAGTTTATGGTATGAGCTTTAAAAAAATTCCTTCTGTTTTCCTTACTAACGGAAAAGAAAGGTCAATTTAAATACTGAGAGGGAAAATTACTTCTGGCAGCCAGGCAAAGTCAAAGGAGTTAGTGCTTGCTTAGTACCTACTATGTGCTGGATACATTTTTCTTTTCTCATTTCAAAGAAATCTCCATGGGGGTGTGTGTGTGTGTGTGTGTGTGTGTGTGTGTGTGTGTGTGAGATGGTCTGCATGGGATCACACACCAACACTTTTTTCCCTTAGAGCAACATTGATATACGCACCCACTCCACTTCATTGCCTCATTAGTTGGGAAGAATAAGTTCAACATGTTAGTGTGACAGCAACGGTGAAGAAACATTGTAGAATTTTCCAGAATAAAAGATTTGTAACCACATTTTAACCATTAAAAAAGGAACTAACAGTACTCTAGTATTCTTTCTCATGTTAATCATAAAATAATGAAATCTTTCAGAAGCTCTCATTTCTGTTTTCAGTTTAGCATAAATCAGAGTTCTGCCATGGAAAACTAGACTGCGGACAAAGAAGGGTAAACTGGTGAGACAATCAGGTGTCTATACTAGTTAGTCTCCTGCAATTACTGTAAGACACAACACAAAGCAATTATTTATAATCCAAGAAAAATATCTAAGAGATATTAAAATAAGGCACGATTCTTTTCCTAATTTCTGTATTTATAAAACATACCATCAGACACTGCTTTAAGCTTGTCAAAAATATTTGTGTTTACTCCTGAGATAGATACTAATATTTTATTCCCCATGTTATAAGTGAGGAAACTGGCCAGGTGTGGTGGCTCACACCTATAATCTCAGCACTTTGGAAGACTGAGGGGGTGGATCAGGAAGTCAGGAGTTCAAGACCAGCCTGGCCAAGATGGTGAAACCCTGTCTCTACTAAAAATAGGAAAATTAGCCAGGCATGGTAGCGGGCAAATGTAATCCCAGCTACTCCAGAGGCTGAGGCAGAGAATTGCTCAAACCCGGGAGGCGGAGATTGCAACGAGCCAAGATCGTGCCACTGCACTCCAGCCTGGGCGACAGGACGAGACTCTGTCTCAAAAAAATAAAAATAAAAAATAATAAGTGAGGAAACTGAGAACAAAGAGATCAAGTAAATTGTCCACTGTCTCACAGATGCTAATTGTCTGAGCTGTGTTTAGAACCAGACACCGAAGCTGAGGAACTCATACCATCAACTGTTGTGTAATCTATTTCACAGTTTCTATCCAGAGATCATTGTAAAATACGGAGCAGATCAATCAAAAGCCTTTTATATATTGAGTTCATAAGGCTCTAAATGTATATGTTGTATAATTGAATATGAGACCATGGACATAAGCAGAGATCTGAAAACCAGGACCACTGGCCAGGTGCTTGAGCTGTAAGTCTGACAGTTCTGAAAACAAAAGCCCAGTGTGAGGACTCCTCCCTCCCACCATGAAATTAACAAAGCATCAGGTCAAGCCACAGAAAGACCAAACTGAGAACATGTTTGCTGTTCTGGTTTTCAAGCTTCATGAAAATTATGAGCTTAAGTAAAGCTTAGAAGGAAGTTGAGGGAATTAGTGACCTCATATCTGAACATAATAAGCAAGGATGATCCCCCAGCCTAGAGAAGTGGAGGCAGGAAAATCAAACTCAATACTATTTGGGTTAACACATTAGAACAAGTAAATCAAGATCCTACTTCCACAGGACTGCTAGTTTGCTTAGTGTGTTGACTCAGGGAATGACATAATCTGAAAATACAATCAAATTTTTTTTGAAAACAAGTCTTACAATAAGAGTTAAATTCATAGGTGACACATTAATGGTGAGTTACAAGAAACTGGTGTGCATGAAAAATATTTTCTATTGCTCACCTTGCTCTATCCTTTGTAATTCTCAAGTAAAAGTGTCTGGGATTTTATGGATCTGTTCACTATCTCATTCATAATCTCTATCACCCCATCAGATCCTGTACTAGACTATACACATCTTGAGGACACAGACTACATCACTGACATCTTGTAGTCCTCTTAGCATATTCTTTCATATATACACTGAGTGTGTAGACATATTCATTTAAAGATGGAATGAGAATCCAAACCCCATTGGATTTCACATACAGGAATGCTCATTTTATTTTTGACTCACCTACTAATTTATATGCCCTTAAGTCTAAAATATAATATTTCTCCTAAAGTGAAGATTCTCTTACTTCCTACCAAATTTATCTAACTTTTGTTGTCCAGAGCATTAAACAGTTGGTAGATTATCCACAAGAACATGAACATGGAAGGTTTGAAATTTTTAAAGTCCTATAGAAATATGGAGCAGGATTTAAACCCAGGTCGGCCTAATTCTAAAATTACTGTTTTGTAAGCTTCACCATAACGCCTCCCTTAGAGTCCTCACTATATTAGACCTACATCAAAGGCCCAGGCTATGCCTTTTACTTTTCATCAACCTGTCTACTCCATTTCCACCACCTTCCAAGGAGCACCAATAAAGTGCCTCATACTTCTCTGCAGGAAGATGAAGAGGGGATGTAAAAAAGCTAGAATGATCAGTCTATAATGCTACTTGTGCAGAAGAGTTAACATAGCCAACTGTATGTGTAGCTACTGCTATCATAAGAAAATATTTTTTGGAAGGTTGGCTCTTGACTAGCCTCTGCGAACTTGCATTTGGGGAGGGTTACCACTATTCCCAGAACTGGTAAGAATGGTTCAATGTGCCTAAACTATTCGTTCATACAATATGGTTTGTACCGAATACCTGTGTTTCTTCTGGAGGCTGGCATTCCAGTACATGCTAGTGTGAATCCAGAAAATCTGAGACAGGTCTCAGTTAATTTCGAAAGCTTATTTTGCCAAGGTTGAGGACACACCGGTGACACAGCTTCAGGAAGGACTTGTGCCCAAGGTGATTGAGCACAGATTGGTTTTATACATTTTAGGAAGACATGAGACGTCAATCAATGTATGTAAGGAGTACATTAGTTCTGTTCAGAAAGGCAATGAAAACTCAAAGCAACCCCTACCCCTACCTCTCCCCGCCCCACCCTACCCCACCCCGTGGGGGGCTTCCAGGTCACAGGTAGGTGAGAGACAAATGGTTGCATTCTTGGCCAGGTGCAATGGTTGATGCCTGTAATCCCAGTACTTTGGGAGGATGAGGCGGCCGGATCACCTGAGGTCAGGAGTTTGAGACCAGCCTGGCCAACATGGTGAAACCCCATCTCTACTAAAAATACAAAAATTAGCCAGGCGTGATGGCAGGCGCCTATAATCTCAGCTATTCAGGAGGTTGAGGCAGGAGAATCACTTGTCCCTGAGAGGCAGAGGTTGCAGTGAGCTGAGATTATACCACTTCACTCCAGCATGGGCGAAAGAGCGAAACTCAGTCTCAAAAGAAAAGAAAAGCAAAACAGAAGGTTGCATTATTTTGGGTTAGTGGTAAGTGTTTCCAAAGGAAGCAATCAGAATATGCGTCTATCTCTGTGAGCAAAGGGAGGACTTTGAATAGAATAGGAGGCAGATTTTGTCCTGAGTAGTTCCCAGCTTGAAGGGGCCCAAGATATTTTCCTTTCACACTAGGCAGAGGGTGCCTACATGACCAACCTTCCATAAAAAATCTTGAGCACTGAGTTTCTAATAAGCTTCACCATTAGACTATTACTTCACATGTGTTGTCACAAGTCTCTGCTGGGGGCATTAAGCACAAGCTGTGTGACTTCCCTGGGAGAGGCTTGCACCTGCTTTCCTTCAGACTTCATTCCCTGTGCCTTTTCTCTTTGCTGACTCTGCTGTGTATGTTTTCCCTATAATCGATCTCCATGACTGACATGATCCCCATGCTGAGTCCTGTGAGTCCTCCTAGCAAATTATGGAAACTGGAAGGGTTCGTAGGGGACCCCAACACACGCCATCATCGCAACTTTACTGAAAACTTTCTTAGGGAAAGAGGGGACTGAGGAATGAATTGAAATTTGGAGTCTGGGGATTCCTAGGTATGAGCCACCCCCTTTCCATGGGCTATTCCGGAACGCTATTGACCACACTATGCTCTTAAAGGTTGTTTAGAGGAAAAGATATATTATCCTCAAAAGCATTACATATTTTCTTAGCTAAAGAATACAGCTTTGCTGGCACTCCAAAATGGCCAGAAAGCATGATTATAGAGCAGCCTCCAGGACCTGTCCTTAAGGACACTGGCAACGTGCATGCTCTAAAAACAGCCTCAGAATGTTTACAAACCCTAGGATCCTTTGGGATGGAAAAGCTATCTATAAACAAAAGGTGATTTGCCTGTGTTTTGTTCTCAAAATAAACATGCTTTTGATGAAAATACATCTTTCTGGCAAAAAAAAAAAATCAGGAGAGTTTCCTTTTTCTCTGCCTCCTATGATTAAAATAAGCACGTATCTGGATTTGTGCTTCTAAGGACAACAGAAGACATACGGGGCCATCACCAAGGTATCAGTCACTGGAGTATCTCCTTAGGAGCAAAGCAGGGCAATGAACGACTGTGTTCAAGAATGCTGGGGAGAATAAAACTATCTTTGCAAGAAATAGAAAACTCCAGGAACTTTTTCCATGCAAATATTAAGTTAGAAGAAGCAATCAGATTTTTTTAAAGTCTATAATCTGAGTTCAGTTTTCTTGATGAGCGCTGTTGAGTTCGTTGTTTTGTGGAGGCTTTTTCTTAATCATTTTTCTGCAATGCAATAAGGTTTGCATGGATTTTATCCAAACCAGGCTAGGGAACTAGGGCTTTCGGCATCTATTGCCATTTTAGATCCTTGCCTAATAAATGAGTTTCGTGAATCTTGACTTAGGCAATTTACTCCAGAGAATTTCCTGCTGTCAATTTCTCTGGAGTGGAGAGATTGAGTTGGAGGAGAGGGAAGAGAGTGGGGGGCTGGGTTTATTACTCCCAATATGCTCTGTGCTGTTGTGCCTGGCTGTACATATGCCTGGGACTCACAGCATATGGCCCGGAGGCTGCCAGTGGCCCGCTTAGCAGCTGTCTCCAGCATATTTTGACATAAAAGCCATTATATTTTTGGCTGGCTAATTGCTTTTTATTAAACAATTGTTGGGAGCTGGATGATAACTTTTATGAATTTAAAATGAAAGCCTCACTGAGAACTTCTGAAAGCAAACAGTGCTTGGTCCACCTGGGAAAATTTGAAAGGGCTGGCATTCCATCTGCCAAATAGAACTCATACCAGGCTTAGCAACTGAGAAGCAGAGGGTGACAGTTTCCATTTCTCATAGCACAGGGTTCTCCTAAAAGACTCTGGGAGAGGACAAACAAAATGTTACTCTCTGTAAGGTCTGTTGGGGGAAATGCAATAAACAAAATCTTGTCCCAACCCAGAAATTATCTCCACAAAGGTAGCACAGAAAGAAAACAGTTTTATCATGGAATAGGCATTAAACCAGAATGTGATGCGCGTCACAGGCAATCCACGAAGAAATTGCAAAGACAGAAATCCAACGCGACTCATTACATACATGTTTTCAAGATGAACAATAACTAGTCCTCAAGGAAGAGGACTGCACGGCACCGCTGCTCCCACACATAGTGCATCCTAACTGTGCTTGGTAACTGGGGTGAACTTCGTGGTAATCGGAGTGCGGGACTCTGTTAGTTAATTGATTTCAATCAAAAGTTGTAGATAAGGAGGTCTTTATGACAGGAAGTAGTTTTACCATCTGGAGCAAGTAACCATGAAGTTAGGCTCCAATAACCCCAGAGAAACAGGGAAATAAGGGCACTATCTCTCTTGATGTTACATTTCAAAGAGATGGCTCCCAGATCCTTGAGAAAAACATTTCCAGGTCCCGAAGCTGACAAAGGACTTTTTCTAAAAAGATGTATTTCAAGGCCGGGCGCGGTGGCTCAAGCCTGTAATCCCAGCACTTTGGGAGGCCGAGGCGGGTGGATCACGAGGTCAGGAGATCGAGACCACCCTGGCTAACACGGTGAAACCCCGTCTCTACTAAAAATACAAAAAACTAGCCGGGCGTGGTGGCGGGCGCCTGTAGTCCCAGCTACTCGGAGGCTGAGCCAGGAGAATGGCGTGAACCTGGGAGGCGGAGCTTGCAGTGAGCCGAGATTGCGCCACTGCACTCCAGCCTGGGTGACACAGCGCGAGACTCCGTCCCAAAAAAAAAAAAAAAAAAAAAAGTATTTCAAAAAGATAGAGAAAGAATTTACATTTACCAGTTTTTTTAAGGTAAATGTTCTTACAAAAGGAAGGGGTGGGAAATCTCTTGTTTTCAATAGGAGATGTTAAGCCTTTTGTTTTTCATTCTGGTTTTTTGTTTGTTTGTTTGTTTGTTTGTTTTAATACAGGTCTTATTTTCCAATGATCTGTATTATGGTTTCCCTAGGGACTTAGGCATTTCCTCAGATTCCCAAACCACTGAAGGCAAAATTAAGTGCAATGAACTATTTAGTTAATTGTTATATCTAAGTCCTTCTTAAGAAAAAAAAAAAAAAAGGCGAAAAGGAGGGGTAAAATAAAAGAGAAAAATATATAAAGAAAATAAAAAGGAAATCACAGCAGTTCACAGATTTGTTTCAAGTTATTTAGCAGTTATTACATGGATCTCTGTCATGGAAAGATTTGATTTGATTTTAAAAAAAGAAAATTGAAGAAGTAAAGGTTTTGTCTCCATGAATTTTATCCTATTCCCAGGCTATTCACAGATCCTTCCTCTCACTCTGTCTGAAATCCCCCAAATGTTGGTCACAGGGGAAAGCAGGAAAGAGAGTGTAAAAAGACTTTGCAGCAATTTGTCACCAACCCAAGAAAAACTCTTCAAACTGCTGTAGGTCCTTTGGGCTCATCACTTCAGACATGCTGAACTCTTAGCAGACACCAAGTCACCTCTTTTCAGGATTTCCCACCTGGCCCCTTCTACACAAAACACTTTTGTCACTAGCTCCACTCCCATCTCCAACTCTTCCCCTAGTTAACTCCCTCTTGTCCTTCATGTCATAGTTTTAATGCCATTTCCTCTGAAATCCCACAGGTGGGTGCCCCTCTCACATGCTCACATGGTTCCCCATGCATCGCCTCTGTAGCACATCACACCTGCATTCACAGGTAAGGCACATTCAAGTGCAACTAGGGGCCAGGCAGTCACACAAACGAGTGAGTCTGTGAGGGTCGGAGACCACAGCAGTACTTACCCCCACGTAAAGGCATTCAACTCACTTTCTTCTAAACATGCGCTAGCTAACCACACGTTGATAAACACATCTGCTGGCCAAATTCGACTAAGTGGTTGTGGAGCTCAGGCAAAGGAGGGAGAAGGTAAATGCTAAATTGTATAGCAAGAGTTAAGGGGTAGACTTCGCTGGGGCAACTTGCAAGCTGAGGCTCATCGAGAAGAGGTCTATGATCTCATCATCCCTTAGAACGCATGCAGAGGAGGGTGTTTGTGGACTCAAAAGGTGTCTATTTGGAAAGGGACACTGCCCTTCTGCTATTTTACCTTTCCATAGTGCAGGCCTGAGAACCACCTTATCAGGAGGAGAACACAGGACATAGATCCCAGGCAGTCTGAGAGGAGTACCAGGTCTGCAGAGAGTTGTCTGAGAGTGCCAGCTGCCAGCACCTGGCAACCTTGGGCAAAAGGGGGTGGGGATCCTAATTCCACAACAGTTGTGATTGTGTGCTGTGCCTTCCACTGGGGAGAAAAAAACTCTTCCAAGCACTATGAATTCCGGGGTCATTCATGAGACAATCTTTCTTATCTCTTTTCCAGAGTGGGCCACGAGGCCACAGTCCTGATTTTTGGATCTCTCTATCATTTCTGTCTTTACGTAGTTATATTCTTGGAGCCTCAGTGCCTGGCATGTAGTAGGAGCTAAAAACATATTTGTTGAATAAATAATTATCTTTATGAGACAACCAAGTACCCTAGTTGCCTGGGATTGCAACCTAGATACCCTGAAAAATTGTCCTGTGAAAATCGTAACAGGATACAGGGAGGAAAGAGTCTATTGTGAGCTGGCTGTTATGACTCTCTCCAGCCCTCCTCCTTTTAGTCAAGCCTCCTTTACTCTCCAGGGTTTTGCTCTACCTCATTAATGTTAATATCTTATCTAACCTTTCCTTGGCTTTCTGCAGTGGTGGGACTTCTATTCCACTGTCTAATCTCTCTTACTCTTCATCTTTCAAAATGTCCACCCTAAACTTTTCCTCTTTTTAGCTTCAGGCCATTTCATGCCTCTTCTGAGACTTAATCATCTTTCCCTTTGCCTGGTTTTGCTGAGAGAAGTGGACTGAAAAATGCAGAAGGATTTAGGACATAAGGGAGAAATCCTGTATCAGGCACATTCTTACAAGCAGTAAAAGATTCGTTCATCACTTATCCCCGCTTTCCACCGGGAGTTGAGATCCTCCTGGTGGAGAATTTGATGTCAAGTCACGGGCGGGGAAATGAATAGATCTGCCTGCCAGCCTGATCGCACAATAAAATGAGAGCACAGCACCTGCAATTTCTTCTGAGTTCCTACACTGCTTGCAAGAGGCCCGTAGTTTTCCATCAAGGTCACTGTCTCTGCAGATCAATAAGCAAAGGAGGTCTCAGATTTTAAGGGCCCTTTTTGGCTGCACTAAGACCACAGGGTAGCATAAGGAGGTGAGAGAGTTAAGAGCTGAGTTCACAGGCATTTAGATCTCAAATGTTTCTAGACATGATACAGCAGCATTTAGCTTCCTCAGACAGCACCTGTATGCAGGCTATTTAAGTCTGAGAAAGAAAACGTAAAACAAACCATCAAAACAGGACCATGACCATTACAGCAACCCAGGTGCCACCATTACCGAGCAGTTTGAGGCACCCAGAAACATCAGACAGTAGGGCTGAGTAGGAAAAGCAATCAGATGTGAAGATTTCAGTCAGGGAACAACTCTGGATTGCTCACTCTCTGATTAACGGCTCAAAAAATGGAGTTCTAACTTTATATTCCATCCCTCACTCTGAGTCATGATTGCTCTGTAAAATGCCCTTATCAAACATGAGGGGGGAAATTAATAAGCTCAAGGAATGACTGAGATTACTTCAGCAAAAGAAAGAAGGCAAGAAAATAATGTCTCCAGTGTAACTATTCAGCTCGGGGCAAGAGTTGGAGAGCAGATAGCAACATCCTTAATGATACTCAAAATGTGTAGCCTGGAGTAGAGAGGACCAGGCTAGCAAGAAGCAATAGAAGGAAAAGAACAGAGAGAACCAATACAATCAAAAAATGAACAGTTGCTCTCATTTTTGTCTAAAAAGTCCATGTCAATAATCTTGATAAACTGTGAACAAATCATAGGCATTCTCTTACGACTGTATTTACTCATTTTTCTCTTTCCCAAAAGAACACTAAAGGTTGCACTCTGAGCTCACCTTCAAGAAATGCAACTTGAAAAGGCAATTTCAGAACAACAGGGCATGGCTTCTGACATCTGATAGACAGCCTAAACACGTTTCATCTTATCAGCTCCTCTCACTCGCCCTCCCCTCCTTTTTCATTATTCCCCAGTGCAGCCATCTTTTGCTTTTCCTCAAATCCCTGACTCCCACCTCACTCATGGAAGATTTTAAAAGACAAACATATTTTGTATTAAAGTCATATACAAAGCATCCCTGGGTCCCTCGCCCTCTAGCAAGTGTACATATTGGTTTGCTTCTTTTAGGGAAAGAAATCAGTGTCGTATTGTCTTCCATATCTGACATCAAGATAGTTAAACTGAGTATCTTCCTCTCAGTTGATGGCATTTACACAAAGCCATTCCAATCAGCATGGCTGGTTTTTATTCTTTGGGTTCTGTGAATTAAAAGAGTTTCAGGCTGGGCACGGTGGCTCACGCCTGTAATCCCAGCACTTTGGGAGGCCGAGTCGGATGGATTACGAGGTCAGGAGTTCGAGACCAGTCTGGCCTATATGATGAAACCCCATCTCTACTAAAAATACAAAAATTAGCCGGATGTGGTGGCACGCGCCTGTAGTCTCAGCTACTCGGGAGGCAGAGACAGGAGAATTGCTTGAACCTGGGAGGCAGAGGTTGCTGCGAGCCAAGATCGTGCCACTGCACTCCAGCCTGGGTGACAGAGCGAGACTCCGTTTCAAAAAAAAAAAAAAGTTTCAAAATTGTGTTGCCAGAATATGATCTAGATCTACGGAAATATATTTTGATATAAGCAAAACTCAACTAGGTTGAGAAAAGAAAAAGAAATCTACAGCCAGGAAGCTCCAAAGAGGAGTAAAGTAGGCAAATAATGAAATTATCCAAGTAATTCAGGAGAGCCAGCAAACTGGAGTGGGATAAGGTGGAAGGTAATGTTGCATGACTTACCTGATTTAGTTATACATATCAATCAAATTCAAGGGAGGTGGAAGAGAGAAATAAAGCCATTATTAAATTAATAAGCAATGCCTAGAGATATATGTATTTTCCTATTCTCCCCTCCAGCTAAGGGTTACTTTATTTAATTGATCCCTGTCATCATCATGACCATATGACAGCAAAGTAGAGCAATATTTTACTGTGTGATAAAAATAGATATTGTGCTATTGTTGACCACTTCGTTCCCAGAGATGACAGGTAGACAGAAGAAGCATATAGCACAAATGGTAAGAGCACAGGTTTTAGAGTCAGATCACTGAGACTCAAATGTCAGCTCTGCCATTTGCTGGGTTGGTAAGTACACCTCTCCAAGCCTGAGTTCCCCACATGTAAGATTGGGTGACAACAGTTCCTACCGCATAAAGCGTGGTAACAATTAAATAATAAGTCAATCTGTGAAAGGTCTTTGCAGAGTTCCTAGTGTACAGACATGCAAATACAGACGTCCCCACTCAGGGTCTGCCAGCTGCTATTATTACCATTATTAGCACTTCTATGTCTAAAAGTCTTAATGGGAATAACATATCAAGAGCAAACTGAATAAACAAATTATCAGCATATGAGCAGATATGTCTAGCGATACAGAGTTTACACATTTACTAAAGGTGAATAGCATTTTTCAGATTTAAGGCATGGGTATGTATAAACTTTTCTTTCTCTATAAATTGATTGAACGAAGAATTTCTAACGGATCTACTTTGAGTACAGAAACGTATCATTTTAGCCACATCATGAGGTGATGAGCTATTTGTTGCATAAATGAATTTTCTGAATATGAAAAGGTGAAACTTTTAATAGAGAGCCAGAGATAGAAATAGAGATTGGGAGAGAGGGATAGAGAGGGGATTGGGGGAGTATTAATGGAAATCATTTTTTAAGGCAATAAGTACTCACTTGGGTTTTAAAATGTAACCTTTCCTGAATGACATGTCACTGATATCAACATGAGCTATTGCTGCACGCTGGCTCCTATTTTCCCTAAATAGAAATGTTCTCACTGCACAGTGGAGTGAAGTATAAAGAACTCTGCCTCTGCACAGGGCAGCCTCTAACTGCTATCTTTTTCGAATTCCTCTTTCAACATGTGGTTCTATGTCTTCCCAGCTTCTTACTCTCATCTGCTTGTTTGTTTGTTTGTTTGGGCAGTGTTTATTGAATATAGTGTGTCAGGGATTGTGCAGAGAACACAAAGATAAACAGGACACCGTTAACTGCCCTAAAGAAGATTGCAACATAAAAGAATATACACATGTTGATTATGATCTCTTACTCTACATAATATGTGTGTTTCTTTTACATTTCTCCCACCACCACTCAAACTTCTGTCTTTCTTCCTTCTGCTGAAGGCAAAGAAACCAATTAGCCAAGCTGGTTGAAATTATGTTTCTAATGGAAGCAAGCGGGTTCTGAGTCAGAGGTTCTCCTTTTAGTAAAATGCATGAAATTTATTTTTAATAACCTTGATGCATCTAGTTCAACTGTTTGGAAGCAATTTGTTTTACTTTATTATTTTCTGTAGTGTTCCAAACAGATGAGGTTGTCAGAGTAATTACGTCTGGATAAGTGAGGAATTGGTATATTATAGTAAATAAAAGCCTATGCAGTTAGTCCACACTTCCAAACGTGTCTGTATCATAAAGCCCGAATATTAAGCGATAGTTGTGGTATTTCTATAATGGCTTTGGCAATGAAGGCTGTCCTTCAAATTCTCATTTTAAAAATTGGTATTTAACTTTAAAGCACTCATTTATCTCAGATCACACAGACATATTTTTTTAATGTTAGAATTAGGGAGGAAATATTACTTTAAACAATAAATATGTCATATAACTTATTGCCCCTAAGAGGTTGCATAGCCTGCACATACAAATAAGATTAAAAATGACCTAGGGAGAGAGGGCAAGATGGCAGCATGCCTATCCTTTTGAGGCTTTCCAAAACAAGCATGAGAAACAAAACAATCAAAAAATATATAGATGATGTAACTAGAATGGCAAACAAACAAAAAACCCCCAGATAATATTTTTAAAAGCCCTTTTTCCTTTCATTTTTAAACTCTTTAAAAGATAGGTGTTTAGGCCGGGAGCAGTGGCTCACACCTGTAATCCCAGCACTTTGGGAGGCCGAGGTGGGCAGATCACGAGGTCAGGAGTTCGAGACCAGCCTGACCAACATAGCGAAACCCCGTCTCTACTAAAAAACAAATAGAAAAAGTAGCCAGGCGTGGTGGTGTGTACCTGCTACTCGGGAGGCTGAGGCAGGAGAATGGCATGAACCCAGGAAGCGGAGCTTACAGTGAGCTGAGATCGCACCACTGCACTCCAGCCTGGGCAATAGAGCGAGACTCTGTGTCAAAAAAAAAAAAAAGATAGGTGTTTAAAGCAAATGTAGTGACAGTACATTGTGGGGCTTATAATATATGTAGAAGTAAAATATATAATAACAATAGCACAAAGGACAAAAGGGAAAAAATAGAATGAAGTGGCATAATATTGTTTGAGGGTAGACTGTAGTAAGTCAAAGACATGTATTGTAAAGCCTAGGGCAATTACTAAAAACTGAAACAAGAAGGTATGCCAAAAAAGCCAACAGTGGAAATAAAATAGAATCACAAAAAATAAACAATCCATCAAAGACAGCGTAGGGGTAAGGGGAAACTTCCCCATGATCCTCTAGAGGTTCACTGAAAATTCCTGACAAAAGGCAGATTAATAGGAGAAAAGGCATACAAATTTTTTTATTATAGTTTCACATGACATGGTAGCTTTCAAAATGAAGACTGAAAGATACAGGGGAAATAAATGTCCATTTTTATGCTTATGTTCAACAAAGTATGGACAGCCATGTAGAAATAAGAGTGAACAAAAATGGTGTCTTTTTTTGGTTTTTGTTTTTTGTTTTTTTTTTTTTTTTGAGATGGAGTTTCACTCTTGTTGCCCAGGCTAGAATGCAATGGCACAATCTTGGCTCACCACAACCTCTGCCTCCTGAGTTCAAGCGATACTCCTGCCTCAGCCTCCCGAGTAGCTGGGATTATAGACATGCACCACCACGCCCAGCTAATTTTTGTATTTTTTAGTAGAGACAGGGTTTCTCCATATTGGTCAGGCTGGTCTCAAACTCCCGACCTCAGGTGATCCGTCCACCTCGGCTTCCCCAAGTGTTGGGATTACAGGCGTGAGTCATCATGCCCAGCTTATAAGAGTATGTCTTAATGCTGACAAACTGAGTGGGGAAACCCAGCAAGGCCTGTCTGTTCAGATTCTTCTTGGCCTCTCTGTGCAGTATTCCTTCCTTCTGGGCATGTGGTAGGACCCTCTTTGGAATGGGGGCTCTTATGACCTACACTCAAACAAGGTAGGTCAGATAATTCCCTTATGACCAGTTTTTACATAGAAAGGCAGGGAAAAAGTTACAGGATAATATTTTTAGGTTGTACAGTTGTCTTTGGAAACAGGGGTTTGGTTTCTATGACATGCCTTGGGGAAGAGGGATTCTAGTTTCTATGATGTTAGCCTTGAAGGAGAATGAGAGCCCAGAGACAGGAGATTAAAGGAAGGTCAGAGAAAAACTTTCACTTCTGAAGCTGCTTCTTTGGGCTTTTTGGGGGCTATTGTTTTCTGAGCTCCCACAACCAGAAAAGAGGTAAAAGGGAACAGAGAACAATGGGACAAATAGAATACAAACAGCAAGATATTAGATTTAAGCCAGACCACATTGATAAAAAGTCTAAGAAAATCAAGATCCAATTTGTTACTATATATAAGAAATTCACTTTAAATACACAGATATAGATAGTTTAAAGGTAAACATATGAAAAGATATACCACGCAAGTACTCAATAAAAGCTGGTATGGCCATATTAATATCAGACAAAACAGACTCTAGAACAAACAATATATAGATTTAAAGAAGGACATGTCATGATGATGGAAAGAAAACATAGGAATCCTAAATGCATATTCACCAAATAACAGAGTTTTTAAATATATGGAAAAACACTTTATAGAATTGAAAAGAGATAGAGACAAATGATTATACTGGACAATGCTCTGCTCTCTGAGATTGATAAAACAAGAAGAAAAAAAAAACAAAAACCACACACATACATAGGCACACACACACAAACAAGCACACACACACACACAAACACATACACACACACACACAGAGATATAGAATACTATGACAAAACTTAATCTGGTTTCCATTTATAGAAACACAACCCTAAAATAGCAATGTAGACTTTTGTTTCAAATTCATATGAGGCAGTCATCATAAGAGACTCTAATTCGGCCATAAAACAAGTCTCAAATAAATTGCAAGATTAAAATCATACAGAGAAGTTTCTCTGGCTCCAATAGAATGGAACCAAATTCAATAACAAGATATCTGGAAAATTTCCAAATATTTGGAACTTAAGCAACGTACTTCTAAATAACCCAAGAGTGAAAGAAGAAATCACAAGGGAAATTACATTACCTATTTAGAACCAAATGAAAATTAAAATACACCAAAATTTGAAAGATGCAGCTAAAACAGTTCTTAGAGGAAAACTTACGGTCTGAGATACTTATATTAGAAAAGATACATGGTCTAAAACATGATCCAAATGGTAACCACAGGAAACTAGAAAAGCAAATTAAATCCAAAGTATGCAAGGTAGGGAAATAATAAAGATAACAGAAGTCAATGCAATAGAAACGGAAAGAACGTAGAAAAAAATAATAAATTCAAAAGCTGCTTATTTGAAAGTTCAATAAAATTGATAAATGTCTGGAAACATTGATCAAAGGGAAAAAGAGAGAAGACATAAGGGACGTTTCCTACCCCATGGTAAGCATCCTCAACATGTTTCTTCAGCAATATTTAAAAATTGGTAGGGACTGATGACTACTATGTGCCACCCATTTTGTTCTCTTTCCAAATAAGAGTATTTATTGATGTTACCTTGTCACTCTTCCATCAAAATATGCTCGGAAGAGGTGGAGGTAAACAGGCAAATCATCTTTTTGAGTCAGAAAACAACAGATGTTGGCAAGAATGCAGAGAAAATGGAACACTTACACACTGTTGGTGGGAATGTAATTTACGTTTACAACCTCTGTGGAAAGCAGTATGGAAGTTTCTCAAAGAACTAAAACTAGAGCTACCATTTGACCAAGCAATCACACTACTGGATATCTACCCAAAGGAATATAAATTATTCTAGCAAAAAGACACCTGCCTTGTATGTTTATTGCAGCACTATTCACAATAGCAAAGTTGTGGAATCAAGCTAAGTGCCTATCAACAGCGGATTGGATTAAAAAAAATGTGGCACATATATCACAGATTACAGCCATTAAAAAAAAGAATGAAATCATGTATTTTGTAGCAACATGGATAGAGCTGGAGGCCATTATCCTAAGTGACATGACTCAGAAACAGAAAATCAAATACTGCATGTTTTCACTTATAAGTGGAAGCTAAACAGTGGGTACACATGGACATACACAGAGAACTAATAGACACTGGGAACTCCACAAGAGGGCAGGGTGGGAGGGGAGTGACAGTTGAAAAATTACTTACTGCATACAATGTTCACTCTTCAGGGAAGGGTGCACTAAAAGCCCAGACTTCATCACTATGCAGTATATCATCAAACAAAACTGTAGGAGATTGGTCAGAGTGGTGGGAGAAACTATAGGGAAAGGAGTAGGTCTTCTGAAAGGTCAGAAGGCTCTGCACAGCTTTGGGGGAGAATGGATGAAGACAGCTGTTCTCTAGTCCTGAGGCAGACAGCATGGAGTAGGTAGAAGGGAGTGTAGGGGAATTTATCTTAAACAGGTTTTTTTACTTATGTTGACCAGGAGCTAACCTTTTATCATCCAGGCTTCATGAGGTTCCCTGAAAGGGGAACAATAAATGTTAATTACCCACAGATTGTGTTTGCTCCAGGCTTTCGACATTGTGCCTACACTGAATAAAGGCAAGCTCCAGCTTCTCAGGGCTGCTGCAGTTTGGCCACGAGAGCCCACCAGTCCCCTAGCTGCTCTCACACTGCATACCTGTGTCTGAGTACTCCTTTCATCTGTCAGTCGGCCAGGGTCCGCGAAATAGACCTGGCACAAAACTGCACATATACCTTGGGAATCTACAAAAATTAAAATTAAAAAAATTGTAATTAAATTATTTTAATTTTAAAAATAATCATTTTTTGTGATAGTACTAGTTTGGGGTAGTTTTGTTGGTTTACCATTTAGTGCTTTTGTTCATTCATTTCCCACTCGAGAATCACATCTGGAACTGATAAAATATGATCACAAAATACTATTTTGAGCCAACATCAAGATGGAATGGGACTTTGGAGAAATATATTTTGGGAAAGGGCAAGGGAATTTCTATGTAGGAGCAAACAAGACAGCAGCTATGTAGGTTGTATTATTTTGCTCACGTATTTACTACTAGATGCGCTGGTGTGAACTCCTCTACAGGAAACGGGTATTCCTGCAGAGAATTACATATACTAACCCATTGCCATGACTTGCAGAGCCTCCTAAGAGAAGAGTGCACTTCCCACTAGAACTCAGCCTGTAATTGCCTGGTCCATTATTGAAAGCCACAGGATCTATCACTCCAACAAGTAAAGACATAGCACAGCCATATGTGGCCTGAAACCAATGCAGTTTGGGACTGTATTTAAAAAAAAAAAAAAGAACACAAAATTATGACTATAAAGTTACAAGTGAAAATACTTATTTAAAATGAAAAAAGAAGTTAAAAAGTTACAAATTTTAAGAAGCTGACAAAGTTCTCAAACATCACAAAGTCCAGAAAAATGCATAGTATTTAGACTGACACATATCTAAAATATTTTTTCCTATATATTTTTGGTTACATATGTTTTGTTTTTTTAACATGACAATGATTTCGTAAAAAGAGAAAAAGTTCTTCCTAAAGAGAAAAAAAGTAGTTCTTTCACTTGATCTGGTAGATCAAAATTTATATTTTCATTATGGATAGTTTAGAAAAGTTTATTTCAACTTCACAACTCCTGATTAGTAATTTCTTTACAGTGACTAGTCATACATACTTTAAACTCCCGACCTCATGTGATCTGCCCACCTCAGCCTCCCAAAGTGCTGGGATTACAGGCCTGAGCCACTGCACCTGGCCTGTTCATAAATTTTAAATGGAAACATAAACCAAAAGCTTATAAGAATATACAAGAGAAAGAACAGGGTGAGCAGACAGGGACAAAATATACTGAATATACTTTGTTTTGAAGATCTGACTTTGAAGCCTGTAATTATTTATCATAAGTTTAAAACAAAATTAAATAAAAATGAAAGCCCCTTAAAATCAAAAGCAAAACTGAAACAAAAGAAACTGTGTACCATGCAAAGAATAATTATTTCAAATGACTTTAAAGCACAATAATTTGAGCCTATATTCCTAGTGTGATATATTGTAAAGAATAATCAACTGCAAAGAAATTCTTAAATTTTTCCACTATCATATTGATAGTAATAATATTCTTTAGATAATTGTGATACTGTTATGTGTGTAAAATTCACACATGCACAACACACACACAGCCGGATTAATCATGTAATAATTATGTCAGTGTAGTTAGGATGTAACCTAACTACACTGACTTTTAACAAAAGTGAAAATAAATCGTAAAATATTATATTCAAAAGGGTAAAACTCTGTAACATTACATTTCAGTTGGAAATATAGTAGTTACTTATTTTTCTTTTTAAAAAATATGTTTTTAATTCCTTCCATTAAAAAAATCTAAAAAAAAAAAATAATCAATCACCACTTCTAATGCCTTAATAGCAATTTCTAAATTCTATTTCCTAAGAAAGGAACAGCGCTCTTCAAAAAATAGTTTATTCCAGGCAGAGGGCAGAGAATGTACATGAAAGCCTAGAAAGCCTTGCTGTACTAGAAAGTAAAAAAGCTATAAAAGATTATTGAAGCTTTACAAATAGCACTCAAAAGCAAATTCAATTTAAGCATCAAAAAGAATAAAAACTGTGATACATTGAAATACACAGAATCTGTTTAGAAAAGTAATTTCATTATAATATGAAAAAATCCCACATCTGTCATGGTTAGAGAATGTTAGCAGAACAACTCATTGGTCTGAAACTGATAAAAGGAAAAAATCATACATAATGTGCTAACATACTCATGAAACAATGCTGGCATGAACACAGAAAACTACTAAAGATGGTTACATCGGAGAGGTGGGCCCAGGAACAAGGGGGAATGAAAAAGGAGACTTTTTACTTTTCACCTATACCCATCTACATTGTTTGACTTTTTCTCAATACCATGAATATTGCCTCTAATATTTTTAAACTTATTATTTTTTTAAAAGCAATAACTTGGAAAAATTGATGGATAGTTGAATCCATGATAAGTTACCTAGAGAAGTTGGAATATATCTGGTGAGAATTCCTAATATTTTAAGAAAACCAACCATCTTGCCATTACTCATCCTTGTATCACCATCAGAAATTCAGTCCTCATCTGTGTGACCCCAGGATTGATCCACAGAAGCAATTTAGGCTCTTGAAATGTTCTTCGTATTCCTTTATCTTCCAAACTTTATTTCTCCTCATTAAGCTTTGTTTTTTGTTTTTTGTTTTTTGTTTTTTGTGGTTTTTTTGAGACGGAGTCTTGTTCTGTCACCAGGCTGGAATACAGTGGCGGGATCTCAGCTCACTGCAAGCTCCGCCTCCCGGGTTCACGCCATTCTCCTGCCTCAGCCTCTCGAGTAGCTGGGACTACAGGAGCCCGCCACCTCGCCCGGCTAGTTTTTTGTATTTTTTAGTAGAGACGGGGTTTCACCGGGTTAGCCAGGATGGTCTCAATCTCCTGACCTCGTGATCCACCCGTCTCGGCCTCCCAAAGTGCTGGGATTACAGGCTTGAGCCACCACGCCCGGCCAAGCTTTGTTTTAATGGGTCCCAAAATTCTGTGATAGATTCTTGGTCAAGTTGTTTCCATTAAAATGTACCGATTTTAAAAACTAATAACTTAAAACTGCCACACACATACATACACACAAATCCACAAAACATTCTCCATTCCTTGTGATTTTTTCACGATGCGGTGTTATCATTAACCAGCATTTAACTATTAACCTTAAATGGCAATTGAAATAAATAATTCTGAGACTGTTCTTCCACCACTGATTAAAACCCATTTATGCCTAGTGTTCCATTATTGGAACGCTAAGCATGTGGGAGTTATTTATATCCTACTGCTCAAGGTCATTGCCAAGGTCTGAATGCAAAAGTTCAAAAAAAATGCAACCTCAGGTATAAAAGGTGAAGACTAGCATGGCAGGTATTAGGGGTAATATTCATTTAACCTTCCAAGCTTTCTGGGCAGTCTTAATGACCTTGCCAGCTGCAGTAGGCTTCGTGTCCCCTGCTTTGATGACATCTATAGCAACTGTCTATCTTACATCACAAACAACAAAACAACCCAGAGGAGTACTGTGAGAGAAGCTCTCAACACACATAGGCTTGCCAGGAACTATACCAAAAATGGCAGCATCACCAGACTTCAAGAATTTAGGGTCATCTTTCAGCTCCTTACCAAAATGGTGATCCATCTTTTCCTTCAGTTCAACAAACTTGCAAGCAATGTGAGTTGTGTGTTAATCCATTACAGGGGCATAACCAACACTGATTTGGCCTGGATGGTTCAGGACAGTTACCTGGGCAGTGAAGTCAGCTTCTTCCATTGGTGGGTCATTTTTGCTGTTACCAGCAGTGTTGCCACAATGAACATCTTTGACAGGCACATTTTTGACATTGAAGCTTACACTGTCCCCAGGAAGAGCTTCACTCAAAGCTTCATGGTACATTTCAACACATCTTTAGTTGTAACGTTGACTGGAGCAAAGGTGACCATGGTGCCGGGTTTGAGAAACCCAGGCTTCACTCGGCCCACAAAGATAGTGTCAGTACCACCAATTCTGTTGACATCCTGGAGTGGCAGATGCAAGGGCCTGTCAGTTGGACAAGTTGGTGGTAGGATGCAGTCCAGAGCTTCAGGCAGTGTGGTCCCACTGGCATTGCCATCTTTATGGGTGACTTTCCATCCCTTGAACCAAGACCTGTGAGCACTTGACTTCAGCATGCTGTCACCATTCCAACCAGAAATGGACACAAATGCTACTGTGTCAAGGCTGTAGCCAGTTTTCTTAAGGAAAGTACTGATTTCCTTAACTATTTCCTTGTATCTCTTCTGACTGTAGAATGACTCAGTGGAATCTATTTTGCTAACACCAAGGATTTGCTGTTTCACACCCAGTGTGTAAGCCAGGAGGGCGTGCTCCTGGATCTGCCCATTCTTAGAGATGCCGATTTCAAATTCACCAATGCCAGCAGCAACAATCAGGACAGCACAGCCCGCCTGAGATGCGCCTGTAACCACGTTTTTGATAAAGTCTCTGTGTACTGGGGCATCAATGATAGTCACATAGCACTTGCTGGTTTCAAATTTCCACAGGGAGATATCAATGATGGCATCATGCTCAGACTCAGCTTTTAGTTTATCCAAGACCCAGCCATATTTGAAGCCTCCTCCTCAAATCTTTTGATTATTCTTTTGCCAATACCACCACATCCATAGATCAGATGGCCAGTAGTGGTGGACTTGCCTGAACCTAAGTGTCCAATGATGGCAATGTTGGTTGGAGTCTTCTCTTTTCCCATTTTGGCTTTTAGGCCATGTTTTTCGTGAAACACCCAAACTTTATTGTAGTGGATGCTTGCCAGCCTTCTCTTGGCTACTGATATTGAAGGTGCATCCCACTTCTTTGTTCTAGTCCACTTAACAAATTCTGAATCTCTCATCCTTGTAACTTTTAAATATCTATCTCCCAAGTCACTCTCACCTGTGAATACCATAAGAATTTTTCTTTCAGAGACTTTTAATGACTTCTTGCAAAGCATTATTTACTTTAGTTTCCTCTTAGGATTCTAGGGCTGACTATCTAAATAGTATAATGTTGAGCTCTTGGCTGTTTCCTACTTCTGCCCCACATATACTCCATTCCACATGATACAGTCCTTCCTAAAAGACAGAAAATACATCGATGCATATAATATATACAGTGCATCAAATTGAAAGAGCATTCCTGGGCTTCTGAGTTCAAGTCCTTGCTCAATGTCTTTGGAGAAATATTCCAAAAACCCTGAGCCTCAGTTTGATTTTTTCTGTTGTTGTTTTTTTGTTTTGTTTTGTTTTTGTTTGTTTTTTAATGGAGTCTCATTCTGTCACCCAGGCTGGAGTGCAATGGTGGTGCGATCTCAGCTCACTGCAACCTCCACCTCCTGGGTTCAAGTGATTCTCTCACCTCAGCCTCCCAAGTAGCTGGGATTACAGGTGTCTGCCACCAGGCCCAGCTAATTTTTGTATTTTTAGTAGAGATGGGGGTTTCACCATGTTGGCCAGGCTGGTCTCGAACTCTTGACCTCCGGCGATCCACCCACCTCGGCCTCCCAAATTGCTGAGATTGAATTGGTGGTTCAGTGGTAGAATTCTCACCTGCCAAAAGGGCTGGGATTACAGGCATGAGCCACCTCATCCAGCCCTCAGTTTCTTTATACATAAAAATGGGTAAAAGATTACCTACCTACCTCATAGATTTGTTGTAAAGATTTAAGAAAATAATATTTGTAAAACCTAATACAGAGAAGGTACTCAAATATTGTTTATTATCATCAATTATATTCTACCTAAAGCTAGGCAAATAACACAGCAGTTATTTTCACATTGCTATTCTAATTAACATTCTTTCCACAAAGGCCAGCAGGCATGGGAGCTAGCCCTGGCCTTCCAACCTCTGGAATTCAGTAGTGGAATTCCATGTAAAGTCTAGAATAAAATTAAACTTGATGGGTTTCATCTTTATTCTCTTTCATATATATCAACCACTGCCAACAGCCATCATGACCTCTGCTTCCAAAACACTTCAGGACTGATCAAGCAAACTCCGCTGTACTGGGGGTGAGATTTCCAGGGATTTGAGGTTCAAACACAGGACTGTGGCATGCTGAGGAGACCCCAGATAGTATCACAGCAACTGCCATAGGTACAGAAAACAGTCACTGAGGAAGCAGGAGAGGTGTGTTTCTCTTTCCATGTGCCTCTCTCTTCACTTACAGAAATATGGACAAGGAGAAAAGAAGCACTTTGCCAACCAAGCAGAGCTTGTGCTGAACGGAACACTTGACCGTGTGCTTCCAAGTCTCTCTCATGCTCTCTGCATAGCTAGGACAAAGACATTCAGATGGAGGGTCAGGGCAGGGAGAAAGGAAAAGAGGGGAGAGAAGGTGAGGGTGGGACGGAGGTTTAATTATTTAGCCTAATGTGTTTTATTCCTTTTCTGAGAATAAATAGAAGACTGAGCTCCTGTCAGAGCTGTTGATCCAGGACCCCTTGACACTCCATTTTAAAATCAAAGTATTTTGAAACAAAACTTCCTTAATGAGCACCTGGAAGTAGGAATGAGGAAGACTGTTTGAGTGGTTTTTTTTTTTTTTTTTTCAAGTGGAGTCCTTTCTTTTCTGAAAGCTACAGACTCAATGACAATAACTATCTGTGGAATAAATTAAATGAATTCATGTCTCTCTTGTTTTTCTCTAAGAAACCTTCCAGAATCTGACACTCCAATTAACCAAGGTATCTCTTCTTTTGCTCTGTTCATCCTTACAACACAAACACCACAAGTGCAGCTCCACCTTGATGGTCAAAGGTGAATACAACCACACAGCATGCTTTTTGGCCAGAAACTTCGATGCCACATGTAGAAATCACATCGAAGGCAAAGATTTGAGTTCCAGGGATTTTGGAGATGGTGCGGGTGGAGGAAGGGGAGGAAGGAGATGGCTGTTGATAGCATAATAACATCTAGAAAATAGGCTTTCCAACTAGAAAAGCATGTGTTCAGATCTCAGCTCTTCCAATTACTGCCTCTTCAACAGAAATAACATAAATAATGGCCAGGCATGGTGGCTCACACCTGTAATCCTAGCACTTTGGGAGGCCAAGGCAGGTGGATCACCTGAGGTCAGGAGTTCAAGACCAACCTGGCCAACATAGTGGAACCATGTCTCTACTAAAAATATAAAAATTAGCCGAGTGTGGTGGCGGGTACCTGCAATCCCAGCTACTCGAGAGGCTGAAGCAGAAGAATCACCTGAGCCCAGGAGGTGGGAGTTACAGTGAGCTCAGATCATACCACTGTACTCCAGCCTGAGTGACAGAGCAAGACTCTCGCTCAAAAACAAATTAAAAAAAAAAAAACATAAATAAGTTGTTCAACTCTCTTTCATTTCCTCATCTGTCAAACGGAGGAAAGAGCAGTGATCAGTAGTTCTGTGGTGGTGATTAAATATACAGAAAGCCCTTAGAAACACAGTCAATAAAAGGTAGCTGATATTAACACTGTTGTTATTATTATGAATTTTTTAATTAAATACTATTTAAAATAAAAGAGGCCTATAAACCTGAAAATACATGCCCAACAATCTTAGACATAAAAGAAAGGTGATTCAATGAAAGAAGGAAAGAAAGCAGAAAGCAAGAGAGAAACACAAAGACGGAGGAAGGACACTTTGGGAGGCCGAGGCGGGCGGATCACGAGGTCAGGAGATCGAGACCATCCTGGCTAACACGGTGAAACCCCGTCTCTACTAAAAATTCAAAAAATTTGCTGGGCGTGGTGGCGGGCGCCTGTAGTCCCAGCTACTCAGGAGGCTGAGGCAGGAGAATGGCGTGAACCCAGGAGGCGGAGCTTGCAGTGAGCCGAGATGGTGCCACTGCACTCCAGTCTGGGCGACAGAACAAGACTCCGTCTCAAAAATAAAAAATAAAAAGAGGGAGGAAGGACAGGTAAATGGGAGGGGACAGGGCTGGTGACACAAGGCGGGGACCTCCAGGAAAGCTCTATACTCAGGGACTGTATGCTCCAGGTCCTGGGAAAAAGACAGCAAAAGGGGGCACATGTTTTTGCAACAACATCTAAAATATACAGACTTATCTGTGCCTATTAATGCTACCTCCTTCCCTCCTACCAATTTGAAGACTCAACTTTAAATAACTTCCTCAATTTTGGAGGCTAAAGATTTCTCCCTTTAGGAAATAAATTAAGACTCAAATAATCAATATTTCCACAGCTTCTCACTCCTGCCCCACCATCCTTATCCACAACTGCTGTTTCCCACCCTCTACCCTCTACTTTGCAAGGGAGTGGTGAGGGAAATGATTGAAATCAATTTTCACAGTCTTTTCTTGCCATCAGAAAAGGTTGCAGTGATAAAGAAATATGGGAAAAAATTAAAAGCCCATGCAGAGCTGAGCCATACAGGGGAAACTGGCAAGGAGAGAGTGATCAAACAACTCAAAAACATCTGCAAGATACTGTAGCCTATTTGAAGATTAGAGTTATTTAAATTAGTGTTATTGTTACAGGAATAGGGCAAAGAGACTGTGTTCCCTTGTAAGAAATTTCCACCTCCAAAATCATGTTTATAAACCTGGAAGAAGAAAAGGATATGTTTTAAGCGTAAAAGCACTGAGCCCTTTCAAATCCCTCCTTCCTTTGTTAATGACATTGTGTTTCTTTGTTCTGGAGTCTCCCAGAATGATGCAGGAGAAAATTTTGCAGGTTGGCTTTGACAATCAAACTCTTTTCTTTACATTTGCATGCTTCGAACTTTCTTGTTAGATATATTTCTACCAAAAGCAAGAAGCTGGGAATCTGTTTTACTCTTGGACAGTTTTATTCTTTCCCCAGTGGCCCCCCTTATTATCTCTACTGAGAATTTCAGCATTCTCTCTTTTAAAACTCAGTCTGCCACTTTAGAAGTTAAAGATTAATATGTCTGGGCCTTTCATTGTAATCTAGATTCTGGAATTAAATTAGGTGTAATGGGAAGAATAGAATTAGGACGACTGGGCTCTAGTCCCGGTACTACCAATAACTAGTGGTGTGACCTTGGGAAAGCCTTCAGCTTCTTTGGAACGCCATCTATAAAGAAAGGTGGTTGGAAGTGACAATCTCTAAATACCTTGTGGCTCTAAAATTCTGTGTTCTTATGGACAAGGAACTCTCCACCTTAAAAGCTAACTGGTTGCTAATAGTCATTTTCTCAGCTAGTTAATTCAATTCTAAAGGAAAAGAACCTGGTATGATATTTTTCTTCAACACACAACTGTCTTTTGAAAGAATAACAGCAGAAAGGAGGAGAGGAGCCCACTCTAGCTAGCAGTAAGCAGTCAGCCTTGGAAAAGACAGCCATGGGAGCCAAGGGAAGAAGGAGGAAAATTACTGAAATAATCCCTTTGTCCAGTCTCTTTTCTTCATTGGAAAAGTTGCTGTGAGAAGGGAATATAAAAACAGTAACAAGGCCATGCAAAGCTGCGCCAGGCAGGGAGGTCGTGTGGGGTGGATATCATCGAATTCAATGGATCCATCCATTTCCTTTAACCTCATCTTTTCCTTCCTTAAAAAATATATTTTGCCTCCTCCTCATTCCTGCCGTATTGTGAAGCAAAAGAATACTGGCACTTTCTTTTTCTTCTTTATCAGTTCAGGCAAAGGATTCTTCTGCAATAAGTAAAAAAGAAAGCAAACTGAAAATAAGCTTCTGTTTGAGGAAAAGAAATGGTTGGGGTGGGTGAGTTGTCTAAAAATGACTGTGTGGATGCTGCACTTATTAAAAAGTAACAGACTGCAAATCTTCAAATATAAAAAAGATTTGAAAAGATCTGGGCTCAGGAGGTAGCAGAAAGCTGGTGCAAAACTGAGACAAACAATGAGCCTTGGGGTTTTGCTTTTGTTTTGGTTTTTGAGTCTCCTAATTGAGCCTGTAGAAAAAAAGTAAGAAAAAACAGGAGCTGAACTCTCAAATTCAATGGTTCACAGTCTTTGGCAAAAGAAGTCTCTCCCTTTTCTTTGCTGGATATCTTAGTGAAAACAGAGGTGACTCTAAAAGGCTGGATGGGAAATTGACTCATCCAGGGGCTTGAGTGAGTCTCGGAGAGCCAATCAAGTGATTTTTATTCGGGTAAAAAAATGGCGGTATAAAATGAGATGGACTCAAGAATATGAATTGGTTTTTGACAAGCAGAACCAGAGTGAATAATTTTACTGGTCTCAAAGCTTACATGTAGTCCAGATGTAAACTGTGGTCTCTCAGCCCTTAAAAAAGAAAAAGGATTGATTTGAATGCTCAGTCTGTGGATTTTGAAGGGTTAACTGTGCAAAACACACACACGCACATACACAGTTTCTGCAAATATAGGGTGAGTGTGGTGAAACTTCCATTTTCAAGGTCAGCTGGCTTCGGATTCCTACTTAGTGAGCTCAGTGTTGTGTCATCTGAATTCACTCTGTGGCAACCTGATTTGCAACTCATACTTTCCCTTATTCTATTAGTAAATAAACAAATAAAATAAAAATCCTAATTCAAGGCAGTGCACATGCATGCATGCCAGTGAACTTTCCCAGATTTCCTGAAGGTTAGGGGATGTGGGTGGCATTATTTAGCAAATACTGTTCTCAGGTGTTCACTCTTCCCTCCTCCCCTCCTCTAAGGAAGGAATAGACTTCTGCTCCCTCCTACTTCGATGCTGAGCTTGGCCATGTGACTGGCTTTGCTGAATGGAATTGACGCAGACATGATGTAAGCCACCTCTGAGCAGAGGCTTTAAAAGGGCTTGCCCAGTCTGGCTTGGCTACTTCTGCTCCAGCCCTCCTAGAGAAGAGCTTGCCTCAGGGAGCTACTGCTCCTTCAGCCTGGGCCAAAAAATGAAAGCCATAGGAACAGACCTAAATTTGACCTGCCACTAGGAGCAGTTACTGCAGTTAACCCCACAGATTGAAACAAAATAAATAAACGTTTGCTGTTGGAAGCTACTAACATTGGGATTGTTTGTTGTGCAATATTATTTCAGCAAAAGCTGACTTAGGCCAGGCATGGTGGACCATGCCTGTAATCACAGCACTTTGAGATGCCAAGGCAGGTGGATCACTTGAGGCCACGCGTTTGAGACCAGCCTGGCCAACATAGTAAAACCCCATCTCTATTAAAAATATTTTTAAAAACCAATTAGCCTGATAGAGTAGCTCATGCCTATAATCCCAGCTACTATGGAGACTGAGGCAGGAGAATTGCTTAAACCCAGGAGGCGGAGGCTGCAGTGAGCCGAGATAGTGCCACTGTGTTCCAGTCTGGGCAACAGAGCGAGATCCTGTCTCAAAAAAAAAAAAAAAAAACATAGACAAACAAAAAAAAGCTGACTTAAATGATTATCTGGGGAAAGGGGTATATATCACAGTAATATACACAAGTTCAAATTAAGCATTAGACATCCTTGTTCTTGAAAGATATTACCCAGCCTGGGTCATCCTAAGGAGTTGTACTATTTTCTTTCCAACTTTACACATTCTTTCCCCAAGATCCCTACATCCCTCCCAACTCTAAACTCTCCTTAATAAATGATGAAGAATAAGTCAGAGTTCTGCCTTCTAGGCTACCTTTGCATATTCAAGTTCACCAAGGACTTCTTCTGTAACAGAAGCATCTCTATGGAAGAACAACAATGTTCTATTCACAATTATTTTCCTCCCTATTACATACTCATACATGGGAGAGATGAATAGTGTTAAGTTCTAATTAGAACCAGAAAACATCTCGTAGGGTTCCAGATGAGAAGTCAATGCATACCTCTCTCTCCTGTCTCACCTTTCCCTTGCCTCTTTCCATAGTCTCTGATCTCTCTTTTCTGCCAAGCCAATATCTTCTTCTATGGATATAGGGGAGACAATATGTGTCACCAATTAGCAAGAAAAGTTCCCTCTTGTTTCCCCTTAAAGTTCAAATTCCATTAAGTAATGAGAATTTAGCCATCAATAATTAAGACTATCCCTGGGAAACACTCCCACAGAAGAAGCTAACAGCAGCGCTTTTTGAATAATAAAGCAGAAAAAGATTTTTCTAACCACAATGATTTTCTTTTTGTACTTTCACAGTTCTCCAAGGAGGAGCAGGCAGCCATTTTAACAAGATCCTGCAGCAATTCTGGAGCCCCGGGTAGCCGATTATCACAAAATACTCCAGTAGGTTGGCCCAGTTTAAGCCAAGTATAAATAACACATCACTTTTGAAATAAATGGCATAATGGCCTTTGAAATGTAAAAGCCAGTTGATTTTGTTTCTAAAATTAGAAGATTGAGCTTGACCTTAATTTTCTCATTGGGGTTGGGGGGGTGCCTCTGGTTCAGCCACAAATCACAAACCAATAGCCGTCACCAAACAAGGACATGGACAGCAGGTAGAAGAAGTAAGTTGTTGATTTCCACTATGCAAAAAACATTACAGGAACATGGGGAGAGAGGAACCTGTTCTTCCTTCTTCTGATAGGAAGAGGAAACCTGAGTCTATTCATTTGTAAGATTTCCAAATAGCACTTTACTCCTAAAAACACGAGAGAATTATTCAGATTTAAAAATCACAGTATAAACAATCATATCAAGCATCGAAATAGAGCCACAAAGAAAGGCAGCTGGATCAAACTAGGAAAAAATGTCTTAAGAAAGCTGAAACACCTCTGAGTCCTTACGCCAGCTGACATGAAAAAGGCAATTAACTATGGATTAAGTTGGGAGGGAAGGGGCAGCAGAAAGGGAAACTAAGCATGCATTCTTTCAGGAACCTGAAAGAATGAGATTTCTTGGAATATATTTTACTGAGCTATAAGGGCAAATGACTATGCCCCTCCAAGGTCCAAAGTGCGTGAGTATACTGGATGAGCCAGCTTAATGGTAAGCCAGATCTGGGGCTCTAAATTACTAGACAGTCTTTTTGGTTCTGAAGAGACATAGAAAAGTAAGGGATATAGAAAAGATCCAGCTACTTCCTTTGCCTGCCAATCTAGAAGATTAGAGAGGACAGAGAGATGCCATCATCATAGCTTCCATCCAAAGCTGCTAAAGTTGCATAGAGTTAGAGAGATGAGAAAGCATGGGTTTCCCCAAGGAGGGTATGAGAGATTGGAGCCATGGTTTGGGAGACTTTGTCATGCTGGGGGAGTGTATTAGTCTATTTTCACACTGCTATGAAGACATATCTGAAACTGGGTAAGTTATAGAGGGAAGAGGTTTAATTGACTCACAGTTCCACATGGCTGGGAAGGCCTTAGGAAACTTACAATCATGGCAGAAGGGGAAGCAAGCATGTCCTTCTTCACATGGCAGCAGGAAGGAGATGTGCCAAGCAAAGGGGGAACTGTCCCCTATAAAGCCATCAAATCTTGCGAGAACTCACTCACTGTCACAAGAACAGCAGCAAGGGGTTAACTGCCACCTTGATTCAATTACCTCCCACTGGGTCTCTCCCATGACATGTGGGGATTATGGGACCTACAATTCAAGATGAGATCTGGGTGGTAACATAGCCATACCATATCATGGAGTAAGACCTCTGGGGATTTGAAAAATTAAAGCAGGTGGCAAAAAAGCAAATGAAGTTTTATAGCTGTAGGCAAGTGAAAAACTCAAACCTAACAGTCAGTTAAAGATTCCAATATTCTAATATCCAAGGCAATATGAGCTTTATGTAGACATCTCCTATACTTTTATCTCACCCTTCTCCTAATATCTGGCCTTCTCATACACTAGGAATGGCTTGGATCGATCTCTCTCTCTCTCTCTCTTTCTATCTCTATCTCTATCTCTGTCTGTCTTCCTTTACTATGACACTCTCATCCCCCCATTGATCAAGACAATATTCAATTACTTGTAAGCTCTCCAATATTGACCCATTTTTATATTCAACAAGCTTTCATTGAGGACCTGTCTGAGGTACATGGAATAAAGAGATAAATAAAGCAAGGGGCCTTCCCCTCTAAAAGAAGGGGTATCTAAATTTAGGGACAGGCTTTCTGGAGGGGGTGACATCAACCCATGTTCTTATGAGGTGCCAAGCCTTGGATTATCACATAGGGTTCCTTGTGGAAAGCAATAGTGACTGAGCCTGCCAAATGAAGCAATATTCATAATTTTTAAAGTGGGCTGTCTTAAAGGAAGGGCAAAAGTTAGCCAAGTACTGACAGTGAACATTCAAAGGCACTGAGGTAGCAAGCAGTCCATGGTGGTGGGAGGACACTGGTATTGTTAGTTGACTCTGAGAGAGTTTTCTTACTGTAAATTTTCAATAAATTTTGCCCCAAAGAAAAAGTAATAAGAAGAAAATCAAAAACTAAGGGCTGTACTTTTATGAACTTAAATTGTAATTGATTCACTAAATCACTATTTAATCAACCTCAATTACTGCCTTAATGAACAATTAATTCTACCACTTATGTAACAAGTCCTATGCAAAGACAAGCTGGAGTCTCATTCTCAAAGCAACCATGATTACACTGAAAATTCAAAATTACCTTTAAATGTACCAGGAGAAGCCAGCCAAATGTAGAAGAGGTGACTGTGGCACCTGAAACAGGTAAAGTGAGCTTTTCCAATTCAAAAATATTTTTGCCACATATTTTACCAATTAGAGATTCAGCTGTGGCAACATGCTTCTCATTTTAAAAGCAGGTAAAGGAGTAAACAGAGTAAGCCTATAAATCATTCAACTCTTAGTAAATGTTTTTCTTATTTCAATCAAGAAAGGCACCATTCTCTAATTCTATGCTTTTAGAATCATCTTTAATTCCTGTCTCCCTTCGTATTTGATCTTATTAGTTGTCAAGCCTTAGATTATCATACAGGATTCTTTGTGAGAAGCAGCAGACTGATTCTGGTTGATTGAAGCAATATCCACAATATCTTTTTAAAAAGGTTGTTTTAAGTGGCAGACATTGTAGATTAGCTGTTCTTTTCTCAATTTCTTCATCTCCAGTTGTATCATAGAGGTTGGACACTCCAAATACTCATTAAATACTCATTTCTCACATTTCCATACAGCTAGTTGACCATATTACTCAGCTCTGGTCAATAATATCTATGCCTAAGCCTGCTGGAGTTTCAGGAACCTTTAGCTCTTCTGATTAAAATGAAATATACAACTGGTGCTAACCTGTCCCCTCTTTTGATCCTTGTCTTGACAAAGACGGAAGCCTAAAGGAAAGACCAAGAGGCTGAAAGAGAACCTTGACACTGTCAACCTATTGACAAATGTCAGTAGCCACGTTGGGAGGCTGAGGCGGGCAGATTGCTTGAGCCCAGGAGTTTGCTACCAGCCTGGGCAACATGGTGAGATCCCATCTCTATAAAAAATACAAAAATTAGCCAGGCGTGGTGGCACATGCCTGTAGTCCCAGCTACTTTGGGGGCTGAAGCAGGAGGATGACTTGGGCCTGAGAGGCAGAGCTTGCAGTGAGCCTAGATTGCACTACTGCACTCTAGCCTGGGCGACAGAGTGAGACTCTGTCTCAAAAAAAAAAAAAAAAAAAAAAAAAAAAAAAAAAAAAAAAAACCTTTAAAAAAGTCAGTAGCTATTAACACCAAACTTATTTTAAAATCTTAATGGCTTAAGCCACCACTAATGATATTTTCTGTTATTGCAGCTGGAAAAATGCCTGCCACATCTTCTAACTAATTGGAAGGGCTCAAGTCTAATCAGCTAGCACCAATGCCCAAAAGCACACTACAGAGCTAGTCAAATAAGGGCCATCAATCTACTAGACACTGCTATTTGTACTGCTGCCACTTCTGCACCAGAAGCGTAATCTTACTGTAACCACTAACACCACAGTCAACACTGTCACTCCTGTAAGGCCACAGACTTGCAGCACCATATACTATTTCTGCTACTGTGACTCTAAATTCAGAGCCTACGGTGGCTACATCTAGTTAATGGCAGCTGGGTTCCACGCACCTTTTAACTGCAAGTATGGCTTAAAAGTTGAATATCTGCCATTTTCAACTGTTAAGGATTTATAAGGTGGATAATTCTCCTCTGTATAGGAAAGAGGTGTGCACCTCATTTTTTCAATGCTGTGACCTCCCTAGATCAGACCTTATCTGATCATTTTCAGCCACAACATAGAGGTAATTTTAATCATTTAGAATTGCTGCATCTCTGAAATCTTATACTCTAATATAGGACCCTGTCTTGGTAGCTCAGCACCTTACTTCTACTTCCTATTCTTGTACATGAAGCTGGAAAATAATGGACAGAACAAATAGATATTAAAGATGTTAAACTGACAGAATTTGGGATAACTAGAGGTGAGTGACACAAGGAGATGAATTAAGAATAATTCCCAAAATTTTGTCATGAGTAGTAACAGGGTAGGTGGTGGTGTCATTCACTGAGGAAATGAAGGTTGAGGAGGGGACTCAGAAAGCAAAAATAACCACGTTGGTTTGGGGACATGGGTTCAGGCACACGTGAACTGGTGAAGTCATCCAATAAAGAGCTAGGTGTGTGGATCTAGAACACAGGAAGAAGGCAGGGACTGGAAGTACAGATTTTGGCATTATCAATTTGTAGATCATTGAAATCATGAAACTGCCGCATCCACCTGCATTTCTTTTTGTTTTTGCTTTTGTTTTTGTTTTTCGAGACGGAATTTTGCTCTTCTTGCCCAGGCTGGAGTGCAGTGGCGCAATCTCAGCTCACCACAGCCTCCGCCTCCCGGATTCAAGCAATTCTCCTGCCTCAG
>NW_012109808.1:2530460-2583421 GCF_000951045.1 Mandrillus leucophaeus | reverse complement strand
TTACAGGCATGTGCCACCATGCCCGGCTAATTTTGTATTTTTAGTAGAGATGGGGTTTCACCATGTTGGTCAGGCTGGTCTCAAACTCCCGACCTCAGGTGATCCAGTTGCCTCAGCTTCCCAAAGTGCTGGGATTACAGGCATGAGCCACTGTGCCCAGCCCCACCTGTATTTCTTATCTCAAAGAAGGAAACTCAAGGAATACAACATCTTCCACTCAGTGTGAGCCTCCTTCCACAAAGTACATCCAACCGCCAAGAATAAATCATACCAGTCATTAAGCTCTACCTCTTTAATACCTATCAGCCCTCTCTATCTCCACCTCTGCTGCCTTCATTAGCTCTCACCATCTTTCACTTGGAATTAGTCTTTGAACTAACCTCCAACATGTCTACTATCACACACACACATACACACACACACACACAAGTGCAGTTGCAGGTCAAGTGACCTTTCTCAAACACAAATAAGAGCATGCTAATCCACAGATTAAAAACTGTTAGTAGCTCCCACTGCCTAAAAGATAAAGTCCCATCCCTAGATTAGACAGCAATGCTCACATCAGATTCTTCCCTACATCTCTGACCCCATTTCTCATTGCCTAAACCCTCCAAAATATGCTCACCTTACTGGAAAATGTTCCTGTCACAGTCTTGATTGCATCTTACATAGAGTTTCTTGATAAGGACACTGGATTTTAACCAACATGCAATATATTACAGGCCAGAAAGGGAGAATCCCTTCTTAAACCTACACTATGAAAATTTGGGGCCCAGTTTGCAAAATTGCCATTCACATTCATATTAATATAGCACCGAAAAAGACTATTTTGAAAGTGGCATTCTGTTTCTTTTAAATGCACAACTGTGCTCGAAACCATTTAGGAGAGAACATATGGGTTCTAATGACTGCTTCCTACATGACACCTTTGGATCCCTCTTGTTTATTATCCATTCCCAGGCCCTAGCGATAAGCCCAGAAACACTGGCTTCATTTCGTTCCTTTTTGTACAACTCTTCCTCAGCTCAGCAAGGGCTCTACAAAGTTGCTTTGTAAGTGCAGAGATCTATAAGGAGCCTTTCGCCAAAGATCAGGAGCCAGCAATCAGCCTAAACCAGCTCATCCTGTGGGAGACAATGGGAGGTAGAAAGGTAAGCGCTTGAACTGGAGGCTATGAGAAAAGAATTCAAGGGTTAAGCCTTTTGAATCAAAGACTTTGGTCTTCTATCAGCCAAGGCAGCTTGTTTTGATGATGCTATGGAGAAATACCAACCCCAGGGTTATTTTGTGCTCTGTGTTGAAACCTCTCGCTGCTTTGTAAGATAAAACTAATGCAACAAGTATCAATTGAACATTGCACTATCTAATATGAAACATGAGACTGTCCCTCTCCTCAAGAATCTGATTTATAATCATAATAGCTATTATTATTATTAAATTGCTAACATGTGGGAGGAGGGAGGGATAGCATTAGGAGATATACGTAATGTAAATGACGAGTTAATGGTTGCAGCACACCAACATGGCACATGTATACATATGTAACAAACCTGCACGTTGTGCGCATGTACCCTAGAACTTAAAGTATAATAATAATAATAAATAATTTGCTAACATGTATTAAGCACTTGCCATTGGACAAGTTAAAGTATTTATTTAATCTTTACAATAATTCTATGATGGATTCTTCCTCATTCCCACTTGCAGAAAGGGAAACTGAGGCTAGGTTTAATAACTTGCCCAAAATCACAAGCACGGTAAGTAGCAACATTTAAAATCTTCTTCAGGAGACAAATCAATAATTGTAAAGATTCTAGTTGGATGTGGTGGTACGTGCCTGTAGTCCCAGCTACTTGGGAGGCAGAAGTGGGAGAACCGCTTGAACCCAGGAGGTGGAGGTTGCAGTAAGCCGAGATCGCTCCACTGCACTCCAGCCTGGGTGACACAGCGAGATCCTGTCTCAAAAAAAAAAAAAAAAATTGTAAAGATTCTAAAATGGTTTCTATTAATAACAAATGTCTTTGAATGAATAGATGAATGCATGAAAATCCTAAAGAACAAAAATTGCTGGAGGGCATCAGAGAAAAAGAGGCTACTTCAGTTTGAGGAAATAAGAAGGATATTACTTGAGAGAATATTTGATTTCTGTGACTGGCAAGGCAGGAAACTTTCATAACATTATACTTACAAGGGCGCCCATACACTAGACTACTATTCAACCCACACCCAAGGTGGAGACTATTTTTTTTAATTTTTAATTTTTGTGGGTACATACTAGGTGTATACATTTGTGGGGTGCATGAGATGTTTTGATGCAGGCATGCAATGTGTACACACACATCATGGAGAAGGGGTATCCATCACCTCAAGCATTTATCCTTTGTGTTACAAGCAATCCAATTACACTCTCTTAGTTATTTTTAAATGTACAATTAAGTTATTATTGACTGTAGTCACCTGGTCGTGCTATAAAATAGTATGTCTTATTTATTCTTTCTAACTATTTTTCATGCCCATTAACCATTCCCACCTCCCACAGTCTCCCACTACCCTTCCCAGCCTCTGGTAACCATCCTGCTATCTCCATGAGTTAAATTGTTTGATTTTTAGATCCTACAAATAAGTGAGAACATGTGACATCTGTCTTTCTGTGTCTGGCTAACTTCATTTAACATAATGATCTCCAGTTCCATCCATGGTGTTGCAAATGCCAATATCTCATTCATTTTTATGGCTGAATAGTACTCTATTGTGTATATAGACCAAATTTTCTTTATTCATTTACCTGTTGATGGACACTTAGGTTGCTTCCAGATCTTAGCTATTGTGAACAGTGCTGCAACAAACATGGGAGTGCAGATATTTCTTTGATGCACTGATTTCCTTTCTTTGGGGTATATACCCGGCAGGGGCATGGCTGGAGCATACAGCAGCTCTACTTTTAGTTTTTTGAGAAACCTCCAGACATCTCCATAGTGCTTGTATCAACAAGGTGGAGATTCTAAACACACCTTTTCTTTCCCAGGGACAAAAAGCACTATTTAGAGAGCTTCCAAATAGCACCAAGAGTGTAGCAGTGAAGGTGAGAGACTAGAAACCAAAATCTTAGGTCATTTTATTTTTAAATAACTATTGTGGTAAACTATATCAAGTTGAATTGAGAAATTCATGCATTCATTTGGCAAATATGTATCCAGTTCCTACTATATGCCAGAGTCTGTGCTAGGCACTGGGAATTCATAAGAAAAAAAAATACAGGTTACTTAAAGAACCTATATGTGTACATATTTTCCTACGTATACAACTATGACTTTTACATTAATAAGTAATTATGAAACTTAACCAGGTTGTTAACTCAAAGAATAGTACTGAAAATAACAGAGAGAAGTACCAGAAATAAAGGGCAAACGACTAGCAGGCAACTTTAAAAGAAATCTCCAGATGCCTTGAGAAATGTCACTAGCAGCAGAAAACCAGAAAATAGTCTTCTTGCTGCGGTCATGCACAAGTTTCATTCTAGACATAACACATTGGTTGCCTCACCATTGTTCTTTTCTTCCTCAAATTAGACACATCTAGGAATCAGACAAAATGGGCTCACTCCCTCTAGCTTGAATAATTTCTGGAAAGCTTAGATGTTCTCAGCATGTCTGTTAAAGCAGTTGTTGCATTTCCAATTAGCATCTTTGAATTTGCCTGTTGTTATTCCAAGCCCTCCTAAGCCTTCAAGGACAAGACCTCCGTGAACCATGCAAGGGGCCATCTTTCATATTATATTCCTAATTATGCATCTGCCAAAGGTTAAGAAAAGTGTTTTGTTTTCCTATCAAGTATTATATCGGTTTTTCATAATGAAGAAAGACTCCAGGCAAAAATGGGTATCTACAACAAAAAGCTGCTTGGTGTTAAGAGCTATTATTTTTTCTTAATTGTGGGTTTGTTTTGTATGTGTATGTATAACTGATTTTCTCTGCATTTTCATACTTTCCCTGTATGAGGCATTTCTGGGAGATAATGATTGGATAAGGTTAGAGGTCCTCAACTTCTCCAGCTGTTAAGTATTTGCCAGAAGCAGCTCTTTGTATGCAATTGTTATTGTTATTATTGCTTACTGTTTAGGTCTGTTACTTTTGAAACATGTATCTGTCTCAACTCAGGAAAAGTAGAGTCCATTAGGACAGAGTGGAACTTGGTGTACAACTTCCTTTAGGAACCAAGATGGCCTGAAGAAGTCGACTTAAACAATGGATGTTGCTCAAAGACAAAGGCAAAACTTCAGCGGAGGATTTAACCCTGAAATCACATTTCAATCATTTTTTACAAACAAATACTAGCAAGTTTGGCAGCTTGTAAGAGACCATCTAATAACATGTAGCCCTCAGATAATTTCCTACTCAGACATCCTTGTATGTTCTCGAAGGGTAGAACCGGGCCACTGGCCACTCCTGCATGCCACTAGTCACACACAATGGTCTCTCCTAGTCATAGGACCACTTTTCATATACATCAACTTGGGAGGATGCTATGATACCTTTAACTGTGGCACTTCAGGAAAGTGGGGATCATTGACTTTAGGCACATTTGTAGCGAAGTGCCCAGAACATTGGGGATGCACAGTAATTATCTAATGCAGAAGTTGGGAAATTTTTCTATAAAGGGCCAGATAGTAAATATTTCAGGCTTTGCAGACCACGTAGTCTTGGTTGCAACTTCTCAACTATACTCTGCTACTCTCTTACGGTAGCTCAAAAGCAGCCATAAACAATATGTAAAGGATTCGGTGTAGCCCAGTTTGGCCCAGAGGCCAGATTTTGCCCACCCATAATGTACTGAATGAATAAATAATCAGAAAGTTCACTTTTCCATATAAATGATTATTCCAAATATATGAAACTTTCTTCTTTAAACTCATGACATTTTAATTTAATTTTTGCTTTAACTATCTTAATCAAAATATTTCATAATGTGTATTTACATACTGGCCTACCTTTTTATAAAACCATATTTTAAACCTATTTTTACCCACATGATTCAGAGTCATTATTAAAGAATTTTACAATGCTGCAACTCACTAATGTCCTCTGAGAGTTTCTGATGACATTGGGCTATTTAACTCAACTCTAGAAAGCCCCAAGCCTTTGCTGTTTTCTGTTATTGCATCCGCTTGTGATTTTTCTGTTTTCTTCCTTCTCAATACTTTCTTTTCCATTCCCCCAGTGTGCTCTTTGGAGGATTACATTGACTTTTCAAATCATAAGTCCAAGGAATATTTAAGACAACAATCAAACTTCAATACTCTTCATTTCTGGCCAGGCACGATGGCTCATGCCTATAATCCCAGCACTTTGGGAGGCCAAGGTGGGCGGATCACTTGAGGTCAGGAGTTCAAGACCAGCCTGGCCAACACAGTGAAACCCCATCTCTACTAAAAATGCAAGTAATCCCAGCTACTCAGGAGGCAGAGGCAGGAGAATTGCTTGAACCCAGGAGGCGGAGGTTGCAGTGAGTTGAGATCGCACCACTGCACTCCAGCCTGGGCAACAGAGCGAGACTCCATAAAAAAAAAAAAAAAAAAAAAAATCCCATTTCTTCTTTCCACAGTCCTGGGACTCTACCTGCTCCTCTCCTTACCCTGCCATATTGACCTGATCTGTTTCTGTTTCTTCCCTTTTTCTGATCTGGAGTTACTCAAAGAATAGGACACAGCCTCTTCAGTGCTCCTTCTCCTTTTTAAAGTGACGCAGGAACCCAGGCACTTGAAAGTTTTTATCGCGATTTAAAAGAGATATGGAACAGTAAAAATGATAAATCTAAGATTCTTACAAAGATTCACAGAGATCATTCTTACAATCAAGCCCCTAATCTAATATTTCTGATTCCCTTGCTGAAATGCTACCTGGAAATGTTCATTCGATTTTCGGGTTTTGCTTCTAATTTCTTGAAATTAGAGATTACCAACCTTCACCACTTCTGTAGTTCAAAGGTGAAGAGCATGTCAGACTCACCCTCCAAGGAGGTCTTTACTTCATTTATACTTTTCAGTTTCGCTGAGTCAGAAGCTCAGTGCCTTTCTTTCATGAACATGATGGTGATAATAATAATATTAGTCATGTTGATAATGACAGTAACTAACACTTATTCCTTTGTGCCAGATATTATGCTAAACACTTTATATGCATTTCCTAACTTAATGCACACAATTCCATGAAATAGACACTATGTCAAAATTTAAACCTAGAAAATTTAAGCAATTTTTTCAAGGCCACATAGTAAGAGCCAATGCTCAACTCCAAACCATGTAATTCTAATGGAACATTTAGGAGCTTAGGGATCTTGTATTAGTGATAGTGGTTAAGTGTTACCCTGCAGTAACAAAAGCAACAAGATACCAATAGTTTAATATGAAGAACTTTATTTCTCACTGATATGAAGTCTACTATGAGCATCTGACCACCACATGTGATCAACAACCCAGGCACCTCGTCTTAACACATGCCTCTATAAGCACCAAGGTAGGAGAAGAAAGTTTCGCTTTCATTTCACTTTCACTTCAGTTTCCAATCTGTTGGCCAGAACAAGTCACACAACTCTACAAGTTTGCCACAGAGGTAGAGAAATTTAATCTTCTCATATGCCCCAAAGGAGAAGAGAATCAGATGTGAATCAGCACAAAACATTACTATACTATCACAAGCTATCTTTTTGGTCATCGTATATTTGGTTCACTCTTCTACACCTTAAAAATGCTAAATCCAATGCCAGATAGACAATCCAGAGTACCACACAATTGTAGCATTGAGCCCAAGACCTAGGACACTGGACTTAGACTCAGTACTCTCTACACTGGCAGGGATGGAGAGATGAACATTAGTTTTGGCATTAGGTTCTGACCCATGGCTCTTGTTGAACCAGAGACCTGTGAACTTAAAAAGTTAAGTTAAAAGATCTATGGCTCCCTCCCTCTTACCATCATCACTATAGACACACATTCAACACACAACGATAGAATGAGGACCAGATAACCTCAGTAATCACTCCCACTCAGAAAGGGGAAGAATGACCAACCCAAATTTAAGTCATAAAGAAATAGCCTCCACCTCCTTTAAAAAAAAAAATGTTTGACAGGATCTCACTATGTTGCTCAGGGTAGTCTCAAACTCCTGGGCTCAAGCAATCATCCCTCTCACCCCAACCCCAACCTGGGACTCCCAGAAAACCAGGATTACAGGTATGGGCCACCATGCCTGGCCAGCCTCCACCTCTTCATGGAAGAACCTGCAATATCATCTAGTAAAAATATGAATGGCAAAAAGGAAAAATTTGTGACCATTTATATAATCTATCCACTCAAAGTATTAGTTTTCTATTGCTGCAGTAACAAATTACCACAAATTTGGTGGCTTAAGAAAACATGAATTTATTATCTCATATTCCTGTATTTTGAAAGTCTGACATAAGGCTCACTGAGTTAAAATCAAGGCATAAGCAAGGCCACATTCCTTTCCAGAGGACCTAAGGGAAAATCCATTTCCTTGCCTTTTTCAGCTTCTAGAGCTGCCTTCATTCCTTGGCTTATGGCTCCCTTCTTCCATTTTCAAAGCATCTATTTAACCATTCATCCATCATCACGTCTCTGTATGACTACAGCCAGAAAGTTCTCCACTTTTAAGAACTTATGATTAGATTTGGCTCATTCAGATAATCCAGGATAATCTCTCCATTGCAAGGCCCATAATCCCTTTTGCCATATAAGGTATTGGCATATAACACATTGCATAGGTTCCAGAGAATATGGCATGGACATCTTTGGGGGATTATTATTTTGTCAAATATACCTAGGAACTCAAAATATGAACGTTTCATCATGTTATGATGCTGTTATATTCAACACAAGGCTTCAGAGTTTATCAAATCAAAAGGGAGCTGTATTAGTCAGTTCATACTGCCATAACAAAGTACATCATAGACTGGGTGGCTTAAACAGAACTTTTTTCACAGTTCTGGAAGCTGGAAGTCTGAGATCAGGGTGCCAACACGGTCAGGTCCTGGAGAAGACCCTCTTGGTGGCTTGCATATGACCACCTTCTGTCTGCGTCCTCACATGGCAGGGAGAGGGAGAGAGAGAAAGAGAAGAGAAAAAAGAGAGAGAGAGAAAGAGATCTTCAGCCGGGCGCAGTAGCTCACGCCTGTCATCCCAACACTTTGGGAGGCCAAGGCGGGCAGATCACGAGGTCAGGAGTTCGAGACCGGCCTGGCCAACATGGTGAAACTTCATGTCTACTAAAAATACAAAAATTGGCCGAGTGTCATGGTGGGCGCCTGTAATCCCAGCTACTCCGGAGGCTGAGGCAAGAGAATTATTTTGAACCTGGATGGCAGAGGTTCCAGTGAGCCGAGATCATGCCATTGCACTCCAGTCTAGGCAACAGGGCGAGACTCTGTCTCAAAAAAAAAAAAAAACAAAAAGAGAGAGAGAGAGAGATCTTCCTCTTCTTATAAGACCACAGTCCTATTTGATGAGAGCCTGACCTTTATGGACTCCTTTAACCTTAATTACCTCCTCAAAACCCTATCTCTAAATATAGTCACATAGGGGATTAGAGCTTCAGCATAGGAATTGGGGGTTGGAGTGGGGGGCAATTTAGTCTATAGCAGGAGCTTTCACTTGGAAGAGAACCATAATTGCATTGCCTTGGACAAAGCAAATCACATGGCCATGCCTGAATGCAAGGAGGGATGGAAACATACTTCTCCCATATTCACAGAAGGAGAAAACTAGAAATATTTGCGAGCATCAGTAATACCTACCCAGAGCTATTGGCAGATTTTAAGCAGGATTGTGACATAATCAGATATGTGTCATAGAAAGATCCCTCTGGCATCATTGTAGAGAGTGGATTAGAGGGGATGCTTGTAATCAGGAAGACTGTCTCAGGGGCCCTTGATATAGTCTAGGGGGAGAGAAGGGCCAAAATAGGGCTGTGGCAGAACGAATGGAACAAAGCAACACATAGGAATTTATATAGAATATCCCAGTAATTACTGTCTTCTGCAAAATGAATACTTAACATGTTTATTTTAATTGTTTCAGAGTAAAAACTCTTTCTAAGATATTACACACAGTATGTTGAAATGGTTTGGGTTACTATCAAGCGATCATTGTGAGATCAGTTTCTGTACAGAACTTTAAACTGTAAAGCACTCATTGATATTTCGGGTGGATAGATACGCTTTTACTTATACTTTTCTCCTTTTTCCACATTTTTCATATTCTCACTCTACCAAAAAAACAGGTGGTTGAGGAAGGTAAGCTGTCATTAGCACAAGGAAATGATACGAGAGCGGGACAGGGAAGTGCTGGATAGAGAAGGGCGGAATTGCTGGCGAGGGCTCCACCCTCGGAACTGTGCCCACAGACCTAAATGAGAACAGGCATTCCCGTTTTCACGCCCAAATGTTGTGTTTTCCAAGACCACTCTGGCCTGCCACTCCCCCGATCCTGTGCGCCTATAAACCCGAGACCTTACGAAGACACAGACACAAGCAGCTGGACGTCGAGAGGAGCAGAGGAACACACCAGCAGAGACCAGCAGACCAGCAACGGTGGAACGACGCGGATGCCAAGGGGAGTTCAATTGGGCATGGTCGGAGAAGAGTCTGGCCACTGAGCAGCCCAACTCCAAGGGAAGACCGAAGACCGCCTTCCCACTCCATCCCCCACTGCTGGCTCCCCATCATTCTCACTGAGAGCCATCTCCGCCACTCAATAAAACCTTGCACTCAATCCTCCAGCTCACATGTGATCTGATTCTTCCTGTACACTGGGCAAGAACTCTGGCAGTCACCCTGGCCCCCTGTCCTTGTGATAAGGCAAAGGGTCTTTACGCCATTCTCCTGCCTCAGCCTGCCAAGTAGCTGGGACTACAGGCGCCCGCCACCTCGCCCGGCTAGTTTTTTTGTATTTTTTTTAGTAGAGACGGGGTTTCACTGTGTTAACCAGGATGGTCTCGATCTTCTGACCTCGTGATCCGCCCGTCTCAGCCTCCCAAAGTGCTGGGATTACAGGCTTGAGTCACCGCGCCCGGCCCAAAGGGTCTATTGAGCTGATTAACACAAGCCGTTTGCAGACGGCAAAGCCAAAAGAAAGAGCACACGGTAACATATGACCACTTGGGCTTCAGGAGTCTTAGACGCTGTTGTGGGGCCGGAGCTCAAAAGCACTCCCCATGGCCTCTGCACTTGCCCATCTGCCCTCTGCATGCTCCCCCTAGGGGTTTGAGCAGAAGGGCACAGAAGTAAGCCACACCCCTGTTGCATGCCCTGTGAGGGGGATAAGGGAACTCTCCCATTTTGGAAGTGCAGTAAAGGTTGTCTCTGACCATTGTAAACTCCAGATGCAACCAATCAGACTAAGAAGCCAACTTTGAAAATCAAATTGAAACTTACCTGCTTGTAAAAGAAAGTGGCAGCCTAAACACATCCAAGGAAAGAATGACTTAATAGAGTGTAAGTTATTTGCATTAAAGTTAGAAAAAGAGGAGTCAAAGAGCTGGAATATCAGCCTATCACCAACTCTGTCCAGGATCAAAGAGTGTGCTCTGTCTGCAGATATGAGTGTTCTGGTCCACATGCTAGTATAATCATCTCCATAAATTAATATTTTTCACTGTGGTTTGATATGGTTTGGATTTGTGTCTCCATCCAAATCTCATGTTGAATTGTAATCCCCAATGTTGGAGGAGGGGCCGGGTGAGAACTGATTGGATCATGGAGGCAAATTTCCCCTTTTCTGTTCTTGTAACAGTAAGTTCTCCAGAGATCTGAGTGTTTAAAAGTATGTGGCATCTTCCCCCTTTGCTTTCTTCCTCCTTCTCTGGCCATGTAAGATGTGCTTGCTTCCCCTTCACCTTCCGCCATCATTGTAAGTTTCCTGAGGCCTCCCCAGCCATGCTTCCTGTACAGCCTGTGGAACTGTGAATCAGTTAAACCTCTTTACTTTACAAATTACCCAGTCTCAAGTAGTTCTTTATAGCAATGCAAGAACGGACTAATATATGGTTTATACATTAGTCTCCTGTGAGTTTGGTCAGAGTGAATTCTAAGAGATTGATTCCCTCTTACTGTGCTGAAAATTCTACATAATAAGAATAATAAGTTTGGGTTCTTTCAAAAGCAAAGCCTGAGGCAAGAGTTTGGTATAAGTAATTTATTTTGAAGATAATTCCAGGAAATAGAAATGAAAGAATGGGAGAAATGAGATAAGAATGGAGTAGCAGCCAATGTAAAGGGGCATTATTGAGGTCACTGCTCTGAAATTCATTGGGACCTTCTGAGAACCAGGGAGAAAGCCTCCTAGAATTGCCTGCCTAATGGACAGGAGGCTGGAGCATTTAGATATTGGATTGTGTGCCCCCCGCCAACTGGTTGGTGGTTGCCCTCAAGAATATTAAATGCATACACACACACACTTCCTAGTTATGCTTGGGTATACTGAGTGAGCTCCGGGTGCCTTGGAGAAGTCCCTGGGACAGAAAGTGGAAACACATGGCTTACACTTGAAGTGGAACACTGTCAACACAAGGGAAGCTGAGTTCACATAGAACTGTCTGCTGCAACCACTGCTGAAAGCGAAGGTGGTCTAATGGGGCTATAGCCCAAGGCACCAGGAGTATCTGCTATGCCAGGCAAAGAGCAAACCCTGAACTTCAGCCAGCACAACGCTGTCTTAGCAGCCAGCTGTTAATTTTTCTGTCTCATCACATACTAACTAAAGCATTAAATACCCTTTACTCCCCAATAACAACTTCAATGCATGGCATAAAGTCACTGTCTTGGTTCACAAAGTACTATATTTAGTCTTAAATTTAGAAGTTTCCTTTCCTATCATTAAAAAATTGGCATGAGACTTATCAAGTTGTCAAGCCGACATTAAGCTTCTTTTGTGCTACAAAAGCAAGTCTGCCAAAGAAGCTGAGCACCACCAAATAAGCCAAGCCTTGGATCTAATTAAGTAAAAACAATCCTTTAAACCTCTTTCTCTTGGGGTGGGAATAAAAAAATGTAACAAGTTAGAGGCATGAAAGTAAAACATAAAATGCAATATAGATCATCAGGAAAGCACTGAGGATCTGAGAGCTTGTGTGAGAGGCAGGATTTGGTTCTCTGTTAGAGGCCAACATAGTTACAGGGCATTACTGAAGACCTGTGGTTACAGAGGAATCCGGACAGCTGGGCTCTGCTTCCTTCTTCCATCCCTCCAATGGGGACTGTTATGTGCAATTATTACCATGGACTTGAATATAAAACAAATTAGAGTTCAAATTCCACCATCACCACCTGCTCCCTGTGCAATCTTGGACAAGTTATTTAACTTTTCTAAACCTCAGAGTCTTCATCAGTGAAATACAACTAATAATTCCTAATCTGCAGAACTACTATGAGAATTAAATGACTAGTATAGGTAAAGCACTTTGGACAGTACCCGACAGATTGTAAGGGCTTAATAAATTTTTTTTGAGATAGAGTCTTGCTCTATTGCCCAGGCTGGAGTGCAGTGGCACAATCTAGGCTCACTGCAACCTCCGCCTCCCGGGTTCAAGCGATTCTCCTCTCTCAGCCTTCTGAGTAGCTGGGATTACAGTTGTGCCCCACCACACCCAGCTAATTTTTGTATTTTTAGTAGAGACGACGTTTCACCATGTTGGCCAGACTGGTCTCGAACTCTGACCTCAGGTCACCTGCCCACCTCGGCCTCCAAAAGTGCTAAGATTACAGGCATGAGCCACTGGGCCTGGCCAATACATTAATAGATGATACTGAGTTTGTTTTGACATTGAACATGCTGAATCCTAAAGACACCCAGTAAATGCCTAGCCTGAGGTCTGGATCCGTGCTTCATAGATATTGGTTTTTCTTTCCAAAATTGTGTTTCATCAGAGCTAAGAGCTTTACTCCAATGTAAGACAAGGCTCCTTATTCTGGAATAAGATGTAGAAGATGGGTAGCTCAAGAGGGGTTTTCTCTGGAAAATTTACAATGAATAAGACAAACTGTGTCCCTAAGGCCGTGTTGAAGACCAAGGATGAAATGCTGGAGTTCACACCGTGTGTTCTAACCTTGAGAGTCCAGCTGACCGTGCCACACATCAGCACGGCCTCTCCCTGACCTACGTAACCAAGTCTCCTTTCTGTGATTCTCCATTCCTCCTCCTTTGCATTTGATCTGCTTAACCTGAACTCTGTCCTTGGTTTTAAATTTCTCAGGCTGACTCCAGCTGCAGTTCCATTTCTGACCCTTTTGAATGTAGCATTCATATTCAAAGTCTAAAGACTTCACATATCCACTGATTGCATTTGTTCATTCATTCATTTACTTGACAGATACTTATGGAGAGCCTATATGTATCCCACAATGTTCTGGGCACTAGGACACAGTGAAAAACTAAACAGATGAGACCCCTACCCTAGGGATTTTCTAGGCAGAAAAGCAAGTGAACAAATTGATACCTAATTAATATTAGGGAGCCCCACATCTTCTCATCTGAGAAACTGATTCCTGCCTCCCATCCTGCAGAACATAAGAACAGGACTCTCCCTGAACCCCAAGAGGCAGACCCAGCTTTATGCTGTTCTTGCCATTCACATTATGGACCACTTTTAAGAAGATCTTTTACTTAAAATGGAAATACCATTCAACGCAGCAATTTCACTACTGGGTATATATCTAAAAGAATATAAACCGTTCTACCAAAAAAAAAAAACACATGCAATCACATGTTCACACAGCACTATTCACAATATCAAAGACATGGAATTAACCTAGTTGTTCATCAAAGGTGAACTGGATAAAGAATATGTGGTATTACACCATGGAATACTACACAGTCATAAAAAATGAAATCATGTTCTTTACAGCAGCTTAGAGGTAGCTGGAGGCTATTATCCTAAGCAAATTAACACAGGAACAGAAAACCAAATACCATATGTTCTCGCTAATAAGTGGAAGCTAAACATTGGGTACTAATGGACATAAAGATGACAAAAATAGCTGGGTGTGGTGGCTCACACCTGTAATCCCAGCACTTTGGGAGGCTGAGGTGGGTGGATCATTTGAGGTCAGTAGTTAGAGACCAGCCTGACCAATATGATAAAACCCTGTCTCTACTAAAAATACAAAAATTAGCCAGGCATGGTGATGTGCACCTGTAGTCCCAGCTACTGGAGAGACTGAGACAGAAGAGTTGCTTGAACCCAGGAAGCAGAGGTTGCGTGAGCCAAGATCATGTTACTACACTCCAGCCTGGGTGACAGAGCAAGACTCTGTCTAAGAAAAAAAAAAAAAAAAAAAGATAAAGATGACAACAATAGCCACTGGGGACTAGTTGGGAGAAGGGAGAGGAACAAGGATTGAAAAACTACATAACTACATAAACTACATATTGGGTACTATGCTAAGCACCTGGGTAATAGAATCATTCATACCCCAAACCTCAGCATCATGCATTATACTCAGATAACAAACCTGCACACATACCCCTTGAATCTAAAATAAAAGTTGAAAGAAAAGTAAAAATAAAGGAGAGTAGAAAATTTTTTAAGAGGTGAAGAACAAAAGGTTGCTTTCTAAATCCTCTAAATGAGATATATGGAGACATAAAGACATGATAGGAAATACGGTTTTAGGCCATCAATAATAGAGGTCTGGGAACCAGTAGAAGCCAGTAGCAGAGGAAGGTCTTCTTTTCAGGTGAAGTATAGCATCTTCTAGAGTAGAGCTTTGGATACACATTGGTTGACTTTTCATGACAGTAGATAGCAAACATTGTTGATTTCCTAGTCAGCATCTCTTCCTTCCTTCCATGCTAACCAGAATTTTTTCAGTTTCCCAGGCTTCAGGGAGTAGTAACTTATTCCCAGCTCATGGATACATTCTTTTTAGTCAAAACCAATGATAGTAATTCCATTCCTTTTGTCAGTGATTTGTACAGGGGTGGACATGTAACTCACTACCTCACTTCTGGTCAGTGAAATGAGAAAAATTCAGGAAAGACGGGAGCAGAGGCTTCTAGCAAAAGGTCTTCTCATACCCAAAGAGACAGTCTCTTTATCCCTCTGTTGTATCTGGATGAGATTCCTGGGGTTACTTCAGTCATCCTCCTGTCAGCATGAAGATGAGATCAATAGAGGGAAAAGGACAGAGCCACAAGAATCAAAGAAGTGAAGAATGTTCTGGCAATACAATGACAGAAGTTACCCTATCTCTGGACCTATTTTTTGAACTAATAAATATCTACACTATTTAAGATTTTTTTAAGAAAAAAGGAAGATCTTTTTACATAAAAGTCAGGCTCAAGCATGTCAAAATTTTAACCCTCTAGTGGAGAAAATTTGAGAAAGAGGCTATGGATTTCTATTTCCAAGGCCTATTACTAGTGTGACAATTGCTTCATTTTCCCTAAAGAAGAATTACCAGCAATTACAATAGTCCATCCAATATTTCACATATGGTTACACACCCTGAAATGATGTCCCTGGGGTTTTTTATCTTTAACACTGGAGGCGTTTCTATCCTTTGCATCACTTAGGGAGAAGCACCTGGGAAACAGAAAGACTTGCTGCAAGAAATAAGGACATTTCCATTACACGAAATTGTGGCTCACAGAGTCCCTCATAACACATAGTCCAGTCAATTGTGACTTATTTTACATGTTATGCCCATACCTTTTAAGCTCTGTTATGTTTTCCTGCTGCTTCCAGGGCCAAGGTTCTGCACCAGTCAACCACAGACTATCTACTATTCTGAAATCTGACTATTAATCAACTTGACTGCCTCTTCGCTGGTAAAGAAGTAACAACTCGTTCCTAGACTAGCAGACATTTTAAATGGTAGCCCCCAAACTCAACAGATCTCGAAAGGTGCTTTAAAAAATGTATCTGCCCTGGCTCAATAGGAGAACTATGTGGGCCCAGCAGAGAATGCCTGATTTCTACTCCCTTCTCTCATGGCATTTTAGGAGGATGGAAAAACCACACCTGTGGTGGGCAGCCATGATGTGAGCAGCCATATCATGTACCAGAGAAGAACTAGCCAGCAACATTATTGCATCGACTATGGCTAGTCATACATATTCCTGTTCTGTCAGATTTTTCTGTAAGACAGAAAGGTTAGAAGTTTTTCTTCAATTGTATGCAAATACAAGGTAGAATCAGCCCAAACAGACTAGAGGTAAGCTAGAAAACAGAACTTGATCTTCACTCCTTGGCAAACTTACCAGCTCTCAGACCATAAATCTGTAGATCAACCGCAACTCTTTTCATGCTCTATTAACTTCAGTTAATAGAGTTCCCAAATCCTATTAACTTTATTTCTTAACGTCTTCCATATCTTCCCCTTCCCCTATGCCATCCCTACTTATGTCAGGGCCATTTTGCTTTCCAACTGAACCATTGCTATAGACTCCTAATTGATCCTCTTACCACTAGACATGACTCTCAATCCATGACTCTCTAAACTTTCTTTCATGTTGTAATCAGGGGAGCCTTTCTAAAATGCAAAATTGGCCGGGCACAGTGGCTCACACCTGTAATCCTAGCACTTTGGGAGGCCAAGGCAGGCAGATCACTTGAAGTCAGGAGTTTGAGACCAGCCTGGCCAACATAGTGAAACCATATCTCTACTCAAAATACAAAAATTAGCCAGGCATGGTGGTGCATGCCTGTAATCCCAGCTACTCCGGAGGCCAAAACAGGAGAATCACTTGAACCCGGGAAGCAGAGGTTGCAGTGAGTGGAGATCACACCATTGCACTCCAGCCTGGGCAACAGAGCCAAACTTCGTCTCAAAATAAAAAAAAATAAAATAAAATAAAATAAAATAAAATGCAAAATTTATCTTATTACTGCTCCTCTTAAAGGAGATTGGTGACTCTTCTTTCCTTATAGAATAAAGACTAAATTTAACCTGTCAAATCAGCCTGAGATCTCACATCTGACCATCTATCTGACCCTCCTGGAAGACCATACCCATGCACTACTTGCGATTGTAAACACACTCCCATTTGTCTACTCCTCCAGCCTGAACTGGCCTTCTTCCCAAACTCCATCTCTTATCTACAGGGCAAACAGCTTAGTCATCACCTGCTAATAGACAATAATCTTTAGAGCAAGAGCATTAAATAATTCTTCTGTATCCCCAGCACTTTGCTTGGCATGTAGCAACCACTGAATACAAGCAGTGTTTGTTGAAAGAATTAATGAGGAAGTGAAAAGAATAAATCAAATGTTTCATGGCACTAGAGAGCTGTGTTAGCTAAAATATCTTCCTTCTCATTACTACTATCACCTAATATTTAGATACTATGACTTCAACTGAATCATAAGCATGGCCATGTGTTCTCATAGCTTCAGATCCACATCTGGCACTAGTCCATTCTACACATCGTGTCCCGATTACTAACCTTACAAAAGGATGACTCTAACCATTACATTTCACTGTTCAAAACCCCTCTAGAGCTCCCCTCTGTCAACTCCCTCCATAATATCCAACTGCCTCCATGTTCTGGTCCCAACTTGCCTGCTCAATCTGATTGCCCTCCACTCTCCAGCAAGCTTGTGATTATTAATTTTAGGTGTCAACTTGACAGGATTAAGTATTAGCTAGAGAACTTGTAAAGATAGCCAAGAACAGTGGCTCATGCCTGTAATCCCAGCTACTCTAGAGGCTGAGGTGGGAGGATCCTTTGAGGCCAGGAGTTCGAGACCAGCCTGGGCAACCTAGTGAGACTCTGTCTCTATGAAGATAAGAAGAAGAGGAAGAACTGGTAAAGGATTGTTTCCGAGTGTGTCTGTGTATTAGTCTGTTCTCACACTGCCATACAGAAGTACTTGAGACTGGGTAATTTATGAAGAAAAGAGGTTTAATTGACTCAGAATTCCATAGACAGTACAGGAAACACAGCTGGGAGGCCTCAGGAAAGTTACAATCATGGGAATGGGCAAATGGGAAGCAAGCACATCTTCACATGGCAGCAGGACAGAGAGAGAGAGTAAGGGGGAAGTGCTACATACTTTTAAACAAGTATCATGAGAACTCACCATCACGAGAACACCAAGAGGGAAATCAACCCCCATGATGAAATCACCTCCCACCAGGTCCTTTCCCCAACATTGGGGATTACAATTCAACATGAGATTTGGATGGAAACACAGAGCCAAATCATATCAGTTGGTGAGGGCATTTCCAGGAAATATTGGTGTGTGAGTCAATGGACTGAGTGGGGAAGATCTGCCCTCAGTGTGGGAAGGCACCATCTAATCAGCTAGGAGCCCAAAAAGATTATTGAATTTCTTTGTCCTGGAGCTGGAACACACTCTTCTTTTGCTGTCTTTGGACATCAGAACTACAGGCTCTTTCTCTTTCATTACTCCAGGACTCACACCAGTGCTCCTCTCACCCTGGATTCTCAGGCCCTCAACTTTGGACTGAGAATTACACAATCAGCTTCCCTCGTTCTGAGGCCTTTAGATTTGGACTAAGCCATGTTAATTGCATCCCCAGTCTCCAGCTTGCAGACAGCCCGTGTGGGACTTCTTGGCCTCCATAATCACATGAGCCAATTCCCCTAATAAATCCCCTATCACATATCTAGATAGATAGGTAGGTAGATAGATAGATAGATAGATAGATAGATAGATAGATAGATAGATAAATAGATAGACAGATAAATAGATTCTGTTGGTTATGTCTTTCTGGATAACCCTGTCTAACACAAATGCTTCCACTGAACACCAACCAAGGGCAATATAATTTTCTAATAAGTACATTTATTCATGCTGTGTATTTTCCCAAGAATTCCTTACCAACTGAATCAATCATTTCCCTACATCTACCTCAAAAATCATCTCTTTCTAAGACCTTCCGAGATCATTCCGTCAAAAAAGATCCCCTTCTTCCAAATTCCATAGCATTTTTTTCTGTAACTTTTTCATGGCACATTCAAAAAACTGTCTTCATTACAGTTATTAATGAATATGTTTCATCTCAAATACAAAATTGCAAAGTCCTTGAAGGGCATAACTCAACCTTATCCATTGTATCATCAACAGGAGATTCCAACACATTTCTTGCACATGATAGACTTTCAATAAAAAAAAAGTTTAATTAGTTATTCAATTATGCAACCCACTAAGAGAGCCACCCATTCTGGATAATAATATTTCTTATTTGCATGTATCAGTATATCTGTGTGCAAAGTGCTTTTCCATCTGTTATCTTATTTGTACCTCACCACAGCTCTATGAAGAAAGAAAGGAGTATCTTCCTTATTTCAAGAGATAAAGAAACTATAGTTCTGTTGCAGTAACTGAGCTCTTCAGGATTATTCAGTTAGTGAAAGGAGGAGGTAGAATTTGAATATAAATAAACTAGCTTGATATTGCATGAGTGTTTCCCACTATTGGTACTCTGTACAAAAGTTTGGCACTAACCAAAGGTGTGTTCCTCATTTATGTGGATCCAGTACAAGCAAAACCTTCTCCTTCTCTCCCTGCCAAACTTTATCCAGGTCTTGGTGCACTTTGAAGCAGGAAACAATGCCAGCCCCAGTGTTCCAGCTGGCCTTCTCCAGTCATCCTCTGCCTGAGTTCACTGGCCTGCTGCTCCAGGCTTATATTTTACCTAATATTTAAACTGCCTCTTTAGAAATCTAGTCAGCTAGGTAGAATGATACCATAACAAAGAGCCAAGAGTCAGAGCATAACTGTGTGCTGGAGAGTGGCAAGGGGCTACATATCCAAAGCTGCCTGGAGCCTGACGATGGGGGCCGTGGGAAGACATGGGCAGAGAGGATTTAAGCTGAACTCTCAACTCACAGGTCTAGAATCAGATTTCCAGGTTCAAATCTTGACTCTACCACTTCCTATCCACATAACCCGGGACATTTTACACAATTTCTGTGAGCCTCAGGTCCTTCATCCGTAAAAGGCTGATGATGACAATAGTTTCCCCCTCATAGGGTTACTGAGGTTAAACAAACTCATTAGTGCAGATTCCAGTACAGGGCCTGGCATATAAGTAACAATCAAGAAGTTTGAGCTAAAGTAACAGAATGTTGAGTGGTAATACTCGTGTGTCCCCAGCATGGCAACAAAGGCTCAAAGCTGTAGACAAAGAGGCTCCATAAACTCCACACTTGAAACAGAGGTGCCAACACCTGGGGCCAGGCACCTCCCTCAGAGACTAATAAGCCTGAACTGCCCTTCTTCCACCAGGGGTTCTGGGTCTTGTCAGGGATGCAGAGTCTTGGATGAGATGTAATGTCCCCATCGCCAATACAAGGAATAGGGATGTCTTAGTTCATTCTCTACTGCTATTAATATAACAGCATACCACAGACTGAATAATTCATAAACATTAAAAATTTACTTCTCACAGTTCTGCAGGCTGGGAAGTACAATGTCAAAGTGTCAACATCTGATGAGGGCCTTCTTGCTCATCTCATGCCAGAGGTGAAAGAGCAAGGCAGCAAAAGGGTGCTGAACTCACTTTTATAACTATCCCACTCTCACAGTAACAAAACCACTCTTACAATAATGGTGTTAATCCATTCATAAGGGCAGAGCTCTCATGACCCAGTGGCCTCTCAAAGGTCCCACCTCTCAACACTGTTGCATTGGGGATTAAGTTTCCAACACATACACTTTGGAGCACACATTTAAACCAGAGCAAGGAGTTTCAAAAGAATCCTTGGAGGGATTAGGATTGCCTGCCAGATAGGAGCACTGGCATCTTGCTCCCAGGATGAAGCTTTCAGAGCTACAGAACCAGTCGTATGCAGCTTTCATAGAGAATTATTGGAAGAAATTGGCCTCGACCTCTTGAGTATAGGTAGTATTCTTGAACATGGAGACTAGTGCTCACTTAAAGATGTAAAGCTTACCAGAGAGGCCCGTTGTGTCAAGGTGAGGAGGGGCTATGGTACAGGGTGCCTAAGAAGAAAACAATGGGAGCCCCTCACCCTACTCTTCTGCAGCAAAGATCTCTGCTCTTTCATGCGAGATAGCAGGAGCTCTGGGGCCATCCTGGTGGTCATGGAGAGAGAGAAACTGCCACCTTGGAAAGAAGATTGAAACGTGGACCAACCTCAGGGATCTCAGAAGACATGGCTTCCCTCTCTGGGGGAACTCCAGCAATGGAGCAGAACTGTGGAAGCTGATTGTTCAATTTACCAGCCATAAAGAGGTCATCAGAAGGAGGTAAAATCACACTGAGTCTTAAGATAGCCAAGACCACCTCCCCATCATGATATGCATCTCATGTTATCCTGATATGAACCTGCCTCCACCTTCTCCTCCCAGACCCCCAAAGCCCTCCAACCTAAGCAAAGTTAATCCCAAAAAGAAAGAAGGAAGAGATGGCAATTTAATGAAGGCACTCCCCACCCACACTCAATCCCACCAAAGTGCTTGGGTGAGAGAAGTGGAAAAACATTCAGAAGAGCCTCAGACCTCAGGCAATGGGTCAAGCCTATGCCAGGTGAGGGAAGGGACGTGTTCTGGGGATAAGATTTAAATCATATTAAAGACTAATGTTTCAAAGAGACTTGGCTTTTAACATCTAAAAATGGCCAGGAAATTACAGAATCTCTCATCAGAATTTGAAAAAGGCATTTGTCATAACATGATTGAAAGTTCAATAAAAAAATTAAACCATTTCATGTTTATGCCCCAATAGAGCAATTCCATTATCAGCAATAGCATCTTAGGGAGAACTGAGTGTTAAGAACAGAGAAACTAAATATGCCCAAGCCCAAGACGGCACATGAGATCAGCAAAGAAAGATAGAGCATTGAATCTGATTGTGCATACAACGTGTAGGAGCAATTTAGGGAGGATCAAGGGCAGGAACTAACCTGGGAAATCCAAGCAGACTGCCAAGAATAGGGTTTGAGGCCCCTATGGTTTTAATTAGTCAGCAGCAGTAAGGGACAGAGTGAGTGGACTGAGTTAAAAGACACGGTGTTAATGCCACACCTGGAGCCACTGGGGGCTCTGCTGGGTTTTACATTAATGAGAATAATGTGTCTTTGAAAAATATTATTGCCTCCCAGTAGCTTCCTACTTTTCTGGTCACCTCTGCCTTTCATGAGAAGAATGCTAACCCACATCTTTGCTCCTTCACATTCCTTTGAAGGAGCTGGGTGGCCATGACAGAGGAGAGGCAGACTCTTTCATCCCTGAATTGGCACCCCAAGTCCAAGTCAAACTGGTAGTTACCAGAAGCCTCCGCCACTTCCAGGAGGATGAGGTCGGACAAGACCTACCAGTCTTGCCATTTCCATTCTACGCAAAACCAATGCTATCATTCCCTCTAGCCAGCTCTAAGTAATGAGGTTTCTAGGGAAAAAGAAAAAGAGTGTGAGGCTTTTAAGCAGACCTCAGACAAGAATGCTGTTCTCACCCCCAAGGCAGCTTCTCTCTAGAATGATCTGCAAGGAGAGATCTGTGTGGGTGTGTCTTCTGGGTGGTCCCACACTCTGGTCCAAACTCCCGAGGCCAGACTTAGAGAAGCCAGGAGAGGTCTCCACCCTGTCCGTGGAGACAGAAGAAGGGTGGGAGCTATTGCAGCTGAAGCTGTGACTTGACTGCCAGGAAATCACACGTCTCTCACAAGCCATCCCACAGCTTGGCCAAAGTCAGCCATCAGCTTAACCTCCTTTGGGATGGAATGGCATCAGGACGAGTGTACACCTGAACACAGACTGCCACAAGGCTGTCCTTAGACAAAAATGGTCTTGCAATAGCAAGCTAGACTTTTTTAAAATGTAAATTTATTCAGAGAAATTCTAGAATCCCACCAAGTTTGCAAAGCCCTAGGGTAAGTTGTAATGTCGTTTAATGTAAATTCAGCTAGACAGTGGCTATTGGCACATCCATAAGGGGCATCAGCCCCCAGGTGGTCAACTTGTTCTCTATGTCCCCAGAATCAGGAGGACCCAGCTTCTCAAATATCCATTTAGCTCACTGCCACTCTTCCTATCAAACTCCCCCAAACACATATATTTTTAAAACTCCTATAGAAGTTCTAATAAAAAACAATCAACACTTAATACGAAAACTTGAAAAATATAGAAAAGTTTAAAGGAGACCAAAAAAACTCACCCCTAATGCTACCACCCAGAGAGAAACTGACTGTTAATATTTTGGTATGTTTGCTTTCAGACTTTCATGTTATGTTACTTATGAACAAATATGTGTCTATATAACATAATAAAATTAAAATAAAATTTAGAAAACTGAGTCCACATGGCATGGATACAGCGTAAGCTCTGGTATTGGCTGCTTGGGTATAAATCCTACTTCCACCTCTTGCTATCTTTGTCTAAGCTGTAACAAGTGACTGATATAGTACCCACATTAAAAACTTACTATAAGGAATAAATGAAATTATTTGGATAAAGCTCTTATGACCTAGCACATGTGAGATAAATATACATGAGTTGTCGGTGTTGTTGCTATTATTGGTTGTGTTTGGCCTTTTTACACAGTACACATATTTTTTTTCTGTGCCTCTGAGGCAGTTTACAAGAATGAACACTGTGTCCCAATCAATGCAGCATTATCAAATCTAGGACACTATACCTAGATTTGGACTGGACTGATACCACTCTCAGCAAACACAATGACCTTGCTGGCATCTTCCTGAGAGAGGTTGATGGGACAGGATGGCTCAGGGCAACTCAAATACCTGCAGGGGCAGGGAAAGGTTGTGGAGGCGTCAGCCAAGCCAGCATCACAGCTGTGCTCAATTACCACAAACAGATGTTGGCAGCACAACTCATTAGAAATGCAATCCAGTCACGTTGGCAGTCTAACCATCTTACTGGAAACTCTAGAGATAGGAAGACCCTGTGCTCCCAATTCCGGTGGTCAGATCAATAAAGGTCACTCTCCCTGTCCCCAAGCAAAAGACTTCATGTGGCAAATCTCCACAGGGATTAGAGAAGTGGTTCGCAACTGAGGTCAATTTTATTCCCCACCAGATATTCGGCCACGACTGAAGACGTTTTTGGTTGTTGCAACTTGAAGGGAGAGGAGGCTGCCACTGGCATCTAATGGGTAGAGACCAGGGATGCTGCTGAATATCCTAAACACAGGACCATCCCTGCAACAGAGAGTTACCTAACCCAAATTGCTGATTGTGCTAAGATTGAGAAACCCTCCATTAACGATCTCTAGCATATGAATAAGTTAAAAGAGGAAAATGCTTGGCCCCCGTGACGTGGTCCTGAGGGTCTGTAATGCAGATTACAGAAGTGAGCAGTTAGATTATATTTATGAGCTAAAGCAACTATATTTTCTATTCCTTTTCTCTAAAGTTCCCATATCCCGGTGAGACTTTATTTTGCTTCGTAATGTCCAGCAAGACATTATTTTTCAGTCTGTCAGTGAATCCAGCTATTAATGTATTGCTCCACCAACTACTGCAGTCATTCCTCGGTATCTGAGGGGGATTAGTTTCGGGATCCCACAAAATACAAAAATCCATGGGTGCTCAAGTCACTGATATAAAATGGCGTCGTATTTGCATATAACCTACACATTTCCTGCTGTATATTTTAAATCATCTCTAGATTACTTACAATAACTAATGCAATGTAAATGCTATGTAAAGAGTTAGGCTGTATTGTTTTTTACTTGTATTATGTTTTGTTTTATTGTTATTTTTGTTCGTTTTTTGTGTTGTTTAATATTTTCTTTTTTCTTTCTTTTTTTTTTTTTCTTGAGACAGAGCTCTGTCACTCAAGCTGGAGTACAGCAGCGCAATCACAGCTCACTGCAACCTCTGCCTACCTGGTTCAATCACTTCTCCTGCCTCAGCCTCCCAAGAAACTGGGATTACAGGTGTACCCCACCATGCCCAGCTAATTTTTGTATTTTTAGTACAGACAGGGTTTTGCCATGTGGCTTAGGCTGGTCTCAAACTCCTGAGCTCAATCCTCCTGCCTCAGCCTTGCAAAGTGTTGGGATTACAAGCAGGAGCCATCGTGCCCTGCCATTTAATAGTTTCCATTCCTGGCTGGTTGAATCCATGGATGCAGAACCTGCAAATACTGAGAGCCCATTGTATTTTATTACAATCCTTAAATCTAAACTAGGACTTAGGACCCATACTAAAAAGATGTATACACAATATTTGCTTGTCCCCTACACTGTCCTTGTACCAACACCTGGGAAGTCTGGATAGTTGGATAACTACAGTATCACTGGAAATATACTCTTGAAGGTTTTAAACCAAAGCTAGGAAATAAGTAAAGTTAATACAACAGTGCCATCTAGTGAAAGACAAGTATCTCAAAAGAGCCTAGATCTCAATTTCTGAAATCTAAAATTCATGCATTTTACCCAGACAAATTCAGTGCAGAATGGGAATATTAAACAAAATTGCATTATGTAATCCTCAGCCTTCAGAAGAAACCCTCCATGTGACCTAATGTTGTCATATTCAGGAGGAAATCTTAATATAGGCCAAGTAAGTAGAAAGAAGAAACTAGAAGAAATCCACGATTACCTCTATACTCAAATATTACATAACAAGAATCTAACTTTAATTAGTGATAAGATCTGCAGCAGATTCCAGTCTCCTGACACTGAGATCAATATCCTCTTGGTGACCCTAAACTGATGGAGCCATGGCTCAGCCTCACATACCAGGTACACGTCCCAGCTCTGTGCTTGGTGCCTGGATGACTTAAGACAAGTGAAACTTCTCTGACCTTCTGTTTCTTCATCTGCCAAATGGTGTGATGATATTATAATACCCATTCACGGGATGTACCATAAACCCTAAACAAGGCGTTCTGGGAAAAGTGAATAACATGTGGTTTAGCATGGTAAAGCTTAGTTCCCTTTCCTGCTGTTCCTCGTCCTCTATCTGCGTGTTTACCAAATGAGACTGAGACACCTAACAGTCTGTTTCTTTTCAAGGCTGGCATTCAAATTTTTACTTAATAAATCTGAGTCCTTACTGTGTACCAAATACCATTATAGGTTCAGAGGATGGAAAAGTTTCTACTCTGATGGAACAAATGTGTAATATGAAGGGATCTTGGAAGAAAATGATACAAAATCACAGCAAGAAGCCTGCAGTCTGTTTTAGATATCATGGAGAAGAAGCACCTCTCAGAATGGATATTGAAAAAGGAGGAGGGGGAGATAGACAAATACTGAAATTAAGGGACACACCTGGTGTTCTCCTTGGAGACAGAAGGGACAGTCACCAGGTTGTTGTCTAACTGACTCACCTTGCAAAAGAAAGGAGATGAGAGCCTTGTTTGCAGGAAGAAGGGATGTTCGCATCCCAAAATGAGTAATCTCTGGCCTTGATTAAGCCCTCCACATCATTTTCCCCAGCAACCTCTCCCTCATCGTTCTAGGGCTGGGGTTCCACTTTAGCATTGCCTCCAAGTTAGCCACGCTGCCAGATGCAAGAACTAAAAGTCTTAATCCAATCTGTCACTGATAGACATTTGGGTTGATTCCAAGTCTTTGCTATTGTGAATAGTGCTGCAATAAACATACGTGTGCATGTGTCTTTATAGCAGCATAATTTATAATCCTTTGGGTATATACCCGTACCCTACAACTTAAGGTATAATAATAATAAATAAATTTTTAAAAAGAAAAAAAAAAAAAAAGAACTAAAAATCAAGACATACTTTTGACTTTCCCCCTCCTCCTCTCCCATATCACTCTTGGACCATGAGTCCCTTTCTTGGGATGGCTCCATGTTTTATATATAAGACAGCAACATTGTCAGTGTTCTAGTTTATCTGGTTTAAGGTTTATTACCCATCCGAGTGGGCCTGGTCTCCACTGCACTTCACTTCTGCACTTTCCACAGGCAAATCTCAGCAGCCTGCTAAGATCTGCCTGCAAGTGGACATAAGCTATAAGCTAGTCCTTTCCAAAGATACATAATACATTACATTACTTAAAAATTTTAATTTTTCTCTAAAATTTTGTATTTAAAGCTCTATAATCCCACATGTTGGCTAGATGACAAAAGTTAAACATTTCTTTTTGAAGGGCTTCCCCGGGTACTCAAAACCCCAATAAGAATTAGGAATGTCAGCTATACCGTAGTGCATGCTATTATTTGGCCATGTAATCCCCTGCACAGAGTTTCTCATGGAAATGCACTTTGCAAAAAGGCTAATTACAGGTCTGTCTGGTGGCTGTTCTTACTTTAAACTTTGCTGGAACTTTATTGTCTCATGAAGCTTTTCCTAAAGCATCACAGTCCCTCTTCCCTTAGTCCCATATGCAATTGATTAATACTCCCCTTGTCTTCTCACACTACTTTCTGTAAATATTTGTAACATAGCCTCTCTAACACTTTGGTGCCCTTAATTGATTTTGTGTTTACCCCTCTTTCATTTATTGTAGGCCCCTTCAGAACAGGAACTTTGCTTTATATGCAAGGTTCAAGGGAAGCTCATGGAAATCCCTGATGCCTGTGCACTGAATGGCACGTGGTGGAGGTTTAGCGCAGGAAGGGAGCGAGAAAGGAAGGAAGAAGAGGGCAGGGCTGGCTCATTTTGGAAAGATCATAGTCCCAGTTCCACAATTTGACTTTCGACCAATCACACCCTCTCTGAGCCTCATTTCCTCTGCAGCCAAACAAGGCTAAAATATTAGCCCTGACTTCCTGCTAGGACTGATGGAGGGCTGTAATGAGATCATCGATGCAAATTCAACTTATAACTAGAGTGCCAAGCCAGTGTAAGATAGCGTCATCATTAGCATCAGCCTGAAATATCCCCTTCCTGCCTTAGCCAAAAAGGCAAGGGCACCACGCCCACAAGTGGGATAGGCTAATACACCCTCCATAATCTTTTAGCAAGAAAGATCCTCCCAGTCCCCAAAATAATGCCTCTTTCTGAACCCAAAATGCTTCAATTTCTATAACACGAGATAGATTTTTAAATTCATGTAAGATATCATTTTAAATACTTTTAAAAATGCAAATCATTGGTATCAATTTCCTCACTGAACGAAATTTCAAAAGGGGAGAATTCTGAGCCTTGAAAATGAAGTGAAAAGGCTGGGCACGGTGGCTCACACCTGTAATCTCAGCACTTTGGGAGTCCAAAGGCAGTCGGATCACTTGAGGTCAGGAGTTCGAGACCAGTCTGGCCAACGTGGTGAAATCCCATCTCTACTAAAAATACAAAAAAAAAATGAGCTGAGTGTGGTGGCATGCACCTGTAATCCCAGCTACTCATGAGGCTGAGGCAGGAGAATTGCTCGAATTTGGGATGCAGAGGTTGCAGTGAGCCAAGATCACGCCACTGCACTCAAGCCTGGGCAACAGAATTTTATATATATATATACACACACACACACATATACTTATATATATATACACACACACATATATACACACACACACGCATACACACACACATATATATGATATAGATATATAGTTTATATAGCTTTTATATACTTTATATATATATATAGTTATAAACTACATATGTGGTAATTCTTATTTTTGAGACAGGGTTTTCCTCTGTCACCCAAGTTGGAGAGGTGGACTACATCGGCACAATCATAGCTCACTGCAGCCTCAGTCTCCCAGACTTAAGCGATCCTCCTACCTCAACCTCCTAGTAATTGGGACCACAGGTGCCTGCCATTATACCTGGATAATTTTTTTTTTTTTTTTGTAGAGACAGAGTCTTCCTATGTTGCCCAGGCTGATCTCAAATTTCTGGGTTCAAGGCATCCTCCCACCTTGGCTTCCCATAGTGATGGGATTATAGGCATGAGCCACTGCACCCAGCCTAGGTAAACTTTTTTATTTAAGACATCAGTAGTCATTCATGACTGCTAATTTCCGCTTTCATAAACTACCCCCCTACACACACACAACATACACGTTCATTGGTATTTGAATAGTTAATTATCTTTGAACCAAAAAAAAAAAAGAATTGTATTTAGGGAAATAAAATTCAGATTAAACTAACTTTTGTTGAATACCTACACAACGGAAAATATACCAAAGATTCTTAAACAACCTATAAACATATTTGTTGCCGCTCAAAAATTCCAGCTGTGGGGTAAATCCAAGCTATCAAATTGGAAAACCAGATATGAAACCTACTCCTGAATACAACTGGGAAAGAATAAAAAATACATTTTTTAAAACTAAGAAATGAGGGTCTTTTGTATGGAAACAGGAATCATGTATTCACTTTGCAACTCTAGAGGAGTGTTTTGAGGTTGTGGCTTGTCATTTGATTATTTAAATACAAGTCCTTTTGTAATTATTTCTATTGTTAATAAATTCCATCCAGCTTGGATGAGGTCATCAACACGTTAATGTGAATTCAGATTTTGAAAGAGAGAACTAGACAGTAGTCACAATCAGGCGCCCGGATTTTTCCCAATTACTGCCCCCAATTATTTCCACACCTATTGCTGACATGTTTAATCTCCTTCTCCTGGCCTAACCGACAGCTCGCATGGAGGAAGAATGCTAGCTAATGCACTGCTCAGCGGAGTGTAGGTCCAATTTAAATAATTAGAAGCCCATTTCATTTCCTCTCTCCTTCTTGTAAGCACACTTGAAAGGGAGGAAGTTGCGTACCCAGGCTTGACGCCTGTAACTTCTTCAAGAATAACTTACCAACCTTCTTAAAGCCCCTTTCCTAACCAGCTGCTCTCTGTCTGTCCCCAAGGACATTGGGGATAAATTAAAGTTATTGGATGATAATCAATAAGCAAGGGTCATCTCTATTGCCTGGCTTAAAGGACTTTGATCTAGCAAATCATCAATTACTGCCACCTATATTACCCTTCCCATTAACCCATGTGACCTGAATAGGACCTCTTATTTTCTAAGTAGGATGAGACAGGAGCTGCACAGCAGCTTCTGCTAATGAAGTGAGGCTGAGGTTCACTTGGGCTTGGGGCCTGTCTCCCATTTCTCCACAAAATGACTTCCCTCGCTCCTCAAGTATTTAGAAATCCTTTTCCATTTGGCAAAGACCTGAGTCATAATTTTGTTGCTTGACAGGAAGATGTTCATATATGTCCCTTTCGTTGATTGCAGGCCCACAAGGGCCAGACTTCATGAGGTTCTGGTGACCAAGCGTGCTCATTGCTGTCCTGGGACTGCTCCAAGTGCAATTCAAAGATGTTTGTTACAAATGAAGACCCTCTCCTCAGAGATCCTCATTCCCTGCATTTGAGATGGGCCCTGGGAACCTTCATTATTAACTCCTTAATTTCACTTGGACCAACACTGTGATGGTGACAGGCCCAGGTAAGGGCTGCGTTTCAGGAATCTGCATTTTTAATAAGTTGTCTCAGTGATTCCTATGCACATTGAAGTGTAAGAACCTCTGTTCTAGAAAAGACATAAGCAAGTTAACAGCTGCCTTGTAAGTAAGGATAAAATAGAGGCTGGATAAAGTAACAAGCAATTTGCTGCAGAAAAGGAAAGAACAGAAGGACATCAGGGATTCATTGAGGTACCCTTTAAGCTGCCTATGAAGGTGACTAGAAGGTGACAGGCAAGAATGGGAGGCAAAATGTTCCAGACAAGAGAAACACATGAGCCAAGGCTTATATAATAAGAGTTTAGAGTTTCTCTGGCAATTTGTAAACAATCCAATGAATTGGGACTTGAGGTGAACACTAAGGTTCAAGGTGCGGTGGGAACTGAAGCTGACAAGGAAGTGAGGATTAAGCCACAGAGGTACTTGAGTGCTGCTCTTCAGACAATAGTGAAGATAGCTGGTCCAAATATATAAGAATGAATTTATATTAACAGAAATTACTGAGGGATAGAACAGCCCTCTGTCCAGCAAGATGCCCTCGGTTGCTCTGAACAAATAAAAAGGATACAAAAATGATTCAACTTTCGAAAGACTTCTGCCTACTGGCAAATTACTATTTATTGAATCCCATATTGATTGAATGCCTACTATATGCCTGACACAAAAATCAGCTCAGGAAAAACAATACTAAGCCACAAAGACATGGTCTGCCTTTCATTGTAGATTCGTGGCTTAACATTTACTCTGTGGCAGGCGATAGACTAACAGGTAAGAAACAAAAATGGTACCCCAAGGAATTTACAGTGTAAAGAGGATTAAGTCAAACACACCTTCACGCAGAAACACACACATGCATCTGTGCATGTCATCATAAACCGCAGGAAAGGTAGGAATGAAAGATTACGGGATTTGGTGGAGAAAGACTGCATGAGAGGGATCTTAAAGCAGAGGTAAGATTTTTGACAAAGGGAAGATGGAGCGATACAATATTTTAATCCAAAGGAAAGAAAGAAAGCAGCTGAAGAGAATAGAGAATAAAAACAATGAGGATAAGGATAACAATGACAATGAAGAGGATGAAGATTATGGCAATGACTAAGTGCCAGACACTGACATAGGACATACATTCCTATCCCTTACCCTCCCAGTAACCCTTCGAAGCAGGTGATATTACCCTTCTTTTATTTATAAGAAAAAAAAAATTCTTCAGTGGGTTAAACTTCTAAAGATGACAAAGCAAGTAAGTAAAAGAATCTAGACTCGTTCATATTCATTCATTCAATTTACTGAATATATATTCATTGTGCAGCTACTATATGGTATGAAAGGCAGATCTGTCTTAAACCAAGGTTCCTATAATTTTTCTCTGCAACAGCTTAAAATTTAAACAAATAAAATTAGCTCTAGTAAATGATTGCATGAACAAGAAGATGAGGATTATAAGAAAGAATAATGATATTTATAGCTAGCATGTTTTACGTCTTTCAAAGCATTTTTACATACATTATACCATTTAATCTCCACAAACGTCTTTAAAACAAAGATGAAAAAAATGTCTAATGCCTGGTAAACATTGTGTATTAGATGCTGAATCTTTCATCTTTATTTTGATTCTTAAAACCTTCTATTCTTAAGGTTTTTTCATTGTTCTCTTTTTTCAATTTTTTTATTTTAATCAAAATATTGTTCTACTGTTTTAAAGAGGAAAAAGAACACAAATGGTTCATACTTCAATATTTTAAAATAAAATAAAATAATATTTTAAAATATAAATATAATAAATATAAATATAAATAAAATAAATATAAATAATATAAATAATAAAATAAATATACATAATAAAAATAATATTTTAAAATAAAATATTGTTAGTGAGGCTGATTTGAGTAATAGACTCCCATCCTACTGCTTATTCTACTGATATCCAAGTATCCCATTAATATTTCTTAATATTTTATTTTAAAATAATTTTAAATTTATAAAAATATTACAAAAACAATACAGAGTTCTAGTAGTTTCTTTAATCAGCTTCCCCTAATTTGGACAACTGACAACTTGTGTGGGATCACAAGACCAGCTGAGCCAGTTTCTCGGTATAGGTTACCTGTCCAGGTGGTGCCAGTTGGTTCCTCAGAATGAAGGGTCTGGAAAATACCTCAAACACCAATTTTAAGTTTTACAATAGTGATGGTATATATAGGAGCACTCGAGGAGTTTACAAATCTCATGTCTTCTGGCTACAGTGGTGGATATCCTCTAACTACACTTGCATCTCAGCAGAGTTCATGCCCCTCCCATAATTCTACTCTTGCAAACTTTTATTAGTGTTGTAAAGGTGATTTCTTTTTTGAGACAGAGTCTCACTCTGTCGCCCAGGCTGGAGTGCAGTGGCCCAATCTCGGATCACTGCAACCTCTGCCTCCCGGTTCAAGCGATTCTCCTGCCTCAGCCTCCCGAGTAGCTGGGATTACAGGTGTCCACCACCACACCCAGCTAATCTTTGTATTTTTAGTAGAGACAGGGTTTCACCATGTGAGCCAGGCTGGTCTCGAACTCCTGACCTCAGGTAATCCACACACCTCGGCCTCCCAAAGTGCTGGGATTACAGGCATGAGCCACCGCACCCAGCCAATAAAGATATTTTCAAACCCAATAAATAAGGGGGTACTTTTGGAAATGGCTATCATCATTCTTGATTTAAGGTTAAATTATAAAGTTCTCCCAAAGTGAGCTTGGCCTATGTCCAGGAATGAACAAGAACAGTTTAGAGGTTAGAAGCAAGATGGAGTCAGCTTTGTCAGATTTTTCTTACTGTCATAATTTTGCAAAAGCAGTTTCAATATTATTGTTACCTATTAAGTTGCTCAAATTGTTCACTTTAGCTGTTGGGAGCTCTTTTATGTTGGCTTATTTGTGACACTGCCTCACCTTTTATTATTTTTTTAGAACTTTTTTACTTTCTGATACTGTTAAGATGCTCCAGGCTCATTTTGTATTTCTGTGCCCCAGCCTTAGAATCAATCATTTCTGAAATGAGGGGCCATAATTTTGAAACCACCTTTGCAAAAATTATAACTAAGAAAATTATGACAGTGAAAGAGCTCTGACCTAACTGACTCCATCCTGCTTCTCACCTCCAAGCGGTCCTTGTGCATTCCTGGGCACAGACTGAACTCACTTTGGGAGGTACTTAACTTTGAAATAAAGATGATAACCGTCCTTTCCCAAAGCAAATCCCCTTCCTGCCTGGGGACAAAACTACCTTTGCAGAACTAACAAATTAGCCACAAGACTAGAAATTATGGTTTACGAATCATGTGACTAGAAGCTGCAAGATTCTGAACCTCCCCAAATAGCTCCTTGGGATAACATCACTATTGTAAAATCTAAGATCAGGGCTTGAGATTTTTTGCAGACCCTGTACTTGATGAATCAGCTGGTACCATCCAGATCAATAAACTGGCTTATCTGGTCTTGTGACTCCCACCCAGGAAATGACTCAGTGCAGGAGGAGAGCTTCAACTCCCTGTGATTTTATCTCCAACCCAACAAATCAGCACTCTCCACTTTCCGACTCCCTAGCCACCAAATTATCCTTAAAAGCTCTGATCCCTGGCCGGGCGCGGTGGCTCACACCTGTCATCCCAGCACTTTGGGAGGCTGGGGGTGGGGAGTGGATCATGAGGTCAGGAGTTAGCGACCAGCCTGGCCAACACAGTGAAACCTCATCTCTACTAAAAATACAAAACTTAGCCAGGTGTGGTGGCAGGTGCCTGTAGTCCCAGCTACTCAGGAGGCTGAGGCGGGAGAATCTCTTGAACCCAGGAGGCGGAGGTTGCAGTGAGCTGAGACTGTGCCATTGCACTCCAGCCTGGGTGACAGAGTGAGACTCCATCTCAAAAAAAAAAAAAAAAAAAAAAAACCTCTAATCCCTGAGTTTTCAGGGACACTGATTTGAGTAATAACAAACCTCTGGTCTCCTGTACAGCTGGCTCTGTGTGAATTAAACTCGTTCTCTCTTGCAGTTCTCCTGTCTTGATAAATCAGCTCTGTCTGTGCAACAGGCAAGAAGAACCTGTCTGGTGGTTACAATTTCTTTTGTCAAAGAATGAGATTTAGAAACCAAGATATGAGTCCTCACTGCTACAGAGTATTATTGTTCCCTGGACCTTTAGGTAGACCTGGTAGGAAAATATATGTTATATACTAATTCACGCATATATGCACATTTATATTTATCAACTTATATATGTACATATTAGAAACCATGAGTTCATACTGATACTTCTAGTTCCATTCCAGCACCACAAGGTCGATTCTGTCCCCCTTTCTTGGATATAATTTCTTTTTCCAACAATGAGAAACCTGGCTTTCATTAACTACAATATAGTCCTTTCTTGTTCAGTCCTAGAATCAAGTGTTTCACTACAGAATTCCTCAACAACACTCTGACAAAAAGATGTATTAACTAGAGTACAGTATGCATGTGCTTTTGAGAGGTGATGCTGGCTGAGTTTCTGGGTCGGATGGGGACTTGCAGAACTTTTGTGTCTAGCTAAATGATTGTAAATGCACCAATTAGCACTCTGTAAAATCACACTAATCAGCACTCTGTGTCTAGCTAAAGGATTGTAAATGCACCAATCACCACTCTGTAAAATAGGCCAATCAGCACTCTGTAAAATGGACCAATCAGCACTCTGTAAAATGGACCAATCAGCAGGATGTGGTTGGGGCCAAAAAAGGGAGAAAAAGCTGGCCCCCTGAGCCAGCAGCACTTTGTTCTTTTGCTCTTCACAGTAAATCTTGCTGCTGCTCACTCTTTGGGTCCACACTACCTTTATGAGCTGTAACACTCACTGTGAAGGTCTGTGGCTTCACTCCTGAAGTCAGCGAGACCACAAACCCACTGGAAGGAAGAAACTCTGGACATATCTGAGCATCTGAAGGAAAAACTCCAGACACACCATCTTTAAGAACTGTAACACTCACCACGAGCTTCTGCGGCTTCATTCTTGAAGTCAATGAAACCAAGAACCCACCAGAAGGAAACAATTCCGGACACACCTTCTTTCCATTTTAGCCTTATAGCATCTAGTCAAAATGCTATTTCCCAAAGTTACCTAAGTTAGTTCATGTTTTCTGGCCACAAGGCCAGCCAACTGAAGTTGTCCCGCAAAGCTGTCTTCTGTGGTGGAAATTTTCATCTGTAGAGAATTTCCATTAATCCAGTCAGCTCTTCTCCTATCCGGATCCAAGAAAGATTAACTAAGTCTGACACCTTTAAAGGTCTGAAAGAAACATTTACCATCTATTATCTCTAATGACTCCTACCTGTGAAGTTTCATCTGCATAACAAGACCACCTTTGCTAGCCAAGACTCTTACTTCCTCTCTCCTATAACCTGCCTTACGGCTAAAATTTACTTCCATAACTTGTTCTTGGCCATGCCCTGAGTGCACATTCTTTTTGTAGGCTTAAAATGATGTATAAGCTTCTGTACCTCACTGGGGAGTGATATGGTTTGGCTCTATGTTTGGCACTCAAATCTTATTGCGAATTGTAATCCCCAGGTGTTGAGGGAGGGGCCTGGTGGAAGGTGATTAGATCATGGGGGCAGTTTCCCCCGTGCTGTTCTCGTGATAGTGAGTGTGTTCTCGCAAGATCTGATGGTTTTATAAGGGCCTCTGTCACACTTCACACGCCTGTGTGCTCTCTTTCTCCTGCCACCTTGTGAAGAAGGTGCTTGCTTCCCTTTCACCTCCCACCGTGATTGTAAGTTTACTGAGGCCTCCCTAGCCATAGGAAACTGTGAGTCAATTAAACCGCTTTCCTTTATAAATTACCCAGTCTCAGGGAAGTTTTTTATAGCAGTGTGAAAATGGACTAATACAAGGGGGTCAGGTCTTCATTCTAAAGGCTCCCATGTATACATGCTAAATAAATTTGTATGCCTTTTCTCTTATTTTTAATTTTTCTTTTTTGTTTTTTGACCCAGTCTTGCTCTGTCACCTGGGCTGGAGTGCAGTGGCATGACTACAGCTCACTACTTCTTCAGCCTCCTGGGCTCGAGCATCCTCCTCAGCCTCTGGGGTAGCTGGGACTACAGGTGCATGCCACCATGCCCAAATTTATTATTTTTGTATATTTTTTAGAGACAGGGTTTCACCATGTTTCCCAGGCTGGTCTTGAATTCCTGAGCTTAAGCAATCTGCCCGCCTCAGTCTCCCAAAGTGATAGGACTACAGGCACGAGCCCTGCCCTTTTGTTACCGGCAGTGAGTCCCTACAAGTCTGCAGCAACCTCAGTTCTTGCCCCTCAGAAGAATTTGACCAAAGAGCATAAGGCAGAGTGAGAGATGGTGGGAAGAGCAGGGGTGAAAGTTTATTAGAAAGCGTTAGACCAAGAATGAAAGAAGGTACACTTGGAAGAGGCTTGAGCACTTGAGAGATCAAGTGTACCATTTGACTTTTGACTTTGGATTTTACGTGTTGGCATTTTCCAGGGTCTGCGTTACTCCTCTCCCTCCTGATTCTTCTTTTGGTGTGGGCTGTTTGCTTGCACAGTGGCCTGCCAGCACTTGGGGCGGGGTGGGGGAGGACCACATGTTTACTGGAGTTGTACGCATGCTCACTTGAGGCATTCTTCCCTTAGCAGTGGAATGTTCCTAGAAAATCATATACCAGTTGAACTCTGCCATTTGGCCTCTTAATCCGCATGTGTGAGCCCGCTCGCCCACTTCCTGAGATCTTATTGGGAAGCTGCTGATCAACAGTTTCAGGTGTTTCTATCTGTTGGGGCACTGCCTTTGCCTCGTGCTGGCTGCAACCACTTATTATTTTAGAAATTAGTAACTGCCTGATCATCACCTGATGGTTGCCTGTAGTTGCTGCGAAATGGGGGCATCTCCTGCCCTGCTCATGTCTGCCTGACTACCTACTGTAAGAGTTTCCTCATATTAATCTGCCTTTTGCAAGTTGATTGGTTTTTTGGAGGGGAATGCAAATCTTCAGAGGGCCAAGAGGAACCCTTCACCCTTCAGTGTGGTTATGTTCTTCATTTGTAATACTGAAACCACCCCCATAGGGTGGACAAAAATTGCACACTGGATTCTGGACAGAAATATAGTTATAACTAGAATTAATTTGCATCCACATTTTTCCTATAGACAGGATTTTTCCTATAGACATTAGAATCATAGGCTTTTGTTTAAAGATTGCTTAAGATGTTTTTCGGACCCTGAATTCCAGCAACTGGTTTGAAGACCCTCACAGAGGAGGGAGATCAGCATTAGAATACAGCTTCTTTATTTCCCTGTGCCATGACTTAACCCTGTACTCTTTTTTTTTTTTTTTTTTTTTTTTTTTTTGAGATGGAGTTTTGCTCTTGTTGCCCAGGCTGGAGTGCAATGGCGCAATCTTGGCTCACTGCAACCTCCACCTCCCAGGTTCAAGTGATTCTCCTGCTTCAGCCTCCTGAGTAGCTGGGATTACAGGCATGTGCCACCAGGCTGGGCTATTTTTGTATTTTTAGTAGAAACGGGGTTTCTCCATGTTAGTCAGGCTAGTCTTGAACTCCTGACCTCAGGTGATCCGCCTGCCTCGGCCTCCCAAAGTGCTAGGATTACAGGCATGAGCCACCACGCCCGGCCTACCCTGTACTCTTTAACCAATCAATGGTCTCCATACTTTAGCCCACTCCAAAGCCCTTAAGGACCCTAGCCCCAAACTCATCAGGGAGATGGATTTGAGGTTTCCTCTCATCTCTTTGTTCTGCGACCCCATGATTAAACGTCTTTCTCTGCTGCAAACCCAGTGTCTCAGTATACTGACTTGCTGTATGCAACAGGCAATGAAAATATTACAGTTACTTAGGTTTATTTGTTTCTGTTTGTATCCTTTTGGGGTCTGTCCCCCTAACTCCACATCCTGCTTGATGTATTTATTTTTGGAGTTACGTAAAGCATTATTCATTCCTAATTTCCTTTTAATCAATTTAGAGATATAGACCCCTACTGAGCACCTACCATGTGCCAGGGACAGTCTAGGTATTTTTATTACCTGTTATATGACTATAAAAACATAATATGACATTTTATATGTCAATACCTGGGTTATAAAGCTTTATGCCAAGATTTCAAAACTGATTTACTTTAACCCCTGAAAGGTGACGCTCCTTTTATATTTTATCTCCTTTCTTAATGGTTTACCAGCTCTGTGGATCTATAGATTTTTTGGCTCTACTTATATAAATAGCCTAAAAATATATCAGGAATGATGAGGCTTTCTCATGAAACTGTTCTTTCTCATGAAACACTAATGGAATGTTACCTGTTTTTGTTTTTTAATTAGCAATCATTTTTTATAATTCACACTCTAAAATGAAAATGTTGACACAATATTTGTGAATACAAATAATGACTTAGCACTCTTGAGGTCTCCATTCATTTCAATTTGGGCTTTTAGAAGACAGAGTTTTAAGTTTACAAGGACTTTTTGAAAGGCAACCATGAGTTGGTCACTGGCCCTGCCTGATGTAGGCCCCTGTCCTCACACAAGACACAAATGAGTTGGGAGAATTGTAAAGTAGAATGGATAATGTGCAATTTTTAGGTCAAAATTGCTGTGCACCCTTAGGTAAATTTCTTCTTGTCTCTGAGTTGCAATTTCTTCATTTGTTAAGAGGGATACATTATATAAGTTACATATGTTATTTATATCATTTATATAAATATATATCATTTATATATCTACTATACATTATATACATTATTTATCTCCCTTTACAATGAGGTAATAGAATCACTGCGATAATGAAATTATATGCCAAAATATTAAGTTTTCAGCACATGTAAAGTACTCAGAAAATGTCAGCTATTGTTAATACCATTATAATTTCATTGCTATTTAAAACGTAACAGCAGCATATGTCGTTCAATAATCTATAGTGTTTATTTGGTTAAAAAAAAAACAGATTTGTCATCTGGGATGGAGAAGAGACAGAGAAAAAGAATGTTTATTAGACCTCATAACAATCTAATCCTGATAATAACCCATTAAGGTAGATATTAATGAACTCATCTGTAAAACAAGGATAAGTAACCTGCCCAAGGTCATGCAACTACTAAGCGACAAGGCTAAGTACTAATCTAGATCTCACTATTAACAAGGGATACTGGGCAGTGAGTTAGCTCTTTTAGAAGTAGATATGCTTGGCCAGGCATGGTGGCTCACGCCTATAATCCTAGCACTTTGGGAGGCTGAGGTAGGTGGGTCACCAGAGATCAGGAGTTCGAGACCAGCCTGACCAACATGGCAAAACCCCATCTCTACTAAACATACAAAAATTAGCCATGCTTGGTGGCGGGTACCTGTATTCCCAGCTATTTGGGAGGCTAAGGCAGGAGAATCGCTTGAACCTGGGGGGCAGAGGTTTCAGTGAGCCGAGATCATGCCACTGCACTCCAGCCTGGGCGAAAAAGCAAAGCTCTGTCTCAAAAAATAAAAATAAGTAGATGCTTGAGCTTTAGAACAATGTCCTGAATTTTTGTGTGGAGAAGAGTGTCCAACTAGCCTCCAGAATAGAACCCTACAATATGGCAGAATCACTCCAGAGCATAGCGTATGTACAACTGGGCAAACGAGACTCAGAACACGACCTAGTTCCTGAGTAGGAACATTCATTCATAGGGTCCTCTTAGGTAAGTCAATTCCACATTCTAGATTTTTCAGATCAGAATTCATCCCACATTCTGTGTCGTTATCACCATGTGCGTTTTTGAGCTAGTTACCATTTTCACAGATCTAAGATATTGCGGAAGAATTCCTACAAGTCTAGACTTGACATCTCAAACTGGCAACTTGTCTTTCAAAGCCTGCAAACCCACGTTCTTCAGGAGACATTACCAAATCAAATCTGAATGCATCTCAATGCTGCATGTTGGTTTCCAGGCTCCTCCTGCCCCCTGAGTCACCATTCCTCCTTATCACTTTTTAGACCAACCTGCTCTTTATCCTTCATCCATATACCTTATGTGCTGGGCACCTAAGAGTGTTTATGTTAATCAGGTCCCACTCCAGATTGATTGAGAATATCTGGAGCTGGGGCCAGGATAGAGATTTTAAAGGCTGCCCTTGCCCAGGTGTTTCTAATGAACAACCAATGTTAGTCACAGCTCTAGCCCCTGCTCTCAATCCATACATCAATCTTTCTTTCTCTTGTAAACTCCTTCTCTTTGTAGTGAGCTGAATAGTGTCTGCCCCCCTCCAACAAATTAATGTTCATTTGGAACCTTAGAAAGTGACCTTATTTAGAAAGTCTTTTTTTTTTTTTCTTTTGAGACGAGTCTTGCTCTGTTGTCCAGGCTGGAGTATGGTGTGGTGATCTGGGCTCACTGCAACCTCCCTCTCACAGGTTCAAGTGATTCTCGTGCCTCAGCTTCCTGAGTAGCTGGGATTACAAGTGTGTACCACGACGCCCAGCTAATTTTTGTATTTTTAGTAGAGACAGGGTTTCACCATGTTGCCCAGGCTGGTCTTGAATTCCTGACCTTGGGTGATCTGGCTGCCTTAGCCTCCCAAAGTGCTAGGATTACAGGCGTGAGCCACGGCACCTGGCAAAAAGACAGGGTTTTTTTTAGATGTTATTAGGCCAGGGTGTCAAAATGAAGTGTTCCTGAATTTAAGGTGAGCCCCAAATCTAAAGACTGGTGCATATAAGAAGAGAAGACATAAGAAAACACACAGGGAAGACAGTGATGAGGCGAAGACTGGACTAATATAGCTCCAAGCCACAGAATGCCAAAGATCGCCAGGAGCCACCTCTGGGATAAGGCAAGGAAGGATTCTTTCCTAAAGTCTTCTGAGGGAGCACGACCCCACTGACACCTTAACTTTAGACTTCTAGCCTCCAGAATTGCAAGAGTATAAATTTCTGTTGTTTTAAGCCACCCAATTTGTGGTAATTTGTTAGGGCAGCCCTGGGAAACTAGGACGCCCTACAACAAACTCACCTAATGTCTGCTGAGAATTGCTCAGATATTCTAAATGTCCGTGGATGTCCTCATGCCTCCAGAATTAAGTTGAAAATATTCTAACACTTAAGGGGCACCAAAGGGACTATAACAAGGAGGTAACTGTTCACTTGAGACACAGTCAGAGTCATGAGACTCTAGGGTCTTCCAGGGGCCCATGGAACCAGTGAGCTGGCCCAGATCCAGGCTTCCCTAATGCATCTTCTCATCACTTCATTTCCTTTCCATTAGTGGCGGTGGAGGACATGACTTATCTTTAGTGCCAAAGACACTAAGAGAATGAACTCTTCCCGGTAACTAATTAAGGTTTTATTGCCTTCTCTCCCATCATCTCCTCTCTTTTCTGTCGTTTCTGTGCAGGTTCCACTTTTTGTAGTTGTTCTGTTTTTGACTTCTGTTTCCTCTTCCTTTCAGCAGATGGAAAGGCAGCTCAACATGTGAGAAGCCAGTCTTACTCCCCGCGGGCAACAGCTGCTTCCAGAAAACAGCCCTGTGATTGTCACCATCAGATCCATACATTTTCAAGGGAAGTTGGTCCCACACCAGAAGTCATAGTTGAATCACCAGCAGTAATGCAGGGACATACTGGTTGCTTCTTGGCTTTTCCAACCCTCTGCTATGCCTTGAACATCTTTGTGAAAGTCCAGGAGCAACAAATAAGCTTAAGGATAAAAGTCCCCCAGCCACACCACCACAAACTCCTGTTAAACTCATGTATGACTTGTGGAATCCTTTCCCCCACTGTCACTAAAAGGCCTTTTACGTTTTCCCTCCTTAAAACACCAGTTTACTGAATGGAATGCTAGTTCCTAAATATTTGCTACACACACAGCTGTATATAGAGTTCCCAGGGGATGATTTTTTTCTTGTCATCTTTTAAAACTCCAGTTACATGTTGATTTAATTATCTTCTCTCTAAATTCCTCTACCAAAGTACAGTTCCTACTGGAAGACAATGATCTGACCTAACCTACTATTGGCTGAAGGTGAGAGAATTCTGGCATTGAGCTATATTTTAAATGTCTGTCTTCCTTATTAATAGGGTTGGTCCACAATGAAAATAGCAAAAAGGATGAAGAACCCAGTGGGGAAGAGTAATTCTAATAGCTCAGCCATATGAATGTTTCCTACTGCTAATACTTCACAGAAATATCTCAGACCAAATGCCTTTACCTATGTGGTCCGCAGGCTTTTCTGTACATTCATATTACTTAAGGAGCTTTTACAAATCCTGATGCCCAGGTGATCACCCACCCCCAACCCCAGAGCAATTAGATGAGAATGCCTAGACTTAGGAGCTGGGTATCCATATTTGTTGTCCAGTTGGTTTCAATATGCGGCAAAGTTTGGAACACAGATTAGTTACCAAAATGACCAAATATTTAGATCTTACCATGGCTCTAAAACTCTGCAAAACAGAAATGAGATTATCTCCCCCTCCCTCTCAGAAATAGATTTTCAAAGACAAGGGACTTTGAGATCCTTAGAGAAAGATATTATGTAAATACAGGCTGCTATTATTGCAAGTTGGCAGGTGTCTGGGACATATATTTCATTCTCTTTAATCATCCAAATGAGGCCAAATGTCCCAGGGATGTGGAATCAGCCCATCATTATGCCTAATGGGTACCAAGGATCCAAATGCAGGTGTTATGAGAGGCAGCAGGAGCAATCATTGAGCTCATTTCTACCACTGGGACAAACTTCAGCTACACGCTTTATTGGAGGCAAACCACCCCCCGCCAAGATCCAGAATCTGCTGCTATTCACTTCTGGCTCAGCAATGTGCACTGCAGTGCAAGCGGCCTTTTCTTCACTGACTGATAATATGAAAAGGAATAGACCTTATCCTTTTCTCTGAGGCACATCTAGCCTCATCATGCAAAATGAGAGTTTAATATTAATCCACTCATCTGAGTCTAATTCAACATAAAACATACCCCAATCTAACGATAAAGCCTAGAACTGCTGATGTACCACACAGTAACCTCCTGAGTCTTGTTTTTTCTTCAGCAGTAACTATGGCAATAAAAGGTTGGGGGAGAGTATAAATATTTAAGGACAAAAATAAATCTTTAAACGTTGAACAACCAGGTTATGTGATGGGTAAACTGGCGACTGGTCCCGAGATGGCAGCTCGTCGAATAATGATAGAAACAGCAAAACCTTGGCCATTCCTTTCCTATCAGTGCAGCATTAGTGCATGTCAGCTTTGTAATAGCTTAACTGGCTAGAGCTAGCAGATGGTGTTTTTATGGCCCTATATAAACAGTATTAAGTCATTTTAACTCTTTCTCCATAACTCAGGTTTCCAATCTAGGTTGCAGTTGTCCACCTCTTATCCTCGGAGATGCTCATGAGGAAGAGTACTAACATTTATTGAGCACCCGTTATATACCAGACACTTCTCATAGGGATTTATTAACTCCAATTTACAGAGAACGGCTACTAAGGGCAGAGCCAAGATTTGAACTGATTGTTTGATTCCATTGCTGTGGTTCCTCCCACTATTGGCATATCATTCTGAACCTCTATTTTCGTTGATGAAATGCACAGGAAGGAGAAAAGCAATTGAAGATGTCTGTTGAGTGATTACCCTCATAATCCGTGACTAAGAACATCCAAATCAGCATGGCTTGTTGCTGTCTGAAATTATTACTACTTAGGGTTTTTCACGTGTTATTTCATGTATTGATTATTCTGTTTTACACTTGCAAGATGTATTGTCTCTTCAGAAATAAAACTTTATCACTTGCTTCATCAATTAATTTCACAATGCATTGATTAAACTCCTACTTAAGCATTTCAGCATTTTAAAACATTTTTAAAAAGGTAAAATCAGGACTGTCATGTGAATGATATGCCAAGGTTTTATTCAACTCATTAATTAATGAAGGAACAAGTGAGGTGTATATAGCCATTTTAATAAATGAATGTTAGAGTAAGATTGCTGGCTTACATATGAAATTGACTAATGTCTTACCACAACCTTTGGGGTTAGCACTTCCAAGAGACAGGTATTATTTGCATCTCTACGGGACAAAATTAACAAATTAACCTGTGCCCCTACAGAATTGTAAAACAGTCCAGCCAACAGAAAGTCAAGCCAAGACTAGGGCTTAAACATGCAGTAATCCCTTTTATTTCTAAATTTCAATTTTCCTGACATTGTTCAGACACTGAAGTAGAAGATGTATGCATAGACAGTGACTGGGAAAACCTAGTCACTGAAAAGTCCTATAGCAAAGTTTCAGAGTACACAACTTGGAAACATTCATATCTTAAAAGGCACCTATAAATTATCAAATAATAATGTAGTATAAATTGTATGCATTTATGCTAAAAATCAAAGTTAGGGGAGAAGTAGTATAAGTTGGGCTAAGGAAGGAAGTCATCTTGGAAAAGGAAGTCCTCTTCAGAGCTTGGTAGAACTTGTAGGGTGTGGTTTAATGAAGATGAAAAAGAAGGGGTATCCAAATGGGAAGAACAGCATGACAGTAAAAGCAGGCACAGAGGTAGATGTATGCAACATTGGTTCGCAGCCATGGTAGCAAATTGCTTTCACCTGGGGAGCTTTTTAAACTCCTGATCCCCAAGCTGCACTGATACTAATGAAATTAGAATCTCCAGGGATGGGGCAAAAGCCACAGTAGTTGCTGAAGCTCCCCAGGTGATTTCAATGGGCATTTGCAGCTACTCAACTGTGGTCCATGGACTGACAACCACTAGCAGTACCTAGGACTTCGTTAGACCTGCAGACACCAGCACCCGCTCCCTGACCTACTCAATCAGAATCGCGTACATCAACAAGATCCCCAGGTGATTAGTAGGCACATCAAAATTTGGGAAGCTGCAAGATACTCTGCAGACAGCTCCCACCAACCCTAAACATAAGAATCACCTGGAGCACTTGATTTACCTTGTAACTTCCCAGACCCATCCCTTAGAGAACTGGAGTTGTAAAATAGTCCAGTGGATAGAAAGTCAAGCCAAGACCAGGGCTTAAACATGCAGTAATCTCTGCTTATTTCTAAGTTTGGGTAATTTTCCTGACATTGTATAGACACTGAAGTAGAAGATGTATGTAGAGACTGTGACTGGAAAAACCTAGCCACTGTCTGCAAAGCTGTACAGTAAAGGGCTTTGAGACATTCCGAGATAGAGCCAAGAGAAGATGAGATTTATCAAGCACTTATATGTTAGTCTTATCAAAGAAGTTTGAGAAACATTGAAAAGAGTTCTCCATCTTTGGGACCAGTAAGTTGATAGCCTTGCGTATCAGACTAACAGAAGTTTGGCTTGATCTGATGATGGTTCTCAGCTCTAGTTACATAGAGAATCACCTGGGGAAGCTTTTCAAAATTACACATATCTGGATCCCACTCACAAAGACTGCTTGGTACAGTATGGAACTTTGTTTTGTTTGTTTTTGTTTGTTTGGTAGTTGTTTTGAGACGGCTTTCACTCTGTCACCCAAGCTGGAGTGTAATGGCACGATCTCAGCTCACTGCAACCTCCACCTCCCGGGTTCAAGCGATTCTCCTGCTTCACCCTCCCAAATAGCTGGGATTACAGGAATGCACCATCACGCACAGCTAATTTTTGTAGTTTTATTAGAGACGGGGTTTCACCATGTTGGCCAGGCTCAAACTCCTGACCTCAGGTGATCCACCCACCTCGGCCTTCCAAAGTGCTGGGATTACAGGTGTGAGCCATCGAGCCCAGCCTGTCTGTTATTAATGTACAGTCAGGATTGGAAAAATCACTGTTTTAAGAAGCTACCTCCCCTTGAAGAAGGCAAAAAGTGATTAAATGTTATTTTATAACATGTTAACTGACAAAATATTGATTAGGTGTTAGAAAAATCTAAAGATACCTACCAGTTATATGATGGTGATCAAGGACTGGAGATGGCTGTTGGAATGGAGAGGAAGGGATGAGTCTGTGAAAACAAAGATCAGAAGAAGTTAGTAACTAATTAGAACTATGAAATGGAGGAAATATGGAGGGTTATTGGAATATGCCTACAACTTTGTGAGGAAAAAGAGGAGTTGGAATAGAATCCGTCGCACGTTGGGAAATTGGGAAAAGGAATCAGTTTGACGGGTAAATGTATTGAGTCCAGTTTTAGACTGTACATTAAGAACAGACAGGCCAGGCGCAGAGGCTCACACCTGTAATCCCAGCACTTTGGAAGGCTGAGGTGGGCGGATCACCTGAGGTCAGGAGTTTGAGACCAGCCTGGTCAACATGGTGAAAACTTCCCATTCACATGTTCTCACTCATAAGTGGGAGTTAAACAATGAGAACACGTGGACACAGGGAGGGGAACATCACACACCAGGGCCTGTCACAGAGTCGGGGGCAAGGGGAGGGAGAACATTAGGACAAATACCCAAGACACGCGGGGCTTAAAACCTAGATAATGGGTTGATAAGTGCCACAAACCACCATGGCACACATATACCTATGTAACTAACCTGCACGTTCTGCACGTGCATCCCAGAACTTAAAGTAAAATTTTAAAAAACTGAAAATAAAACAAACACAGAAAATATAAGGGTATGGTATAAGCCATGAGGAAAGTGTTGCTATGATAATAAATTATCACTAAATATGAAGTAAAATAAAGTCATATAGCCTGGGCAACATGAACTAGGTTTCAGCAGAAAATCCAAAATAACGACCAGGGCTACAAGGGGTAGGAGAGGGTAGCTCTGCCTATATGAAGAGAGGCAAGGGACTGAGGAAGATTGCTTTGGTACAGGGCAAATCAGGGCAGGACAGCATAAAAAAAAAAAAAAAAAAGGAAGAAATAGTGGTTGAAGCACTATTTCATGTTGAAGCATTAAAGCATGAGTGAAAATAAAGACTGAGAACAAACACAGAGGTTATTCAGAGCTTTTGATAGCAATGGAGACAGCCAACATCATTTGTGTTTGGTAGATACTCACAACTCAATAAGAAGTAGGAAAACTTTATAGTGAAAGAAAGGGAAAGTTTAGGTATGCCTTCACTGGAGGTGCTGGCACAGAGAAGCTGAAGGCAGCTGACTGGAAGAGGGGCATTCTATGGGACTGATTGTTTTGGGGAGCATATTTGGCTTTCTCTGGTTGGTTCCGAGTTGAAGGTAGGACTGAAAATTCGGGAAGCTGACAGTCATGCTGACCAAATCCTGATCATTCTGGTCCAATTGCGGAAGTTGTGGGTATATGTTCTACGGACATATATGGTCTGAACATTTTCCACTTGTATGTAATATCCTGCACTATCAGGTTTTTTAAAGAATGATTTTAAAAACAAACCAGATTGTTTAAATGATTTTTTCACCTAGCTCAATGCATTCAATCCTGTTTGGCCACATCCACATCCATGCTTACCCCTTGAGATCTTTTCAGATATTGTCTCATTTGGATTCTACTTTAGAAAAGGGAAACTGTTTTAAAATATAGGTTTGATTATTATTTAGGTATGGCAAGGCCAACAGATCAGGACATGACTGCCATTGAAGAGACAGTTTGTTATACTCACAGATCTCGAGATGAGAGGAGACCACACGGAGAAGCGCAAGTTATTGTGGTTTCTGCTGCCAGGCACAGGTAAGACAGTGTAAATGATTTAGGATTGGCTAATTGGAATAATTTCAGTGGCTTCTGGTGTAGGGGCTGTCCCTACCTGTCTGGCATGTGGCCTCTGCAGTGATTAGGGCAGGGGATTGTGACACTGAGTGTTGAAGGCGCAACAGAGGAGGTGGTTGGAAGTGTGGGCTCTGGATTGGTCGGTTTGCATGTAAAAAGGTTGCTCCAGATGCTCAAGGGCAAATAAGTGGCTAGCCCTGGAAGGGGCAGTCCCTCGAGAGTCAGCAAGGCCTCAGGGGTCAAAGCATCAAGAATACAAAAAATAAAAGGCATCATGAATGGTAGATGCACCTGAGAGCAGTAACTTAAGAAGAAGAATGTGTGTTTAAAGTTCTAAGCTAAAAAATCCAGAACTAACCAACCTGGAGACTCATTCCTTATCTGTGAGGAACATCTGGACCCCGGCCCATCCCATGGAATGTGGGCTGCAGCAGGGATCGAGGCCCTTTATTGTGGGTGGAATGAGGGTTGCCATGTGGAGGTTGCTGCGGGGAGGCTGCTAAGCGAACGTGCTGTATAAACTGCATACTTTTTACAAGTGGTTCCAGTTCTCCTGCCTAGCCCGCCACCACTGTACCGTTCCCGTAGGTACGTTCCCAGTAAGCCCTATGTCTCATTCTCTGGCTCCAGGTCTCTTCTTTAGCCACTTGAACCTAATGCCAGTTCCCATTGAAGTTAATTGGGGTCCAGCACAGCACATCATTAATAGAGAAAGTATAATAAGAAATGGAAATCCACAGCCCCCACCCTCTATAAACTGCTAACATCACAGTAGTTATGACAGCTACTAGAGTTACTTTATGTGGTATTTCAAATGACAAGAACATTTGACAACACCGTGAATCATTCCATCATCCTGGCTTTGCTGCCTGGGGCATTAATAGAAATACTGAAGCACAAATACCACCAGCCTCCACCCTATCAAGGCTTTAGCACAAGGTCTTTCATTTCTGAGCCTTCTCATTTTAGAATAAACTAAGGGCAGATTTCTGTTTTCCCTGGTAACTGGAACACTTGAGGGTCAATTAAATGCCTGCCCGTTCATCATATCCTCCTTTTTCATGATGCCTGAGCTGCTGGAAACCTTGTTTTACCTTGTTTCTGCAACACCCCAAGGATTTCCCATTGAGGCAACGCCTCCCTTGTTTTTTATAAGTGAAAGTTAGGATTAGCACAGATCATTTACCTGAAGCTCATTTTTTTATACCTTTAATGCTTAGGAGATTAGCATTCCTCTTAGAAAAACTCCCTATTAAAGGAGGGCAGTAAACTCTTTTCTGCAGTGGGATGGAGGGAGACAGAGCAGAGTCTTGCAGTCAGAAAGGCTTGGATTGGATGCTAATTCCGAGGAACTCACGGCCTTACTGTCCTCCACGTGGCCAGGCATAAAAGCTCTGTTTTATTTTCTAAAATCACAAATTATTTTATAGCAGAATATATTGTACTTGTCTGACTCCCCCATCAGCAAGAAAGCTCCTTGGGGTTAGAGATTAGATCTTATATTCATCCTTTTTATTCCCTAGCCTGCCCTTAAAGAATATTCGTTAAATCAGATTGCCTTATGCAGCACAGCTACCTCGGTGACACTTAAAACTCCACTGCCCTTCTAACTAAGGGACAATGCCAGAGAGCCTGGCTCCTAACAAATAGGAAATAAAAGAGAAATCCCAAACCTCAGAAAACAAGAAGTTCCAGAGTGGCAGCACCCGGTTACAGAGTGAAGGAAAGGAATCACTAATAACAGCAGCAGCAGCGTTTAAAAGAGCCTGTTCTATGCCAAGCACCATCGTCAATGCTTTATTTGTGGTAACCACCATCACTGAACTTCCCTGGAAACAAAGTCTCCCAGTCACCTCCGCGAACCATGAGGTTTGAATCAGAAATCTATTCTTGCTCGTTTCTAGGTTTCCTTGTATATATCGTCATTCCTTGTTTAGAAGTCCTTTTGAAAAAAAAACTTTCAATCCTGCCTATACAAACAAAAAACTTTCTTTGCTTCATTTTTGTTTTTCACCTAACGTTGGTGAAGACACAGAAAGAATCCAAATGGAATGTGAGTTGGAGACAAGGAGAAGGGAGTCGTGTCAGGGACAACAGAGCCTGGGGATGCTGAGGAAGCCAGGCCAAGTGTGGAAGAGCTCCTCCTCCACAGCAATACTTCCCTCCAGCTTCATCTTTGGCTCCCAGATGCAGGAAGTAATTACGATGCCTTTGCTCGTAAAATGCCTGGCTTCTGCCTATCTACACCAGTGTTTTTCCCATTCCTGAACTACACAATAGCAAGGTGAAGATGAAGAAAAAATCTTTGTAGAGTGCAGTGCAGCTCTGATCCAAAGCATTCAGCCTCTCGCTAATGTTTTCTCTGAGCAGGGAAGTACTTTGTAAGCAATGCCTGGTGCATCTTCACAGCAGCGTCACAAAGGCTAAATGTATGGTATTATTCTCTCCATTTACCAAGATGTAAAACAGAGGGGCTTATGGCAATCTGAATGATTCTGCCAAGGTCACAGGCAAAGTCTAAGTGCCTGAGATGGAAACGGGGTCTTGGGGTTCTTATATCATGTTTGAATCTCCTACACATGGGAACCTGGATTTAGTATTGAATATTGTGCCTGCTAACTGAAGTTCTTTAAAATTAGTACAATGTAAATCCAAGGAAAGCAGCTTGTATTTGTCATTGCAAGAGCAGATACAACTTTAATGTGGCCTTCCCACCTCAATATCTAGCTTCACACCTTGGTCAGTATCATGAGGATGGGATTCTTTAAATATTGAACACCTCCACTACACATCCTATTCCACCGGTCTTTCTGTATCAGTAGGTTAATAGATTGTAAAGTGGAGTATTTAAGGTGATGGACATATCCTTCCTGCCACTATAACGCTATGACTAACCCTGGCCGACACCCTATCTAAGACAAAATATTTCAGCAGCACAAGAAGTATCCAGGTTAATAGCTGAACATTTGCACCTGTCTTGCCCACACAGAAAGTACTCAATAGGCCTCAAATACAAAAATCCTTTAACCTATTGCAAAAGCTCTCAGTAAACAGAAGCAAACGGTAGCCTTTAGACAGAGCCCAGCATGGAGAAGGAAACTGTATTCCCAATACCTAGAGATTTTGCTGGTGTAAAATATAGTATTCAGGAAGGGGGTGACAGATACTAGAAGACTGGTTTTTGACAAGTGACCAGGTACATGGTCTGCATTTCTCTGTGAGACATTATAAGCTATTTAATTCTGATCAGTCTACAGCTACAGGCTTTCTGTGTCTGCAGATCATCGTCACCATCTCTAACACCACCCTCACCAGAAGTCATTTGTCCTCAATGTAAGACACTGAATAAAAGGTCTAGGTCCTTATTTTGTGAGATCTTACAATCTTAGCTATGCAACACTGACATCAATAGACTTAAAAAATACATCAATCAGAAACACCTGAACCAGCATAAGCACTTACACAAATACAAATTTAGGATCAAAAGAACTCAGTGGGCTGGGTGTGGTGGCTCACGCCTATAATCCGAGCACTTTGGGAGGCCGAGGCGGGTGGATCACCTGAGGTCAGGAGTTCGAGACCAGTCTAGCCAACATGGTGAAACCCCATCTCTAATAAAAATGCAAGAAGTAGCCTGGTGTGGTGGCAGACGCCTGTAATTCCAGCTCTTGGAGAGGCCAAGGTGGGCGGATCATCTGAGGTCGGGAGTTCAAGACCAGCCTGGCCAACATGGTGAAACCCCATCTCTAATAAAAATGCAAGAAGTAGCCTGGTGTGGTGGCAGACGCCTGTAATTCCAGCTCCTGGGATGGCAAGGCAGGAGAATTGCTTGAACCGAGGCAGCAGAGGTCGCAATGAGCCGAGATTGCGCCATTGCACTCTAGCCTGAGTGACAAGAGTGAAACTCTATCTCAAAAAAAAAAAAAAAAAAAAGAACTGAGTCATGGAGGATGAAGACAGAGTTAGGAAATTCCATTTTCAGACTGATAATAGTACAGAGCACCAAAGGTATAAAATGAATGATCACTGAAACCCACTGTGAAGTTGACCATCCAGTGTTGACATATATTCAGAAGTGTGGCATAGAAACATTTGTATGACTGACTGACAGGCCTGGACTTCATCTAAACATGTCACTTTGAAAATCAGTTTTACAAAGATTTATGTTTCAGGAGCTCTTCAAATATGGGAAAGAAGAAATGAATTAGACTAACATCCACAAAGTAATAGTGTAAAGCAACATCCTCAATTGTCTGATAGATAATATATATAGGCCATAGGAATTTAGAAGGAGTGACAGGTAGGCATTCTAGGCTCAGGAAAGACGGGGCGGTGGAGTGCTTGCAAGTTGAAGGGAAGTTTTCAGATTAATCAGTGTTTATGCCAGTGCAAATGATAAAGCTATATCTGCCCAGTTCTGTTCCCTGCCCAAGGGCACTATTGTCCTTACCAAAAGAAAACAAAAAGGCATCTATATGCAGTTTGCCCAGCTTAAGTGCCCTGCCAAGGTGGACATTTAGAAATAGCCAATGGAGGAAGGTGGAAGGTAGTGAAAAGCACGCGGTAGCTCACACCTGTAATCCCAGCAATTTGGGAGGCCGAGGTGGGTGGATCACCTGGGGTCAAGTGTTCAAGACCAACCTGGCCAATATGGTGAAATCCTGTCTCTTCTAAAAAATACAAAAATTAGCCAGGCATGTTGGCAGGTGCCTGTAATCCCAGCTACTTGTGGGGCTAAGGCAGGAGAATTGCTTAAACTCAGGAGGCGGAGGTTGTAGTGAGCCAAGATCACACCACTGCACTCCAGCCTGGGTGACAGAGCGAGACTCCATCTCAAAAAAAAAAAAAAAAAAAAAAAAAAAAAAAAGGAAGAAATAGTGGTTGAAGCACTATTTCATGTTGAAGCATTAAAGCATGAGTGAAAATAAAGACTGAGAACAAACAC
>NW_012109808.1:2511610-2530410 GCF_000951045.1 Mandrillus leucophaeus | reverse complement strand
AAAAAAAAAAAAAAAAAAAAAGAGGATCTCACAAGCTCGACCTGTTTCAGGATGCATTCCTGCCATCACCAGGACAAAAGTAGGCCAGTTTCCCCTCAGCCAGAGCAATTTCCATGTGGAAACGTACAAGCACATCACTTACTCATCACACACTTCAAATTTCTGAACTTGGATTCCAAGCAAGAACAGTGAGTGAAGAGGGGTGATTCTTGTGATCTTTTTAATTCTTCTGGCTATGTACATTCCAGGCCCTTCACTTCCTAGCACACTTTGAGGAAAACTCCATTGTGTCATAGACACTACCACACTGAAAGCTGAAAGAACCAGATCCTCTCTCCTTCCTGCCTGGGCACAACCTAAAAGGTGGACAAATGACTTGGACTAGGTCAGTTGGACGCCGTCTCCAAAATATAGACTCATAAGTGAGTATCACAGAGATGTCAGAATAGTGGAGGTCATTCTTGATGGCAAAAGTAGCAGCAGGAAAAAACTACACTATGCTTCCTGCAGTATTGTGTTTTCAATTACTTTCATTCCTGACTTTTGGAGCTTGTTTGGTTCTTCCCTGTTTTCCAAGACCAGTCCTTGAGTCTCCTCTTAAATCTAAGATTCTGATACCCCTGCCAATAAGTTTCCATTTTGCTAAAATTGGTGTCTGCTACTTGCAACTAAGAATCCTGACAGTCTCACAGATTCTAGAGTCTCCTTATACCTCTCCTGAACTTCGTCTAGCCTGTCCAATGACCCAGTTGCCAGTTATCCACCAGAAACTACATCATGTAAATAGCAGGCTCTCTAAGTTTTTCCTCTGTATTTCTTTGCCTTCCAATTCCTTTTCTGGTGTTCTTAAAATCTAAGATATTTCTCTGAAACTCTACCACTCCAAATATTCTTGCAACATAGAATTCTTAGTGAAATGCTGAGAATGCTCTAGAAGACACTCAGGAGTCTACAACCGCATGAAATGCAAACTTTTCAATGCTTTAAATTCAGTACATTCTCCTCATGTACCCGGAGCTATTTTATTTAGTTAGGTTTTCAGGGAATCCAGCTTCTATTTGTCAGGTTTATGGTGTTGATGCTTCTCTCTCTCACTGAGGTGTTCCGAGTCTTAATTAGATAGCGGATATAAAGTGCTTTGACAGCATCAGTTGAAAAGTGCTAGAGAAATCTCTAGGGAATTTCTTCGTTTTTGGCTGGAAAAACACAAGAAAATTAGAAAGCTTTAACAATAAAGCTGAGGTTTACAAGTAAACTTTTAGATTTTTCTCATGCATCTGTGTGTGGTATGGTACAAAGTATGAATTTTTTTTTATTTTTATTCTCTTAACTTTAAGTGAAAGAACCATGTCAAAATCCCTTACAATATACATTAAATTTAAGTTCTCCATGATGGATTTGTGGGATGTAAATAATTATATTATTATCTGCAGACCTAGACTCTTTGGAGCAAAGGGGAAACCTTCCCAGACTTATGTTATTTAGTTAACACTTCCAGGGGTAACTCTGGGATCCAAATTTCAGCACAGTTATGAAAGGAAACACCTTCTAAAACACATATCTTCTGTGTAGGGGGTCCCTTTCCTGAGATTGAGACATAGCATTCATTTGTTTCTTAGGATTTACACTTTGAGTTAATTTAATTACTTCTCAGTAAGCCAAATCCTCTGCTTTGAAGCAGACAAGTGATGGTAGAGTAAACAGCAGCATACATGGATCAAAGCCTTTTCATTTAGAATGAAAAGATGTGGATAGAAGGCAGCCCTCTGCACTGAGCCAAACTCCACAAGCAGTGACTCATGCGCTACCCCAGGGAACAAGGCAGATGTTGACCCTGGAGTTGTGTGCAAGTAACAGACTGTTGTGTTTGACTGACTGAGGGTTAAGACCGGATTAGAATGAAGAGAAACCCAGCAGGCCTGCAGCTCAACCCGGGGAATCTGGGCCTATACAGTAGCCATGCTTTCTCCAGGAATCTTTTCAAAATGCGAAACTCACCCGATCTTTCTTTACTATCCAGATTGTTTGTAGCATTAAGCATGGTCTTAGATCACAATGTTCCCTTTTTCCATTTCCTGTAGAAAAGGTTTTGTTTTTATTTTAATCTTTGATTCTGTATTTGGAAAAAATTGCAAAGGACTCACTTAGGGGAGTAGGAGAAATATATGTACAGTGGTATTTGGAAAAGGACATGCTGGTCTCCTTTAAATTCTCCCATGTATCACCTCACAAAAAAAACAAAAATTTATTTGTTAATATATAATAAAGTGTCATTTCAGATCAGTGAGGGAAAAATGAGCTGGAGTAAATGGCTAGCCTTTTAGACAAAATAAATCTTTGTCCCTTTATTACTTGTCATACCAAAAAAATTATAGATGGATCAAATATTTAAATATAAAAAATAGTGTCATAAATGCATTTGGAAAAAAAATTAAGTGAACTCTATTATCTTGAATGACAAAATCCTTCCTAGACATGACACAAGACATAGAAGTACAAAGGAAAAGATTGGTAAATCTAAGTATATGAAATGTTAAAATTATTGATCAAATATTTAAATATAGATAATAGTGTCATAAATATATTTGGGAAAAAATAAGTGAACTCTATAATCTTGAAAGACAAAATCCTTTCTAGACATGCCATGAAATTTAGAAGTACAAAGAAAAAGATTGGTAAACCTAAGTCTATAAAATGTTAAAATTATTTATGACAATGTCATATTCAAAGTCAAATGGTAAATGATAAACTTTGACCAGTTTTTTAAGTAGGACAAAGAAATAATGCCATAAATGCACAACAATTGCTTGCATATCAGGCCAGGTGCAGTGGCTCACACCTGTAATCACAGCACTTTGAGAGGCTGAGGTGGGAGGATTGCTTGAGCCCAGGAGTTCAGGACCAGCCTGGGCAACATGGCGAGACCCCCCATCTCTACAAAAAAAAGAAAAGAAAAAGGAAAAAAGAAAAAAAGCCGGGTGTGGTGTGGTAACACACACCTGTGATATCACTGCACACCAGCCTGGGTGACAGAGTGAGACTCTGTCTCAAAAAAAAAAAAAAAAAAAGAGAGAAGCAATTCAATAGGAAAATCAGCAAAGGATCTAAACAAATGGTTCACAGAAAATAAAATAGAATAGTCCCCAAAGGGGGTAAGATTGAAACTCACTCAAAATTAAAGAAATATAAATGCGACCAAAATGAGTTACTGTTTCTCCTATTATATTGACAAATATGAAAGCATTTGCTAATCCTCATCATTGCCAAGGCTGTGGGGAAACGGCCGCTTGCATACACTACTGGTCAGAGTATGAATTGGTGCCATTTTTTGAAAGGCAACTGGTAATATCCCATAAACTTACACTTAAAACAATTTATCCCACAGATACACAAATATAAACATGGATAGATATTTACTGCAGCGTCTTTCGTAACAATCAATAATCTGGGAACATCCTGCATATGCATTAATAGAGAATTGATTAAATAAATTGTAGAAAATTCATACAATGGGCTGCAGCTATTATAAAGATTGGGGTAAATCTATATGCATTATTATAAAAAGATGTTCAAGATATACTGTTAACTATACAAAAAGGTTAGTTGCAGAAATATAACTATAGTATAATGTCACTTGTGAAAATAAAAATGTTCTTGAGATGTAGACTTATTGAACATTTCTGTAAAGAAACACAGGAAATTGCTCATTGCAATTATCTCTGCTTAGTGGAAACTTCGTTTTTATTTTTATCTTTTCATACTCTTAATTGTTACCATGAGCTTGCTTTACTTTTACAACAACAGTCTACTTTTAAAAAGAAAAGCATTGAGTCTTATCTAGCACTTTCTAGATGCACATCGACCACACATTTGTTTTTACTCAATCAACATTTACATTTGTTTTTACTCAATCAACATTTACTGAAAGTAAACTATTTATCTGAATCCAAAGACATAAATAAAGACGTCCATAATGCAAGCCTTGCCCTCCAAAAGCTGACCTTATATCTACAGAGGTAGAGAGGGAGCCAGGTACCCCCAATAAATAACTGCCCACCTAGACGAGTGCAGTAAGAAAGGCCCTCATCCTTTGAGATACCCATTACCTTTTCATATGCAAGATTCCAAAGAAGCCCACACTGGACTCACTTAGGCAAACTTCAGCCTCTTTTGTGATCTCAGACACCAGAATAAAGACCCCACCAGGAGACGGGGTCTTCACAGCACCCCCTAAAATTGGACCATAGCTATCCTTTGAAAGGCTTTGTCAGCCACTCAATGAAATGTTAACCTTTGGAAGCGCTTCTTTCAGACAACCTGGGTCAAGGGATCTGGCTCTCAAATATGAGCCCACTCTCCACAGGAACTGCAGGTCTATGAAGCCTTAGATATGGAGCAATTACAACGAGGAAGAGGGAAAGTGAATACCTGAAGCTTTCATGATAAGCAGAGGGGTCTCGGCTACAGCTGTGTAACAAGTATTATTCTCCAAGCACCGTTGCCCCTTCTTCCAACCCCCTCTTTAATGCGAACACCCAGCGATTCCAAAAGAGCCTGTGTGCTAGTTCTGTGGAGAGCTCAGAGGTAAAGTAATTTCCCAGCTCCTCACACTTCCTGCTGGCAGGACTCCGGAGTCTGCATTCTTCCCCACGTGGTATCCTGCTGTTAAAGGGAAAAACTCAGGTCAAGGAACAATTCAGCATGTGGAAATAAACCTGGCCCTTCAGAGCTCTGGGCCCCAAGCGGTCCTTAACCATTGGCTCTTGGTGGGTACACGATTTGCTGTGAAGATCAGTGTGTATGACTAATGAGGTGATGTGGTCTGATCCCTCTGGGAATACAGCCCTGCACAGAAATCCAAATCAAAAGGTTTCACAAACTGGGGTCAAAATTAAAGATGAGGCAAGTTCTGCTAGGTGAGACAGTGGAGAATGTTAGCACCCCTCCTCAGCAGGCCCAAGTGAACACAGATTTCATGAATAACTTTGACCTTTTTTCCTTCACACTACGTGTTACCTTAACAGGTTTCCAGAGGGGTCCTCTATAAGTGAATAGCGTGGAGCAGCCCCGTCATCTTCAACAACCACCCGGAGAGTTATGCAAAAATACTGTGAATATCATGAATCCAGTGGGGAGGGGGACACGGAAGCTCTTACTATTTTCCACTGGCAGTCAAAGCCCCTCGATAGGTCAGAGTAGAGGACTGGAGAGAGAGAGAGAGTCAGAAAGTTGATCTTCTGCACTAACACGGCCAGATCTTAAACAACTCACAGTCTCTCTAGAGAACACAGTCACCTATCCGCGAAATACTGCCTACCTCACAAGCTATTAGGGTAAATTGAGGAAACATTAGTCAATGAGCTTTGTAAATGTAATGTCATGTTAACAAGTGCCCCTTACTCTGAGGTAGCTGATTTACGCTTCCCCTGCTCTTGAAAATAAAAGCAACCCTTGGCCAGGCACGGTGGCTCACGCCTGTAATCCCAGCAATTTGGGAGGCTGAGACTGGTGGGTCACCTGAGGTCAGGAGTTCGAGATCGGACTGACCAACATGAAATGGTGAAACCACATCCATACTAAAAATATAAAAATTAGCCAGGCATGGTGGCGAGCCCCTGTAATCCCAGTTACTCAGGAGGCTGAGGCAGGAGAATCGCTTGAACCCAGGAGGCAGAGGTTGCAATGAGCCGAGATTGTGCCATTGCCCTCCAGCCTGGGCGACAAGAGTGAAACTCCATCTCAAAAAAAAAAAAAAAAAACAAGGAAAGAAAAGCAACGCTCACCAGGGTATCATCAAGAAGGGGGAAAATGAGGGATGGTGTAGTTGTGCCGAACATCTCTGCAATGAGTGCTCAAATTTTCTGTTTCGAACTTTGGGGGAGGCTCAGAAGATAATAAAAGAGAAAACTTATTTCACATTCGTCTTCCAAAATACGTGAGATAAATTCACAAATATTATTTTATTTTTCCAAATAAAATACCAGGTAAGGAGGGAAGAGGAGCGTGAGCATGACAGGATATTGTAAGTGTGGTGGTAAGAGTCTTGGGAATGTTAGAGTTCCTGCCTCAGTTTCCCCGTCTGTAACAGCTTCTACCTAATAGGGCACAAGAAGCAGTCAGAGCATGCCTGGTACCAAGGGAGCCCTGGATACCTGCTTTATTGTTAATGGTCATATTCTGTGCTGGGGAAAATGAAGCAGAGATAACTTGCTGTTTCAGACACAGGAAGTCGAGTAGTTTCCAGAGGACAGCCTGACCCGTGGTCTGTTGGTTCCCTCTCTCAAACCTGCCCCTTCCTTTTATTTTCCACAACACACAGGTAAAAGCTCCTTCCTGGTCTCTCTGCCTCCTTGTCCTACTCCAATCTTTCATTAACATTTTTTAAAATCATATTTACCTCCCAAAGGTCAGTTCAAACCTTACATTTTCTAAAATGTTCTTTACTTCCACTTAGCATTTATAAACCCATTTTTGGCCCCTCCCTCAGGCCACACCCATTAGCAGGCCCCACCCACCAGCAGGCTCTACCCAGTGACAGGCCCCACCCACCTGCAGGCTCCATCCTTGAGTTGGTTCCATCCATGAGCAGCCTCCTCCTCGCTGGAGCAGCTACTCTTCTTTTACTATTCTGTACCAAAGTGACTTCAAATTTCACCTTAATTTTGTTGGAAACCAGGCTGTAATATTTCTATTAGTCCGTTTACATGCTGCTGATAAAGACATACATGAGACTAGGCAATTTACAAAGGAAAGAGGTTTAATGGAAAACCCACAGTTCCATGTGGCTGGGGAAGCCTCACAATCATGGCCAAAGGCAAGGAGGAGCAAGTCACATCTTAGGTGAACGGCAGCAGGCAAAGAGAGCTTGTGCAGAAAAGCTCCCATTTTTAAAACCGTCAGATCTTGTGAGACTTATTCACTATCACAAGAACATCTCCAGAAAGACGTGCCCCCATGATTCACTTACCTCCCACTTGGTCCCTCCCACAACACGTGGGAATTCAAGATGAGATTTGGGTGGGGACACAGACAAACCATATCCATTTTAACATGATTTTATTGAAGGGTCAGAGATAACAAAATATCGGATACAGAAAACAACTTGCAACTCCTAGATTTGGCTGTCTGAAGGATTCCAAGCCTGGCCCGTTCTCAGAAAACCCCCCATGGGAGATGCCTCTCTCCTCAGGCAGGCCGTCTTCCCCCTATGCTTAGCATGTGGGCTGCATGTTTAGACTCCTCCATGACCCGATCTGTTGAACAAAGGTCAGAGGGGCCCCAGTTTAAGCTGTACCTTCTTAGTGTTCGTTTCCTGCTGTTTCCCACAGAAAAAATGGCAACAGAAATGTGAGAAGTGTCTGCTCCCTCCAAAACAAATGGATCCTACTCAGTAGGATGAGACTTGACCCCCACTCACCAACAGGGAGATTGCTCCATGTCTGTCTGAGCTGCTCCCACTTCTACAGGACAATGTGCAGCGTCAGCTTCCCCTAGCCCTGCCCTGCTCCCTTCTTATTGCCTTGCTGTCCTTCCTGCCATCTGCCAGTCCTCACACCTTCACGAGAACAAGTGACACACAGCCCATTCTAAATTAACACACAGAAAAGGAGCATCTCTCTAAATGAAACAGAGTCTTCAAACATGTAAGAAGCTGACAACATAAACATTCGCGGTTTAGTTCCTTAGAGTCACAGCCTCTCAAACACATTTTCTGATTATGGTGTGATTACATTTACCTAATAAAACTGTATATTTGGATGGTATTTCCAGAACAAAGAAACAGGCTGCTTCAAAAGTGTTGCTTTTGAAGGAAAATTGCTTCGAGCTTTGAAATGCAGGTTTATCTGCTTCTGTCTCTCCTCTCTAGGGTTTGAGAATCTTAAGGCCAGATTTTAGCTAACAATCAGACTGACAGCATCCAGTGCTTCTCATCTTGCGGGATGTCTCTGCTAAAGGAAAAAAAGAAAAAGGCACAGAGCTCAGGAAAGGAAACTCAGAGCTGACCCCGACCTTATTGTGACAGACTGTTTTCCCGCCACAACTGGCTGCATAGATCGCTGCTTTTCCCCCCTGCAGTTAATAACTGAACTTTCTGGGAAACCCATCCTCTTCAGCTCGGACTTCCTATTTTACCTACTTTGGAGCCCAAGAAGGGTATGATGGCCTTTGAAGTTTAGAGACATTTGGGAAATGCAGCCTGCCTGGCCCCAAACGCAAAATGCCTCATAGAAATGTCCAGTCTCTCTCTAAGTGAAGTTCTTATTTTGACACGAATTATGTAGGAGGAGGAGGGGAAGGCCCTGAAAAACCAACGAGCAACTTTTTAAAAAGCTTTCAAAATCAAATGTAAAATTCATTAACAAAAGTAATGGAAATTTTATGGCTGGTGCACAGATAAATTCGTTGCTGCCTCTAAATTCATCAGGCACACTTATGAGAGTGTATACCAAATTAATTGGAACTAACAGCCTCTTAGAAACTCTAACCAGCTGCAGACTCAGGGTAAACTAGTTGGAACAAAACAAAGAACCCCATTGCCTCCTCCTTCTTCCAAGCCCTGATTGAATTAAAGACTAGGCTTTCTCAACTAAAAAATGTTGAAAATTTTTGTTTGCCCATGACTGCAAAGCTATCACCTGCTGTTCAGGCCCAAGCAAAGTCAGAACTAGATAGAAACGAGGTTTCCCCGGATATGATAAATCCCAGTTGCACTTCACCATCCAAAGAATTCTTGAAAAGAAAGATATTCTAACACTGATGATGTATATTGTTCTGATCCAAGTGCATGGGTCAGAGAAAGGAAAGTTTGAATGATTCACTTCCCATTGCCTTCAAGGAAAACTCAGAGAGAAACCTCTGAACCTCTTCTTCAAATTAATTCTCCAGTTCTTGGATACAGTTTCCAGACAGAACATCTAGCAAATCAACCAAGAAAACCAAAGAAACTCTTTATAAGTCATTATAATAATTCCTTTTTAAAAAAAAAATGGGGATCAGGTGCTCCTGAAGACAAGTCAGCACTATCTCCATCAATCTAGCATAAATGCTTATCAGACAGTTGTAAATAGTACTTTATTCATAATTAACAATTTTATATTTTTATTAATAACAACTAACATTGATTAAGGACTGAGTCTATGCAAAGCACTGTGCTAAGCATTATACATGTATTATCTCACGTAACTAACACAACAACCTAATGAGACCAGTATTATTACAGTTCCCATTTTAAAGATGAGGAAACTGATAAGAAGTTTAGAAACTTACCCAAGGTCAGACAGCTAGCATATTTGTTCCCATTCAAATTAAGGTGCAAAAGCTCAACCATCATGCAACAAGTAAAGATTCGGGTGTGGTGGCTCATGTCTATAATCTAAGCACTTTGGGGGGCCAAAGCTGGGAGGATCACTTGAGCCCAGGAGTTCAATATCAGCCTGGGCAACATTGTGAGACCTTGTCTCTGCAAAAGAATCCAAAAATTAGCTGGGTGTGGTGGCACATGCATGTAGTCCCAGCTACTCTGGAAGCTGAGGCTGGAAAATAGCTTGAGCCCAGGAGGTCAGGGTTGTAATGAGCAGTGACCATGTCACAGCACTCCAGACTGGGCAACAAAGCAAGACCTTGTCTCAAGAAAAAAAAAAAAAAAAAAAATATATTAAAGGTAAAAGCCAGAATCCTGTAGATTCTTGTCCTCAGAGAAATCACAGAATATCAGTGAGCCAAAGAAAAGCTGTTTTAACAAGCACTTGTAGAAGCTGGTTTTGGTCAGAAAATGTTAAGACTGGATTTTGATCCTCCTGTATAGGTTATCAAATCTGAACTCTGAGGCTTTCATCCTTACATAGTAGTTGCCTTGAGTTTCACCCACATGGAAAAGGGACAGATTTCTACATGATTTTAAAAAGTACTCGTTTTGAGGTTTTTATTTTTATGTCCAAGAAAGTAAAGACAATTTGGAAACTTATGAGAACGCAGAAAATCTGAGATAGGTCTCATTTAATTTAGACAGTTTATTTTGCCAAGGTTGAGGACGCACCTGTGCCACAGCCTCAGGAGGTCCTGATGACATGTGCCCAAGGTGGTCAGGGCACAGCTTGGTTTTATACATTTTAGGGAGACATGAGACATCAATCGATATATGTAAGAAGTACATTGGTTCGGTCTGAAAAGACGGGACAACTTGAAGCAAAGGCAGGAAGACTTGGAAGCGGGGAGGGAGCTTCCAGGTCACAGGTGATGCACAAATGGTTACATTCTTTTGAGTTTCTGATGCGCCTTTATAAAGGATGCAAATCAAATATGCATCTATCTGATTGAGCAGAGGAGTGACTTTGAATAGAATGAGAGGCAGGTTTGCCCTAAGCAGTTTCCAGTTTGAGTTTTCCTTAGTGATTTTGGGGGCCCAAGATATTTTCCTTTCATACTTATAACTCCTCATTTACAGTTCTTAGAGGTGCTGGGCAGTTCCCATGGGAGGGGAAATTCTGAGATTAACCAGTCATTTCATCTGTCTCTCCCTCTCTGGGAAGCTCTTAGATAACTTCCAGAAAATATCTCTGGGGTTGTTACAGCCTGCATTAATATTATCCGTAAAACTGGGATCGCCCATTAAAAGTCTGAGGAAGCTTTCTTAAAAAGGCCAAAAATGAACAAATCCTGCACAAGAAGTGATTTTTTACTTGCCCAATATTATCATTGTATTTGTACAATAAACAGCTGCTGATTGCCTTCCATGTACCAAACTCAAGGTAAGATCTGAGGACCCAAAGATAGATGAGTGATCTGAATTGATATTTTTGTCCCCTGTCAATGAAAAGAGTGACAATTTGAAGAAATTGCAATCATTTTGAATAAGCGACTTTGAGACTGGAACACGAAGGTAGATGCTGTGATCAGTCTATACCTTTTCTAAAATAGAAGATATCTAATTAGTTCTCTGGATAATTGTCAACTTCAGATTTGCAGCATTTTGTGTATTTGTTTTGTGTTTCTGGATGACTGCTTAATTAGCCACTTGTAGGGCAGAGCAAGGAAGTTTGAAAAAGAAAGCAAATGCACACTGAGTTTTTTTCAGTGGTGGTTTTGGCAGTGCCTCTATATCAGATACGAATTCATTTTTCTAAGAAAATCTAAGTAATAGTGGCTTAAATATAGAAGGTCTTATTTGTCTCACAGAACAAGTCAGAAAGCACTTCCAGGGCTGGTAAAGAAGCCCAATATTGCTATTAGATACAAAATTTTCTGCTATCTTTTTCTCTACCATCCTCAGCATGTCGGCTTTCATTTTCATGTTGCTTGCCTCCTGGTTACCAGATTGTTGCCACAATGCCAACCATCATGTCTGAGTTCCAGGAAGGAATAAAGAAGACAAAGAAGAATCACCAGAAGATTTTTGCTTGTATCTCACTGGCCAACACTATCACATGGCCACTACTAACTTCAAGGAGGACTAGAAAATCAATGAATCCATGTTTTGTTTTTTGTTGTAATAATAGGCTCTCTCATATAGACAGACAAGAAGAGAAAGAAGTTGGAAATGAAAGGCATTTACTACTCTTCTCAACTATAAAGAGAGGCATAGGCCTTTTTTTTAAGAACTTTCAGATTTTTTTTTAAAGACAGAAATTTGCAAAAATGGGGGAAATTGCAAAAAAAATGCAGCATACTTTAAATGTGGATATTATGCATCTATAACAAATGAACATTTTTTTTAAATGCAGTAAGTATAGGTAGAATCTCATTAGTCAGTACCAACTTTTAAGAGTCCAGGTCAAATGGTGCTCCTGCTTTCCCATTGCTCCCCCAGGCCTCCATGGTTATGGTCCCCATAAACTAAATTGATAATGGCAAGATACCCTTCAGGTCTTCTCCCATCAATGTTCTGAAGAAAAATTAATTATGATAGTCCTTGCCACATAAACCAGAAGAAGAGCATCTGATACCAAAAGGGCAGAGAAAGTTTGTGAAAAAGTCCATAAATTATAAAAGGACATCATTTAACGATGTTCTCAAAATAAAAAAGGATAATCCTAAAATATTTTGGAAGATTATGACTTGAGTGATATTTTGAAGAAAATCACAGAAAAGCAAATCACAAACTTTTTTTCCATACCCCTTTCCCACATGAATGTCTTTCTCATATTTATCTAGTCTGGTGTGGTTCAATATAGTAGCCATGAGTCACATGAAGCACTTAAAATGTAACTGGCCTGAATTGAAATGTGCTGTAAGTGTAAAATGCATACCAGATCTCAAAGATAGTCAAGAAAAAAGAACATAAGAGATCTTATTAATAATTTTTATATTAAATACATGTTGAAATTATAATGCATTGGGCATAATGAATGAGATAAACACATTATTAAAATTATTTTTACCTGTTTACTTTTTTAAAGTAGCTACTACAAGATTTAAAATTGCCTATGTGGCTTATATTTGTGGTTTGCATTATTTCTGTTAGACTGTGCTGGTCTAGAAAGATGACATCTTACAAAAGTCTATCTGTAGTAGATGCTGTTGGTACATGACATGGCCTCATGACCCCTTGGCCCATTTCTGAGTCTACCAGCAGCCTTCAAGGACAATTACAGGCATTCTAAGCGTTTCCCAATTTCCACCTTAAGGGAGCACTTCTCTGCTTCTCTGCCTGAAAGCCATCTCTGGCACCATGGGAGATTGCACAGGAGAGTTTGAAAGTGCCCAGGATTTAATGCTCCCAAGAGTAACCCTCAAGGAATGGTAAATAAATGCCCCATCTTCAGCAGTCCCTCAGCAGGACAGTTTTAAGGTATGTTCTGCATTGTCTCTTGGAAGTTTCCAGCATGATTGAGCGCCAGTTGCTCATAGACAGACTTTATTCTGTCTTACATCCCCAACTCCCTCCCATGTGCTTCCCAGGATCACCTCCCAAATAAACTCCCTGCTGTACGAATTTAAAAAAGAGAAAAGAAACATGAAATGAGGTTTGGTAGGAAAAGACAGGTTTATTTTAGAGAAAAAACCTGAGTTGGGCTTCTGGCAGATTTCAGTTAGGAGCGCTTTTTCTTACAAACTAAGAGTATATATTGGTTTTAGGGTGGGGGGCTTATCACAAGCTTGGAATGTTTCTGTGTTGGGGAGAAATGTATGGCGGGATTGGAATATCTCTGGCAGTGGGGAGGTTATCTTGGGGCTGACATCTTTGGTTGGGGAGGAGTTTGGAATGTTTCTGGTCAGAGATGTTATTTGTGGTTTATGGTCATGCTGACCTTAGCCATTAGGCAGATGCCCTTTGGATTTAGGCGGTTTTTGATTAAGGTGAATTTTAAAATAACAGTGCTTGTTCAAGGTGGTGATACTCCTGCTCCATCACCTGTGCAGTGTTTGTCTCAGCTCTGCTTTAAGGGGCCCAAATTAAGAGTGCAGCCCAGACATTTTCACATTCTCTCTTTATAGGATCCATGCCAAGTATCCTTTGACTTTATGATTCATGCTGAATTTTTCTTCCTGTGCTATTATCAGACAAGATGTCTTTAATTACTACTTTTTTTCTCTCAATCCGTTTAGGATTCTATTGTCAATGGCTTAAAAAAAAAAAAAGATTCTGCTCTAATTAAACAAAGAGCATATCATTTGAAAGAGTTTGAGCAATTTTTTTTCCTTTCCAAGTAATTGGCTTACATTTAAACTGCTCTTTTGCAGTGTTGTTTTAATTATCAAGTCATTAAAGACATTGTTTTGGCCCTTTGAATCATGTTGTTCTGCTTCGGGGCAGTGGCAGGTTATTTTACCCAACAAAATCAAATCCTGTAAGACTGTTAAATATATTTTTATTGGGTTTGCCGGAAAAGGCACAACCAGTAGTGTGTTGGTAGGGAATGGCCACCATTCCCTGGGCTCTATAAACAAGGGCCAGACCACAGGTAGACACAAAAGCAGTTCGGATGTAAGCAAATTACTTGGAAAGGAAAAACTCTTTCAAATGGTATGCTATTTGTTTAATTAGAGCAGGATCTTTTTTTTTTTTTTTTAATCCATTGACAATAGAATCCCATAGGGTGTTCTGGATGTCCTGACTTACAACATATCCATTTTTTTTCTTTTTTTGAAACAGTATCTCACTCTGTCACCCAGGTTGGAGTGCAGTGGTGTGATCATGGCTCACTGCAACCTGCACCTCCCAGGTTCAAGCCATCCTCCCACCTTAGCCTCCCGAGTAGCTGGTACTACATACATGCACCACCATGGATGACTAATTTTTTAATTTTTTGTAGAGATGGGGTTTCTCTGTGTTGCCTAGGCTGGTATCAAGCTCCTGGGCTCAAGTGATCCTCTCTCCTTGTCTTCTCAGAGTGTTGGGATTACAGGTGTAAGCCATTGCTCCCAACCTGTCACATTCCTATCAGATCCTATTCTTGCCTGAACAATGTAGTATAGTTTTTTTAAAAGGGAGGAGTGGGGTGATATGGTTAGGCTCTGTGTCTCCACCCAAATCTCACCTTGAATTGCAATAATCCCCACGTATCAAGGGCGGGGTCAAGTGGAGATAATTGAATCATGGGGGTGATTTCCCCCATGCTGTTCTCATGATACTGAGTGAGTTCTCACAAGAGCTCATGGTTTTCTAAGGGGCTTCCCCCTTCACTTGGCACTCATTCTCCTTCCTGCTGCCACGTGAAGAAGGACATGTTTACTTCCCGTTCCACCATGATTGGAAGTTTCTTGAGGCCTCCCTCAGCCCTGCAGAACTATGAGTCAATAAAACCTCTTTCCTTTATAAATTACCCAGTCTCATATATGTCTTCATAGCAGCATGAGAACAGAATAATACAGGGGGTTTAGAATCCAATAGCTCCAGATTTAAATCCTGTCACCACCCCTTACTAGTTCAACTTTCTTCTAATCATTTATTCTTTCTAAGCCTCAGTTTCCCAATCTGTACTAGGAGGATAGATACTGTCACCGAGTGAACATGAGGGACATTTGGCCAGGGCCTCACATTTTAAAAAGCCTCATGTTTAGATTGTTTTCATTCTCTTTAAATAAAACACGTGTGTGTGTGTGTGTGTGTGTGTGTGTGTGTGTGTGTGTGTGTGTGTGTGTTAAAGAAATTAGATTTTTTTAACTTACATCTGTATTTTTAATATACTTTTCTGGTATTTCTTCAGTCTTTCTATGCTAGCAATCTGAGAAGTATCTTAGGTTTATCTTGACTCTGATTCTGATGGGAATAATTCCTGTATGTCCAACAGTTCTTTTCACTGATTCACAGGGAGCATTAGAAAACATGGCATTTGTTTCAAACCACCTGTCCTTTTCTTATTCTCTTTATTTCTTTCTGGCAAGGTCCACATCCAACTCTCCCTTGGGCCTTCCCATTGTAGCCTCTTTGTAGCCCTGGTGTCCCCAATACTCTATTTTTAATCTATGTTTGGCTCTCAAATTGAACATTCATGTCAATTTGGACTGTCATTCCAGGAATCAATATTTGGTGTGGTACCAGAATGCTCTTACCCATGAACTTTCTCCATGGGAGATGCTAACAGTTCCTTTCAAAATCTCTAGAACTAGGCCCTGGGCCATAGCTGGCAGAACTGTTGGATAATGTAGTTAGCAAAGTCACTGCCATATAGTATTCGAAAACTGCTATGTTTTCCCCTCATCTACCCGATACTTGTCTTCTTGTCTGAGGTCTTAGGAAGCTGGGACTTTGTTCAGTGTATCATTTAATTAGAAATAATCACTGAGTGGCTACAAAGTACACAGTACTTTGCTAGATTCTAAAATAAAGAGGGAAAGAGGAGAGCTATAAAGAAGTGTAAAGATGTAGTCCCTTGCCTTTCCGGGAATGTACAATCTAGTTGAATCTAGTGCAGAAAAATGGATTGGGCCTTCAATAGATGTTTGTGAGATGAATAAAAGACCCACACACAATTAAGAGCTCAAGTGTCAGGAGGCTGATGAAGTTTAAGATACTTTTGACTAAAGATGCCTAAGAATTCCCAAATCCTGCCTTAGCTGGCCTCCCTTCCACACTGTAAGGCCTCTCATAAAAGGGACAATGACAGATCAGAACTGAAGAACTGTGTTATTTTTAATTACCTGTAATTATGCTCTAAACTCCTGGGAAGAATTGGCTGATAACCTAGTCAGTGGGCGTGCGTTCCGCTTGAACGCCAAATGAGCCTTTTCCATCTTCCTAAACCCAAACCCAAAGCATGGGATTGTCTCACCCTCTAACTGGAGGGACTGTATGGAGCAGGACGAGGGACATCACACCGAGCAGCCACAGGAGAAGAGGAAGGAAGTGACTCAAGGTGACTGCAACTGTCACAGGCTGCCTGTCCCAACACTGGTTAAGTTACGGAGGCCCATGGAGGGAGGCAGTACCTGTGTGTGATACTTTTTAACACAGTTGCCTTCACGAAGAGTAAACAATGCCTAACCAGCAGATGGGACTCTAACCCCTCCCTATGATGACTGAGGCAGTGTATCATTAATTTGTAAGAAAAATGGCAGAAAGAAAATGCTATAAAACTCCTGTATGTCCAAATAAACTTATTTGGGGCCAGAATAATAAAAAGAGACAATGGGATAGGGCTGTTTTTTGGGTTTGGAGGGGGATTTTTTGTTTGTTTTTTCCTAAGACAGGGTCTCATTTTGTCACCCAAGCTGGTGTGCAGTGGTGTGATCTCAGCTCACTGCAACCTCTGCCTCCTGGGCTTAAGCAGTCCTCCCACCTCAGCCTCCCTAGTAGCTGGGACTACAGGCACATGCCACCATGTCCAGCTAAATTTTTTTGTATTTTTTAATAGAATCGGGGTCTTAACATATTGCCTAGGTTGGTCTTGAACTCCTGGACTCAAGTAATCCTCCCATTTCAGCTTCCCAAAGTGCTGGGATTACAGGCATGAGCCACCAGGCCTGGCCCAGAGTTTCTCTTAAACATAGAAGAGTTCCTCAATATCCAATAAGGGTAGAGACAAATTTCCTTCTCCCTTCCTTCCCCCTGAACTTCCTAAAGATTTTTACAAGGGAACTTGCTATGTATTACTTCTCACCCTTTACAATCTCCATAAATGCTTGGTCAATGGACAAACTAATTCTGCAGTCAATTACCTGCAAGCTCACAAGCTGATCCCTCTTTAAAATATACATGAGAAGAGAGCTACTTGGTTGTTTAACGATATTCCTTTCACAACTTCTTTCTGGGTCTTTTCTGTAATTGAATTGTCTACAAACAAAACAAGGATTGCTACTTTTAATAGCATGTGGCATCTCATGGACACCTTTGAATTAAATGTCACAAAGCACTTCAAACAAATGTTCGTTAATTGTGTAGTTCTGTTTGAGGGCAGGACACTTTACATTTCTCAAATGAAAGAGTTTGAGCAATCTAAACATGTCTAAAAAGTAACAAGTAACTCTTGTTCACTAAGTATGATGGAAAATGACATCTTTTGGCCAAAGTTAATAAAATGCTGTCTCTTTATTCCACTTGATTAACATGATATTTTTGGGAAATGTTTTATGTCAGGTATAGAAAATGACTTAAAAATTTTAGGACTTCAATTCTCATTATCTATTCTATCTCATGCTATTATCTGCATATCTTTCTGCTCCTTAGCCCAGTCTATAGCTCAGATACGTTTTGCTCCCTCATCTCTGTCTTCATTGGTCCAGAAATGGTGATAAATATAATGCAAATAGTGAACCCTACTTTCCCACAATGAATCAGCCTTTTCCTATGTACCTGGGTCATACAATCAAGGATCTTTGGTCTTGAAAATTTGGCCAAAATGCACTATTCACAATAGCAAAGACTTGGAACCAACCCAAATGTCCATAGTGATAGACTGGATTAAGAAAATGTAGCACATATGCACCATGGAATACTGTGCAGCCATAAAAAAGGATGAGTTCATGTCTTTTGTAGAGACATGGATGAAGCTGGAAACCATCATTCTGAGCAAACTGTCACAAGGACAGAAAACCAAACACCACATGTTCTCCCTCATAGGTGGGAATTGAACAATGAGAACACTTGGACACAGGGTGGGGAAAATCACACACCAGGACCTGTCGTGAGGTGGGAGGAGGGGGGAGGGATAGCATTAGGAGAAATACCTAATGTAAATGACGAGTTAACGGTTGCAGCACACCAACACGGCACATATATACACATGTAACAAACCTGCATGTTGTGCACATGTACCCTAGAACTTAAAGTGTAATTTAAAAAAATAAAAATGAAAGAAATTCTGGCCAAAATGGCAAAAACCAATTCATCAATTCAAAAATAAAATCATCTGCATTTAGCATGTATTCATACCTGTCAGTATTTTGCCATACCATTATGTTTGTCCCTTAGTTTCAAAAGACAAATAGCACATAAAGAAATGAGAAGAGGTACTGAACTATTGAAAAACTTGGGTGCACCAGATGGCTTCAGCTTTCAATTCCTCCCTATGGAATGTGGAAAAATACTCCAAGCGTATTTACTATTCCATGTATTTTTGATATTCAAAAAAAAACTTGAAGAATTTTCAATTTGGATAGCTAAAGCATCACATTTTTTTTATTATTGTACTTTAAGTTCTAGGGTACATGTTCATAACGTGCAGGTTTGTTACATATGTATACTTGTGCCATGTTGGTGTGCTGCACCCATCAACTCGTCAGCACTCATCAACTCGTCAATCACATCAGGTATAACTCCCAATGCAATCCCTCCCCCCTCCCCCCTCCCCATGATAGGCCCCGGTGTGTGATGTTCCCCTTCTCGAGTCCAAGTGATCTCATTGTTCAGTTCCCACCTATGA
>NW_012109808.1:2487401-2510700 GCF_000951045.1 Mandrillus leucophaeus | reverse complement strand
AAATAGTATGCAAGTTTTTGCATAGTAAATAGGATTATGTACAGGGAAGTCTATTAGGCTAATAATTGACAAATATGGGGACTGAGGACTTCCATATGCTTGCTCCAATATTTGACTAATTGGCTAGTATCCCTGTAGTAGATACTTCTTACGTGTGCAGCTTAAGAAGCTACCCACGTGATTTCAGAAAAATAACACTGATTATAAGGGGCAAGTGAGGCAAAATGTTTAACCTAAATAATCCAAACAATCTAAGAAAGCAAATCCAGTAGCAATTACTCAACTCACTAATATTGCTCTTGCCATGATACGCCAAACAGGCAGAAAAAAGTAACACCAGGCTTGATGCTACATGCTAGGATTGAAAAATAAACGAGCTACAGCACCTGTTCTCCACAAGCCCAAAATCTAATAGGAACATCCATATAACAAAGCGAAGAAAGAAGGAAGGAAGGGAGGGAGGGAAAAGGAAAGGGGAAAAGGGAAGGAAAGATTAGATAGAATCAACCTGAGGGGTTAAGGAAAAAGGAGATCAGACTTAAACAGGCTCTAGAAAGATGTGTTAGCATTCACTCAAAAGGCAATAAGGGCATCCCAGGCCATGGGAATGCTTGGGCAAGATATTTGCATTCTCTGTTCTGTAAAATAGAGATTGAGGTCTGACTCTACATTTTGAGAAATAAGAAGTCTGATAAGTTCTTATAATATTGCTTGAAAATGAAAAATACATTTTAGCAATTGCCTTTTTATTAACATGGAGCAGTGGTTCTCAAAAGATGACCTCCAGGTCAGTAGCATCAGCATCGCCTGAGAACTTGTTAGAAACGCACATTCTTGACTGCCCGCTCCCACTAATCCACTGACTCAAAGAACTCTGGGGTGGGATACCAATCTGTGTTTTAAGATGCTCTGTAAGAGATGCTGATGCTAACATGTGAGAAGAGCTGCCCCAGAGCCAACGACTTCGAATCATCCTGTGATATGCTTTCTGCATCTCTCTAGATGCATCTCTCTCCACATCTAATTTCTAGAAATGCATTACACTACTGGGTCCTAAATTTCTGTTCATGTACAGCATCAATGCCTATCTTGACAAAATTTTTTGCTGATCCCCAGGGGAATAAGATAAATGAGATAACCAAGAGTTTTTCGTGAAGCTAATTTTTTAATTCATTGAGTACATTTAAAAGTTTTTACTGTGAGATTATATCTCTCATACTGTTTTACTTTTAAATCTTCATTCTTTTGAAGAAGAAGAATGGTAGTAAAAGAACAGTGATTTTTTTTCCAAATAAACTTAAGTGGCAAAATAGAATGAAACTCAATATTGGTCCCCAAAAGGCTTTTTTTTCAAACGTATTGGTCCAAGGAATCCAGACATCTGCAAACCACTGAAACTGACAGGATATATATAGCTTTGCCAGGAAAAAAAAAAGGTCATGTGAATGTATTTTTCTGCCTGAGAGTCAATAATGTTAGTAAGATTTTTATCTATTTGTATTTCAAGAATGTTCAAATTGAGTTTGAAATTAATAAAACCAACTTCCGATAGTACATAAATTTAATAAATGTCCACCATCTCTAATGATTTTTATTCTAAAATTACCATTTTCTTTATCAACTGTCATTTGGAAGATTTCTTACTTGTGGTGAAATACACATATATAATTCTACCTCCTGTGTATATACATGTGTATGGGTGTATTTGTTTTTTGAGATCCTTAAGCACTTTGTTGGGAGAAAAAAAAGTATCATTTATTTATGATACCCTAGAGACGGTATCATAAATAAACTATTATTATTTATAATGTACATTCTTCATTCTCATGCACTAATGCACAATGTTATTTATTAGTTTAACCACTGTTGTGAGAATTGTTATTATTTCATGAAATAAAACTGAAAATGGAAATTGGAAAAGAAAAATACATGCTATCTTCAGGACATGTAAGAGTTACTATATCTACTTTCTACATAGACAAGTTATATTTATTTCTCTTACAATATCATATTCATCAAAGTATTAAATTGCCTCTTATCCCAAGAAGCACTGGAGCATTAGTGGCCACTGGAACACAAACCTCATTTCTTCCCATCATCTCCCACATCACTCCCTACATTTCTCAAGTCTTTTTAAAACCATCCTAGTCCAGACTTTTAACACTTCAAGTCTCAGATGACTGCAGAGCAAAGTAGCCACTTCCGCAGCCTGGAGGGTCCAGGGAATTCTGGGGATAAAAATTTCTGAACATATCCACTCAGATGTCCCCATCTTGAGTCTCAGAGTTCTCTCTCCTCCCATTGGGGGTTTTGACCTGGTGAGGTACACCTGCTGGGTTGTGAATTCAACCTTCTCTGGAGATCAGCAGTCCTTGTAATTAAATGTGGAGCCTGCTCTTCAGCTTTTCCTGCCCTCTGGCTGCAAGAGATAAAAGAATATTTGTATCTATCAAGGAGGACCTCTGCCTGTTGTAAGTCAAGGGCCTTAAATGGCCACTGTTCACCCTCAATCTTTTGCAAGTGCATCAATACGCCCCAGCAAGAGCATTCAATTAGTAGTAATTCAATAATTACCACCTCCCCCAGGCCTCTGCTGAGGGTGAGCTATTGCACCCACCAGTGCATTTTCTTTCAGTGGTAGCCATCCCAGTTCACCACTGGGGAAAGTTGTAACAATTGCACCCTGTACTCATCTTATGACATGAGAACACCCTGAGCCCACTAGAATTTTACTAGTATTTTTAGATGCTTTTTCCTTGACTTCGACTAGACTGTAACCTCTGCCACTTGCTAGGATGCACCCTGGGGCAGTGAGTAAGTACGTCTCTGAGCCTCCATTTCTCCATTTGTGTTAAACTTGGAACTTATTCATTTCGTTCTTTAACAAATATTTGAGTGCCAACTATGTGTCAGGCTTAATGATGGTTTATTTTGTCAAGAACTAGGGGTTGGAAGGTGCCTTGTTTATGGAAGACTGAGCTCAGCATATGAAAGCCAGAGGCGGCCAATGGATGTGCCACAGCCTCGTAGAAAGAGGACAAATGGAGAGCAAATTAAGGGAAAAGCAGATTCCGGGAAAAGCAGGCATGGAAGGAAGCAAAGTCCAAACCCCAAGTCCACATCCACTCCTGCTGGGACGGACTGTCTTTCTAAGAGTCATTACTAATACCTGATGTCTGTAGCTACTTGTTGTAACCCAACTCTGTTAAATCCCCAAGAATATTCTCCTCCCTGTCTCCAAATATAAAGAGAAGTTCATGAATACATAGCAAAAGCAGAAAATGAGTCAGTGGAGGGGAAAAAGTAACTTGGAGAGTGGGTTTCTAAATCTGTGCTAGTGTCTTCAGATTTGAGGGCCTGAGGCAATGACCATTCTTTATTCCTAATTTAGTTGATCCAGCTCCTTCCCAGGTGTGTTTGTCTGATCAACTCTAAAATTATGCTGTCAGAATGAACTTCTCCTGGGCTGGGGCAAATAAACATCCCTCTTCTATGAGATCATGTCTCCTTTTTATAAAGCATTTTTGTTCCGTACTCCTGGAATTTCTAAGTGTGTGCTTTCTCAATTCTGCAGATGAGAAGTCCCTGGAAAAAGGAAAAGAAGGTGAGGATAGAAGGGGCCAGTAGGGATTGAAGATAAAAACGTGGCAAAGCACACATCTCAGCCCAGTGCTGTCAGAGAGTCTGCCCGCAGCTCATCTTGAAAGAAGGACACGCTTCCAGACCCACCCTTTCAGTGCGCGTGGAAGGGAATCACAGTCAACCAAGACCACAGACTTCAGGTGAGAGACCTGATGTCTACGAAGTTAGGAGAGGCAGTAACTGCGACTCCTGCCTGATCCTAAGTGTCTGTGGAGCTGCAGGTTTGTTCTTGGCATGACTTCATTGCCGATTTTCTCCTTCCCAGGGTCTTGTTAGAAACGACTCTAGGTCTGACCCCCAAAATTCAACCTTCTCTGGAGATCAGCAGACCTTGTAATTAAATACGGAGCCTGTTCTTCAGCTTTTCCTGCCCTCTGGCTTCAAGAGATGAAAGAATATCTGCATCTTAGTTCCTGACTCTGCTGCTACCAACTGCCCCGTTGCCAGTCAGCATCTTTCCCTCAGCCCCTCCTTCTGTGTCTAGGAGGATGCCCAGTGCTAGCTCTGGCTTTGCTCTTTGTCATTGTTTTCTCTGAGACCCAGGAATGCTCACATTCAGGTCTCTTTCATGCCAGCCCCATGCATACATCAAAGAGAGTAGATATTGCCCAGTGAAGCTTCTGGAGATGGACGATGCACTCATCAGCAGGTGAACCAAGAAGAGGAAAAAAGATGGCAAGGCTTTCTTGCAACAAGGAAGTGATCATTTCACCACATATAGAGAGGCAGCACAAGGATGTGTGCACTACTGAATCGTGGGCTATGGCAGGGGTTTTCAGGGCCAACTCTTTCTCCCCAGTCTAGTTTCTGAACTTCTGTGCTTCTCCATAAGCCAGTCCTCCCATTAAAACTTCCCTGCTAACCCAAAATAGGAGTACTTATTCTGAGTCAGGATGCTGAGTTCTTTTGTCACAGCATAGATACTTACTAGTAATATGAGCCTAAGCAAGTCGCCACCTCTCTGGGTCTTGGTGTCGTGTTCTACAAAGTGAAAATGTTGGATCAGACCATCTCCGTGATCCATCCAGCTCTCAGTACACACCAGATACACAGGCTTCACACGCATGTTCTACCCTTACAGATTCAGGGCGATCACCTCAGAACATGGCTTCATGCACATGTGCTTCCTACATAGATTTAGGGCCGTCAGCTCAGAACATCCCCCCTCTGCCTCTGAATAAAGTTTAATCCATGTTTCATTTTGCAGATTCCCCAAGGAGCTGCCTGTGTGGGTTGGTTATTGGTCAAGTTGAACATAAAGAGAGCAGTTAGGGCTGGGTGCTGTGGCTCATGCTTGTAATCCCAGCACTTTGGGAGGCCAAGGCAGGCAGATCACTTAAGGTCAGGAGTTCAAGACTGGCCTGGCCAACATGGCGAAACCCCATCTCTACTAACAATACAAAAATTAGCCAGGTGTGGTGCATGTCTATAATCCTAGCTACTCAGGGCACTGAGGCAGGAGAATCACTTGAACCAGGAGGAGGAGGTCACAGTGAGCTGAGATTGCACCACTGCACTCCAGCCTGAGCAACAGAGTGAGACTCCGTGTCAAAAAAAAAAAAAAAAGAAAGAAAAAGAACAGAAAGAGAGAGCAGTTAGGAAGAAAAAACATACAATTTTAGGTAATAGCTAGTCTGTGGTCATTCTGAAGGAGGGCAGAGGTTTGCCCTGCTTCATGCTCCAGTAGTAATTACCTCCATTGAACTCTTGACAGTTTTTTATGCACTTGTTATCCTAATCAAATCAGCCAAGTTGGCACTAGGATCTTCATCTTATGGAGAAGGAAACTATAATTGGAGGGGCAAGAATTTGACTTGAAACTCCACAGTCTTTCAGTTTTGCCATGCTTGCCTGTCTCAGTGCACCAAGAGAAGGATCAGGCCAGCATGGTTAGGGCATCACTGCTGTACAACCACTTTTCAGCCATGCTAGTTTTACGTTTTACCTATTGTTTCTTGAGAATCATATCCATTTCCTATTAATTTAGCAAAATCTGCTGTCATTTTTAGTTTTAAAATTTGTTTCATTAGTTTTCATTAACAGATTTCCATCTTTATCGAGTGCCTAATAAGTAGAATAAGATGCCGTTAAAAGGTCGATGAAAAAACTAACACCTACGAGCGTTCACAGACTTTACTAGGTGTTATGCTTCAAGGGAAGAAATGAGTCATGGCGTATTTGAGTACATGCAATGATGAATGGATCTGACTGTTCTTTTGCGATTTCTGTGATTCTCTCAGTGCTCAGACACTGTCACTTCTTCTTCTCGGCCACCCAAGAGTGACCATGTGCCACCCTAGCCTGTCATTCTGAAGCTCATTATTACAGATCCTACAACCCATTCTGGCCAGCCAGTCATTCTATCAACCTGTCCTTGAATTTCTTAGGCAGCCCATAAATGAGACCAGCATGATTTCGATTCAGTTGGTATTATCTGGTTATTTTCAACTTATCCTTTTGGATTTTTTTTCCCTCTATAATTTTTTTTGAAAATTTAAAAAATACAGAAAAGTACAAAGAAAAAAATCTAATTATCATCCATTTATCCCCTGCCCAAACTGACTACTATTCACATCTTATCATATTGATTTCTAGTCTTTTCTTTGGTTTTTACATTTAAAAATCACCTGTTTTGGTAAAAAATGATGCATTCCTACTCTAAAAAATATAAAGACTTCACTAAATCACAAAGCCAAATATAATTTTTTTTAAAATCCAAATTCCACATCCAGGAATAACGATTGTTCATATAAGGTTAAAATGATCCCATGTATCTTTCTATGCAAAAATACAGAAAAAAGAACTGATAAGTAGAGAGAGGGAGGAGGGAAAATCCATTTATAAAAATGGGCTTATTTGTATATACATACTTTTCATTAAAAAGGATTAATTTTAAGTTTACTTTGATTTTATGGAAGTAAAAGAAACTGCAGTGAAATCGAAGTACTTTTTGAACTTCAAACAAACTTTTTTTCACTTTTTAAAGCTATATTGTTAAAAATATATTTCTGAGGTTAAGAAATGAGTTTACTAAAAACATGAGAAGATTGGAGTTTTTAAAGCTACCTATTTTAGGGGGGACGATTTTTCTTCACTCCTTGCAATTTGTTATGAGAGATGAAAACTTTCAGATTCTGCCATTTTTTCCTGTCCCTCCTATTCTTCGTCATGTTTGTATTTATATTATTGCATTTTCTTTATCCATTCATCTCTTGATGACCATTTAGGTTGTTTTCACAACTTGGTTATTGCAAATAGTGCTGCAATGAACATGGGAGCGCTAGTATCTTTTCAAGATCCTCATTTCAGTTCTTTCCAATAAATACCCGGAAGTGGGATTGTCGATTCATATGGTAATTCCATTTTTAATTTTTTGAGGAACCCCTTTACTGTCTTTCCTCATAGCTGCACCATTGTGCATTTCCACCAACGGTGTATAAGGGATGGATATGCAGACTCAGTTTTGTTTTCAATTCAGAGAAAAGTTTCTGTTATTTCCTTGAATACTTCTTTGGAGACATCCAATGTTTTTATGTAGAAATTTTCTGTCTTTTACATCCATTAGCTTCAATTTAATTGCTTTATCTTTTGTGTTTTTCATTTCATTCATTTGGAATGTCTCAAGCCTTTCTTTTGTTTTTTTTGTTTTTTTTGTTTTTTTCATTTTGAGATGGAGTCTTACTTTGTCACCCAGGCTGGAGTACAGTGGCATGGTCTTGGCTCACTGCAACCTCCACCTCCTGGGTTCAAGTGATTCTCCTGCTTCAGCCTCCTGAGTAGCTGGGATTACAGGCATGAGCCACCACGCCCAGCTAATTTTTGTATTTTTAGTAGAGACAGGGTTTCACCATGCTGATCAGGCTGGTCTCAAACTCCTGACCTCAGGTGATCCGCCGGCCTTGACCTCCCGAAGTGCTGGGATTACAGGCGTGAGCCACCGCACTCGGCCTCAAGCCTTTCTTCTATATTAATACTTCAAATTTCTGTAATGTTTAAATTGTGCTCTTTGCAGTTAGCAATTATGAGTTTGAGAGTGATATTGTTGAATTCTTCTAATTCCATAGTGCTTCCATAACTCCTTGATTTTATTCTATTGTTTTATTATCTTCAAATTCTTGACTTATTATATTTGTTTTCTTATAAAGCCAAATTGCTCTAAAACATAAAGTGATTGCAAAGAACTTCTTCTATTCCTCATGTTTTCTTCTAGACAGAATCTGTGCAATATACATCTAGCCTGCTTGCTTTGACTTGGGGTTTTACTTGTTGTTTCTTTTACTGTAGTGGGTTTGCATTCCTGCCATGCTATTTATTTGCATTTTGCTCACGCTCGCCAGCCCTGTGCGAACTTTCTATGTGGTCTGATAGAGTGGGATGACTTCTTGCCTCTCTTCTCACCATGTCTGAGACCAGTTTAAGTTTTCTGCTGAAGACCCAGCTGGGCCCCTACTCTTGAGAGGGTATGCAGGGCAGATTTGGTTGGAAAAGTTAATCCTGCTCTCTCTTCCATTATTTTGCTATCTGTGCTGTACAAAGGATCACCCTACCTAATGCCAATGGAGATGGAAGCATCTTCTTCCCATTGCTCAGTAACCTTGGGCTTCGGTAGATTTCTTCAGTCCCATGAGTAGTGGTAGAGCTATCTTCAATCACTCCTTTCTTCCAATATCATTTCCATGATTCCTCGGTTAGAAGGAGAAAATAAGGCCACTTTGTTCCGTCTGCTTCTCTTCACATTTGGGGCTAGTGGTGAGAATTCTTAGAATGTTATTTTCTCTCCAGTTTGGAGAATTCAGGCATTACTAGGATTCCAGTCTGTTCCAGCATCTTCTGAGTCTTTTCATAACGGTCAGGTGTTTGTTTGTTTGTTTTTTTTAAGTTTATTGTACTATTTTATATTTCTTCATTTGATTACTGCTTATGGTGTTTTTTTTTTCTTTTCCTACTTCCTTATTTCATTATGTTTTGGGGAAGGCATGCAGTTTTAGTCATGTTAGCCCAGAGTCTCATACTTGTCTATATGCTGTTGAGTCGTACAACACGCTTCCATGTACACCCAGGGTTTGAGCAATTTCTGACACAACAATTGTACCTCCTTCCTTTCTTTCCCCCTCAAGAATGCATATATGAAAAGCAAGTGTTACTGTCTGACGCAGTGCGTACCACAGAGTGCTCGCTCAACCAGTATTTACTGAGTGTGACAGTAACATACAGCAATGAACAAAATGGGGCAGTCTAAGCCCTTATGGAACTTGGAGCCCATGGGAGCAGACAGATATTAATCCAAGAAAACACATAAATAGCATTAAGTTAATTTCAGTTTTGTAAGATGAAGAGATTTCCATGGATAGATGATGGTGACGCTAGCACAACAATGTGAATGTACTTAATGCCACTCAACTGTACACTTAAAAACAGTTAAGACAGTACATTTTGTTATGTGTATTTCACTACAACTTTTACAAAACAAGATTGAGTATTATAAGAGGGAGATAAATGGTCCCGTGAAAGCATGGGTGGGGGTAGGTCAGGAGACCCTTCCTCCCCGAGGAAGAAATGATTAAGCTGAAATTTAGAGCAACAATAGGATGGAACTTATTACAGGGATAACCTTGAAACCACTTCAACGTATAAAAAAAAGATAAATTATCCACAAATGCTGGTACTTTATTATTGGTATGGCAGGATAATATATTTGAAATATTAACCAATATTTTTCCCTACATTTGCTTTCACCTTTCTACCCTTCTCCTCTTGCCCAACCCCAAGCTGCTGGATTGGCCTGTACTTGCTTTGTAGGGAGAAAGGAGGCAGCGAGGAGAAAATCACACAACCTTTGAGATTCATGCTGGATTTTGTTTTTTCAAAAAGACAGGAAATGTAAGTGCCACAGAGAGAATTTGCCGTACAGGTTTTAGAGAGAAATCATGACTACAAGAGCCAGGGTCCCTCCCGTTCCTAGATTTTAGAAGATTTCCCAAGCTCGAGATAGAGAGCCTAAGGGGAAGCAATGGGATGGTAGAAGTTGGGGACCGGGGGGAAGGGGCACCTTGGGCAAACCCCAGGGAGGTACAAAAGTCCCCAGGTGGGTGTGAGGCATCTGAGAGCAGGAAAATGTTCCCATGCTTGGGGAAGATCCCTGGGAGGCAGAAAAATGCAGAAAGGACATTGTGGCCTGCTGTTTCCGGGACCGCTGGACAGAGCCATGGGTGGCCTCAGAGAATTTGCTGAACTGCAGTGTGACAGAACAATTCCCATGCCCCCAAAGCATCCAGGAGATAGAGTGAGCCAATGAATCTGAAACTTAGCAGGGAGAGAAAGGATATCTCCTAGGCAACCTGAATAAACTGATCACCAAGAACCAGATGAGTACCGGACATCTCAACAGATGCCCACGTGGCCAGGTGATGTCAAGGGCTTAACAGCTCCACACACTCACGGAAGCCTTTATATCACCCTCTGCCCCTGCCACACAACCTGTCCCAGAACAAGAGAAACGAATTGACTATGATAACGTCTCTGGCATCCTAACAAATTGAGGAGACAAAATAAAATTAGAAGGACTCATTGGAGGATAAAGCAAGCTACAGGTTTCGTTCCCTGGTTTCTAGGCTGAGATTCACAGTAAAAGAGAATTACAGCCGGGCACGGTGGCTCAAACCTGTAATCCCAGCACTTTGGGAGGCCAAGGCGGGCAGATCACTTGAGGTCAGGAGTTCGAGACCAGCCTGGCTGACATGACAAAACCCCATCTGTACTAAAAATACAAAAATTAGCTGGGTGTGGTGGCGTATGCCACCCCAACTACTCAGGAGGCTGAGGCAGGAGAATCACTTGAACCGGGAACATGGAGGTTGCAGTGAGCTGAGATCGTGCCACTGCACTCCAGTCTGGGTGACAGAGGGAGACTCTGTCTCAAAAAGGAAAAAAGAAAGAAAATTGCCTCTAACATCCTCATTATGGTTCTTAGCAATATGCCTATGTGTCATGGCATGAACGTTTAGAAGCACTGATACAAATGTTCCCCACGGAGACATCACGTAGGCAGAGTCCAGCCCATCAGTCATGGGTGAGATCACCTGAGGGAGGGAGTTGCGCCTCTCCAACAAAGAGGGCTACCAATAGCTGCAAGCCAGCCCCTGGTGCAAGACGCAGCAGACCCTGCTCTATTGTCTCAGCCCATTGAGCTGCTCTCTTCTTGCTTGTTACTTTCCATTTAGGAGCTTGATAAATCTCACAGATTTCTTAATGACAGTGACCACGTCTTAACTTTGGTTTCTTTTTTTTAATCCCTTGCTGAAACTATGGTACATTGTGGGTTCTCTGTAAATATCTGTTGAAATAAAGACTCCAGCTTTGTATCGTCTAGCTACTATAATGGCTTGTACACAGTAAATTGAATTTAAACGAACTTCAAATGACTGCTGGGAGGCCTGAGTTTAACAGTTTGGCCAACTCTGCATGAAATTCTGGATATACCCACAGACAACCTAACGCTTTTAGATAACTTGGCCTAATTTTTAACACTCAAAATTTCAGATCCTGCTGAGTCCTAATTTGAAAAATATTTTCAGCATCTGGAATGTAGAATACTTAATTAATCGTTCCATAGATATCCAGTTGAATAGAAGCCTAGAGGTTAAAACCTGACACTTCAAAAATATTAGACTGAGCTGTTCAGACCTCTAAATGTTGTGTTAAACTCAGAAAATGAGGCTGATGCTGTGTTCAATGCTGAGAGCCACCTGCATACAACAGACAGGTTTCAAATAGTGTGGTCATGCCGCCCTCTCGTGATGAAATATAGCAGCTGCAACATTTCAACAGAAAAACTTCTAGAAGTAGACTACTACTGCTAATGATAATTTAGACCACATTCTATGACTCTGTAAACTTCTCAGATGTTACCGATTTCATGTAATCCTCATAATAACCCTACTTTCAAAGATGATGCTATTATCCCCGTGTTACAGATGAGAAAACTGAAGCTCAGAGAAGTTAGCACAGCAAGTTCACACTAGAGCTAGTTAAGTAAGAGAGCTGCTGTGTCTGATTCCAAAGCCCAAATGCTTTTCAATATATTATATAAATAATTTGTTGATAGCTGTGTCTACAGTGCCTTGCACATGGTGGATACTGGACACTCACTAAATATTTACTGAATGGATGAATGACAATAGCAGCAGTTATGGTTTTACAGCAGCAGTTAAAAACACAGCAAGTCTATGTCAGTACCTATCATGTGTTGGGTGCCTTCCATGTACATGTAAAATTTCATTATGCTCAATCAGGGAGAAGTTCAGAACTTATTCTTCTACCCAGCAATCCCATTACTGGATATATAACCGAAGGAATATGAATCGTTCTATTATGAAGACACATGCAAGCATATGTTCATTGCAGCACTATTCACAATAGCAAAGACATGGAATCAACCTAAATTCCTACAGTGATAGACTGGATAAAGAAACTATGGTAGATATACACTGTGGAATACTACACAGCCATGAAAAATAACAAGATCGTGTCCTTTGCAGGGACATAGATGGAACTGGAGGCCCTTATCCTTAGCAAACTAACACAAGAACAGAAAATCAAATACCACATGTTCTCACTTATAAGTGGGAGCTAATGATGAGAACACATAGACACACAGAGGCAAATGACACATACTGGGGTCTTGTGGTGAGTGGAGAGTGGGAGGAAGGAGGGGATCAAGAAAAACAACTAATGGATAATAGACTTAATACCTAGGTGATGAAATAATCTGTACAGCAAACCCCCATGTCACAAGTTTCCCTGTGTAACAAATCTGCACTTGTACCCCTGAACTTAAAAGTTAAAAAAAACAAAGCACTTGTTCTGCTATATTCTTTAACTCATTCTTTATTTTTAATTTATATACAAAATATGCATATATATATCTGTTTATATATACATCTATGTGTATATATATATTATACTCACACACACACACACACACACACATATATATAAATTTTGGTAGACACGGGGTTCTCACTATGTGGCCCAGGCTGGTCTCAAACTCCTGGTGTCAAGCAATTTCCCACCCTCGGTCTCCCAAAGGATTGGGATTACAAGCATGAGCCACTGCACCCAACTTTATTTTTTAAAAGAATTTAAGTACACTCTCTATTTATAGATATGTTATAGATATGTGCACTCATCGTCCAATAAGAATGCATGAAAGACCTACTATGTGCTGAACACTGTTTAAGCTGGGGTGAGGCTTGAACAGTTTGAATGATGTGTCTAAAGCCTCGTGCCCAGTGTACTGGCCTCTCCTTCGCTTCTCTAAGAGCTGGAACTGAACCACAATTCTGTAAGAGTTTGCTGGGTGGTGTTTTGGGGCATGGATCTTAATTATTAACATCCTAGATTATCTAAATTACTTAAGATAGTGGCATAAAAATAGCTTTTTTAAAATGTCTGTGTTGTTTTTTAATTGTACTCATCAAAGCAGCTTTGGCAGGCTTGTCCGTTATTTGTAAATCTGAACCTCAGGCAGTTTTGTCACTGTCAAGGGGCCCCGCTTTGGAAATCATGAGCCCAAAGCAGGACCTAGGATTAAAGCATAAAGACCCCAAAGTCACCACCTGTTTCCCAGCTTAGTGAGCCACTTCACAGGCAAGTATTTAGGAAGTATGAGTGAGGAATGGGAAATTTGAGGAAAGAGCAGTTTGGGTGTCTTTCCAATAGGTATTCTATTCAAGTCAAAAATAAAAATACTTGAATATATGTTATTAAACCAAAGTTCGGAGAGTGAGAAATTCAAGTCATTAAATTCCTATTTGTAGAAAACAACAAGAAAACAGAATAATCACTAAGATTCCTGTCATCTCCAAAATATTCTAATTGAAATTAGAGACAATTTGCCTTTCTGTTTCCTTTTCTCTGAGATCAATCAATGTTAAACAGACCTCGCCATGTTCTGAAATCTCAGTCTTTGTGACTGCAAATTCATTCATTCAGTTAACAAAGATCTGTTGAATCACGCCACGTGCCCTATCTTAAGATAGCTTTGGGGTTGGATTTTACACGGAAGGAAAGCTGACATCTTGCTTTATATTCTTCCTGGGTAGTCTGAAGTTGCTGACTGTTCGCAGCCCTTTGATGAGTTCCCGGAAGTCTCTTTCTCTCTTATCTGAGGGGGGGTCACAGGAGGCAAGAGAGCTTTCCTGAGGCTGAAAAGCCTCCAAAGTATAGTAGGGAATGAGGAGGGCTCTGGGGGTGAGTTAAACCATAAAGAGGAAGCTCCTGCCTGAAAAGAGGCGTGAGAAGGGGACTGCCAGGAAGATGAATCTCGCGGACCCAGCTGATCAATTGCAGAACATTTCAAATCTGACATTCAGATCTCTAAAGGTGAATCCTCACTTTCCCCCAGTGTCACTGAGCTGTGTGTAAATTCTCTTCCTGAATCACTAAGGAAAGAAAATAGCACAAAACCCTCTGTGTTCTCCAAGACAACGGGCCACATTGGGAAGCCAGGGCACCATCATGTGGGTGGTAGTGGCTGGAAGCACATTCCAGCAGGGCTCATCGCTCCTCCTTGGGGCTCCCCAAAGTCATCTCCCTGGGGGGCAGGGGAATGGGAGAGTCCCACAAGGTCTATGCATGGGGACAAACTGGTTGAAGGACTTGAGGGCAGCCTCAGGAGCCCCTACTGCCCAGATGTCACGCATACGAGAAGATACTGATTCTTTTGGTCCTCAATATTTCAGTCTAATCAGAGCATGCTTTTGAGTTACGGTTTTGGGAATACAGGGATTCCTGGCTGACTGCTAGTGGGGTGTTAGAAGCTTTAACAAAGCATTGGCCCCTTATGGGTCTGTTACCCTTTCTAAAAGGAGAAGGTGAGATTAGATGATCTCAAAGGATGGATCCAAGGCTAAATTTTCACTTTGAAGAGTGAAAGAAAACAGCCAGTCTTGTTACCCCTTAGTCTTCAAAAATCAAATTCTTCAGAAGCTGCAGATTTACAAGGACATTTCCACCTTCCAGGCTACTTTGCCCCCATAAAATTGCACAGGACATATAAGATTTGCTTTGCTGGCCGGGGACGGTGGCTCACACCTGTAATCCTAGCACTTTGGGAGGCCGAGATGGGCAGATCACCTGAGGTCAGGAATTCGACACCAGCCTGGCCAACATAGCAAAACCCTGTCTCTACTAAAAATACAAAATTAGCTGGGTGTGGTGGCGGGCACCTGTAATCCCAGCTACTCAGGAGGCTGAGGCAAGAGAATCGCCACTTAAACCTGGGAGACAGAGGTTGCAGTGAGTCGACATCATGCCATTACACTGCAGCCTAGGCGACAAGAGCGAAACTCTGTCTCAAAAAAGAAAAAAAAATTTACTCGGCTACTATCTACGTGTCTAAAGGTCTCTCTGTTCCTATTGCTGGATTTATTCGATCTCCTACTATAATTGTAGTAAGATAAAAATCTAAAGTAGTGCCAGATAAATAAATAAGGCATGGCTGGGATACCAGTGCAGACAGAATGGCTTACTTGGTTGAGCCCCATAGCACCTGCCTTATTTGGGTCATTTAGTTTGTGGGTGGAAATGTCCCCCTTTAGAGAAAACGCTACTAACCATTCACTCAAAACTCTACATAGTGTTAGATCTGAACCAATGTTTCTTAAAGTTCAGACAGCTGAAATCGTCTTCTGCAAGGCAGCGTCACCTTCAGGTCTACCTGGTAAGTTTCTGTGTACATTCCTCCTATCGATGGCTTTTTACTCAGCTCACATTTGAGGGCAACAAGCTGTTAGTCTGTTCCACTAGCAGCAACCCATCAGACGTGCTGCAGGATCTCCGGACTCCTGAATCAATTTATTTAGAAGACAGAGCATTTTTATTTTATTTTATTTTATTTTATTTATTTTATTTTTTGCCTCTTATCTGTAAGCCCTATCACATCTTCCTACACCTCCTATCTGTAGCTTTTCCTGCACGACCACCGCAGGCAGGCTCACCTCTGGCTCATGGCCTCCTGGGAAGAACTAATCCTCCCCAAACCACAATCTCATTCTAAACATTAATCTGGTTTTGTTTACTTACTTTCGATAAATATATAAGTTTCTACTCTGTCTGAACATTCTTGCTGAACTACTTTCATTTATTTATTCACTCCTTTCTTATCTCTCTCCCAGTTTGAGGCTCCTGGCTACCTCACATGACCTAACTGAACTCTCTCAAGCCATCCTTTCAAAAGGAATGAAAATTGAGGTCTCTCTTTTATGCCAAAGACTCCAGGATGCCTGCAGAGTCCAGACCTCTGGAATCTTAGGTATCCGCCTTACATATCCATCTCCATCACCCCTGGTTGAACATGCTGAGAAAGAATGACCCGGCATGCATGCAGAGAAGAGTCACTACTTGCTGTGTTCAAACATGCATGGGCACTGTGTACACACACTGTGCATCACCCAGCATCGTCCTGTTTTTGTGTGGCGTGGCTTCATTCTTTTGCAGTTCTACTCCCAGTGAGCCATATGACAATTTTTTTTAATTAAAAGAAATTACAAATAGGTTTGTTTTTTAATCTCTGGAAATGTTTAAGATATCTCCTGAAAGAACCGGGGAATGGGTGATTTTGAGTGTTGTGTATATCCTGCAAGATTATAATTAAATTTGCAAAAACTCCATCCCCCTTTGAATGAGTTATAAAAACCAGCAGAAAGTGAAGTTGTCGGTAATTAAGCTGATACTTTTATGTGTCTGTGTCTGATGTCTGTCTTACTTCGTTTCTTTTTTTTTTTTTTTTTTTTTTGGGGGGGGCGGACAGTCTTGCTCTGCTTCCCAGGCTGGAATGCAGTGGTGTGATCTTGGCTCATTGCAACCTCTGCCTCCTGGGTTCAAGTGATTCTCATGCCTCAACCTCCCCAGTAGCTGGGATTACAGTCATGCACCACCATGCCTGGCTAATTTTTGCATTTTTAGTAAAGTCAGGGTTTCATCATGTTGCCCAGGCTGGTCTCGAACTCCTGACCTCAAACAATCTGCCTGCCCGCCTCAGCCTCCCAAACTGTCTTATTTCTTAATGGATTCTGAACTCAAAGAAGGAAGAAAAAGGTAGGCTTTATTATCTTCCTCAAATTCCAACAAGGAAAACAAACACTAAACGTATAATCCATGAATTTAAAATTAACTACATATTGGGATAAGCGCCATGAAGTATAACAGGGAGACCACACCTGTTGATAATACTCACAAGCTCTTTTTCATTTGTGGGCTACATGTGGATGTTGAGCTATAAAAACCAACTGATCTGGCAAGAGAAAATGCTTATCTTTCACTTAAAAAAAATTTACACAATGTTTTGGGGGTTAGGGTTTTCTGCTAGTTTTTTTGGTATCTGGTTTGGTTTGTTGGGTGTTGGCTATTTATAAGAGATTCAACCCATGTTTGTATTTAACAAGTCTTTTTTTAACACAAAAAAAGAAATAATTTTTTAAACCCTCAATCTCTTCTTTGATCCACCCTGCTGTGATGCAAGGTGTCAGTACTGATTGCCCTGACCTGAGCAAAAAGAGATCCACTCTAGACCATATTTTAGGGGACACATACTTCTGCAAGTGCCACAGATGCACTCTGGCTCAGTGTGACCTGAAACCTAAACTGAACTCATAACCAACACCAGCCAGGGTTGGGAAAGGATTCTGCATATCTTTCCAAAGACCCTGAAACAGAAGGCAACTGTGTCTAGAAGTCTTGAAAGGCTTTGTATTGCTGATATGGTTTGGATCTGTGTCTCTACCCAAATCTCATGTTGAAATGTAATTCCCAGTGCTGGAGGTGGGGCCTGGTGGAAGGTAACTGGATCCTGGCAGCGGTTTTCTCGTGAATGGTTTAGCACCATCGCCCTAGTGCTGTTCTCATGTAGAGTTCTCTCAGGATCCAGCTGCTTAAAAGTGTGTAGCACTTCCCCTCGCTCTCTCTTCCTCCTCCAGCCATGTAAGACATGCATGCTTCCCGTTGGCCTTCTGTCATGATTGTAAGTTTCCTGAGGCCTCCCTAGAAGCTGAGCAGAGGCCAGCATCATGCTTCCTGTACAGCCTGCAGAACTGTAAGTCAATTAAACCTCTTTCCTCTATAAATTACCCAGCCTCAGATATTTATAGCAGTGTGAGAATGGACTAATAGAATTGCTCTGATGCCACTGCCAGAGGTAGACACGGCTTCAGTAAGAGACAACACAAACTGATTTATTTCTCTTAGAGAACAGAAATGTAACGAATTTTCTCAAAGTATACTATCATTTCCCAGTAATGCCAAACATCCATTTTTTTATTCACTTAATACTCCAAGTTACAGTTCTAGAGATTCTCACAGCTTTCAAGATGTTCACAGCAGTTGCATAATGGCAATAAAATATTTTGCAATATTAAACAATTCATATTACTCTTAATAGAAATAGGTCTAGACATAACAAGTATAAAGCTTGACATTGACTCTTTACATTGGTAACTGGAGAGGCAATGAATCTTGGAATTGTAAATCATTGTAGTTTTATAAAATTATTTAATGTGATTTAAATAAATTTTCAAAAAATTAAATAGAAATATTTTAAACTTCATTTTAATCATTTTTATTTAAAATGTTTTTATTAATTAAAATGTACACCATCTTTTAATTTTAGCATATAATTTTTGATATTTCCAAAGAAATGTAATTTTCTAAAATATGTATATTTTATTACAACTTTTAATTTTCAAATTTACTTCCACTTATATTTTAAGTAATAGTGTGTCTAAATTACATGCACTTTGAATTTTATCGTTTAATGCTTTGGATCATTGAGATCATAATAGAAATAAAATATACAAAAGTGGAACTCAAAAAGATAATGAGCTAACCAGAAAATAAGTAGAAGTTCTTCAAAGAGGCAGATTGCATACGTATTTTAAAACTGGAAACAAGGGAAATGAGCAAATGTCTGGCAAGTATGCCCCACAGGAAAGTCCTGACCAAGATATTATGTATTCTCTATTTAATGCTGAATTAATTGCGATTAAAAAATTAAAATTAGCAAATTATTCTTATCAATTCACAGTCTGCACAGGTCATATGAAATGCCTACAACTTCATATTCTTCATCAAATGAAGATGTAATTACATGTCACAAAACGTAATTTGCACATAGAAAAAGTACAATGCAATTTCTGAAAAAAATGAATGAATAAAGAATAATTGATCATATTCAATAAAGATAAGGAAATGCCACCTCAGAACCTTATGCTGATATTCTTAAAAGGATGACACTACGTATCCAAAATTTGCTATGCATAATGATGCTTTCTGTGTCAGTAAAAGCACAATATCTAGGTTTAGTAGAAATTGTCTCACATTTTGATGCTAAAATGAACAAAAATATAATGAAGCAAATGATCACTCTCAAGGTTAGAAAATTCAAAATGAAGCTAATAATTTAATGAGTAATAAGATGAGAAAAAAACATATATAATTTTTAAAAAGATACTATTGGCTGGGCACAGTGGCTCATGCCTGTAACCCCAGCACTTTGGGAGGCTGAGGCAGGCAGATCTCTTGAGTCCAGGAGTTTGAGACCAGCCTGGGCAACATGGTGAAACCTTGCCTCTACAAAAAATACAAAAATTAGCCAGGTGTGGTGGTGCATGCCTGTGGTCCCAGCTACTTAGAAGGCTGAGATGGGAGAATCACCTGAGCCAGAGAGGTTAAGCTGCAGTGAGCTGTGATCACGCCACTGCACTCCAGCCTGAGTGACAAAGTGAGTCCCTAACTAAATAAACAAATAAACAGATAGATAAATGAAATTAAAGATACTATTATTCAGTTCAACTAGGTTGTAACAGGGTCAAAATTTGTGTTGACGAAGTAATATTCACTATATGTGTTGTTGAACTACCAGAAAAGGAAACAAGTCAAAACTCAACAGTATTTTGCTGGTTTACATGAGTTGTGAAAGTAGGTTTAGACTTTACTGAAAAGCTGAGAAAATAATTTTCAGTTTTAGGCATTGATTTAAGAGACTGATGAGGGCAATCACTTATGGAATGACTGTAAAACTCACTGACATGATTGGCAAAGAATAAGGTGATTAAGCCAGAATGTTTACCAAAACTCCAAAAGCATTTCTTTGTGCCACATGTGCACGTATGCACAGAGTTGGAATCTATTGCTGGGAGAAATGAGTTCGTCTGCACTTATGGCAACACTCTTCTTTGGAACAATTCAGAGATAAAATGCAGTATCTCCTGGGTCAGCCCAAAAATGAACTAACATGATGAAACACATATGAAATTAGACCCTACACCATTATTTGACACACAATGGGAATTTGGACCAATGTTAGAACACTTAGGATCCACTAGGACAGTGTGGCAAAATAACATTCCCAAATGAGTGAATAATCACCAAAATGAAATTAATTTTGAGTTTGTGCCATCCACATTTACTTAGTATAACCTATTGCTTAATTTTAATTTTTAAAAAGTAACAAAACAAGACAGATCTAATTTGATACTTTATGTTAAAAGCATTAAGCTATATATACATATATAGTTTAATTTTAGAAATTATTTTCTTGACTGAAAAAACTGGCATAAAATATGCAACAAAGGTGATGCTTAAAGTATAAAGAATTGTTTAAAAAAAGGCCAAGCATGGTTGCTCATACCTGTAATTCCAGTGCTTTGGGACACCAAGCCAGAAGGATTTCTTGAGGCGAGGAGTTCAAGACCAGACTGGGCAATACAGTAAGACCCTGTCTCCACAAAAAAAAGGGGGTTGCGGAGATAACTTTTAAAAACGAAATTATAACGTTTTTATGACGATGAAAGAAGATCATGTATAAATAATTCTGAAACAAATTTCAGAAAGGCAAATCATAAATCGAGGTATATTCTTAATTGAAGAGAGATTTTAACAAATTGAGTTTCAAACTGCTATTTTCAAGTTATCTTCATAATACCATAGTGTTGAAAAATTTAAAAGGAAAATACTTATTGCAACAGGACTATTCAAAAAAAAACAAAAAAAGAAAAAATACTGAATGGATCTAGATATCAAAAGACACTTACAGTTGTGATACAAAAATAGTAATTTAGATGAGTTAAAATATATAGTAATATTTTCTATGATAAAAATAATTTATCGCATAAAACCCCATAACAATGTTGTAACATGTTAGTAATATTTGTGGTTCATTTTTTAATGTAAGTAATGTCTTAAGAACTTTATTGGCCATTTTAATTATTACAGCCTCAGCAGAGAGGTTTCCCAGGTTGAAATTTTAAAACCATGTAATAACTTCAATGACTCAAAAAAGATTATGTAATTTGGCATTACCATCAAGAGAACAGAAATTTTGTGGAAATCTTGATTAAACAGCATAATTGGAGATACCGCTGACATTAGGCAAGAAAAATAAAACTTTTAGAATAAACGTACAATTTGCAAATTACATATGTCTTTAATTTATGACTCACTCAAACATGCCCAACACATCAAGGGAACACCCAGGCACGTGCAATAATAATTACGGTCAGTTGTCTTTGATATTTGCCGATTTTCAGTAATATAAGACTATATAACTTTGCACATTTTTTTGTGAAGGTGTATTTGTTTTGGCAGGTAGATAGGACATAATTTAACAGTTTGTTTGCTTAATTTATAACTTTTAATTTGTAAGAGCCATAGTATATAGGCCTCCATTTGTACTCATGCCCTGGGCCCTGTCAGGTGTGTGCCAGGTGTGTCTCCTGGTGGGGGACACAATGCTCAGCATCACCAATGAAAGCTTCCTTTTTTGTTCCTTGTTTGCTATTTTGTATTTAGCTTGATGCAAGTGTGCAGTCTCTTTGCAAAGCAATAGGCTTCGAAGAATGTTTGTGCATGTAAATGGGTTCAAACATTATTTTTTCGTGTGACTGTTACCACAATTAATAAATCGATTATGGAATGACTGTGAAACACAACAATAGCTGGAGACAGACTTCACACTGAGATTGAAACGTGATAGAACAGGCTCCGGAAAGTGACTTCCTTCTAGATTACAGAAAGGTGGAAAAAAAGTACTTGACAGTGGAGAAGCCTGCCAAACACTACTTCAGCCAGGTTCTCAAGGTTAACATCCACAGTGACAAGCCATGTTGGCAGTATGTTTCCTTGATATGATGTGGTGGGAATGGCATTTCACCCCTGTAGTGTTGCGCACAAAAGCCGTAACTCCAGTTTAATCATGAGAAAAACAGCAGACAAATCCCAACTGAGGGGCCGGATGTGGTGGCTCACGCCTGTAATCCCAGCACTTTGGGAGGCCGAGGCAGGTGGATAACCTGAGGACAGGAGTTCAAGACCAGCCAGGCCAAATAGTGAAACCCTGTCTCTACTAAAAATACAAAAATTAGCCAGGCGTGGTGGCAGGCACCTGTAGTCACAGCTACTTGGGAGGCTGAGGCAGGAGGATCGCTTGAACCCAGGAGGGCATAGGTTGCAGTGAGCCGAGATCGTACCACTGCACTCCAGCCTGGGCGACAGAGAGAGACTCTGTCTCAAAAAAAAAAAAAAAAAAAAAATCCCAATTGAGGGGACATTCTGCAAAACGCCCTGCCAGTACCCCTCAAGACTGTCAACGTCATAAAAAACAAGGACCATCTGAGAAACCGTCACAGCCAAGTGTTGCCTAAGGAGACATGATGAAACGTAATGTGGTATCCCAGATGGGGTTCTGGAACAGAAAAGGCACGTTAGGTAAAAACTAGGGGAAGCTGAATAGAGTGAGGATTTTAGTTCATCATAATGGATCCGTTTGGTTCATTCATTGTAACAAATGCACCACACTGATATAAGATGCTAGCAATAAGGGAAAACTGAGTGTGGAGTACACAGGAACTCCACATTGCTTTGCAACTTTTCTGTAAACCTAAAACTATTCTAACATTTTAAAAGGTATTTTGTTTTTGTTTTTGTTTTTGTTTGGTAAGACTTGTCCAGGTTTTGGACAGGTAAAATGGGGGAATTGCAAGGAGAGTGTATAGGCTTTAAAAGGCCATGCTGTAACAGGCGAATGATAACAGGCTTTAATCCTTTTAAAGCGTGCTGTGGGATGGGATATTGGCATTGGGCGGGGCAAGGGTTATTAGGTTTTAATGAGATGATAAGGGGTGCATGATCAGTCACCAAGGAGAGAGTAGAGGAATCCCATACCTGTGGATTAAGGTGAGGAGATACAAGGGGAGGATGGGAAGGAGGCTTTGAACTGGGGAAAAGGGCAGCAATGAGGTGTGGCTGTAGCCTAGGAATAGTCAGGGAAGCAGATAATTTAGTTGAAATATCTAGACCTAATAAGGGAACTGGGCAGGTGGGGATAACTATAAAGGAGTGCTTAAAAGAGTATTGTCCAAGTTGGCACCAGAGTTGGGGAGTTTTAAGAGGTTTAGAAGACTGGCTGTCAATACCCACAATAGTTATGGAGGCAAAGGAAACAGGTCCTTGAAAAGAAGGTAATGTGGAGTAGGTAGCCTCCGTATCGGTTAAGAAGGGGACAGATTTACCCTCCAGTGTGAGAGCTACCCAAATCTCGATGTCTGTAATGGTCCAGGGGGCTTCCGAGGCAAACGGGCAGCATCAGTCTTCAGCCACTAAGCCT
>NW_012109808.1:2483657-2484231 GCF_000951045.1 Mandrillus leucophaeus | reverse complement strand
TCTTTTGTGATTCTTCAGTTACTTCAGGCCATCTGGATGCATACTTGCAGGTCACAGGGGATATGATGGCTTAGCTTGGGCTCAGAGGCCTGACAGTACTATCTTATAGTTCTGGATATCAGAAGTCCAAAAACGGTCAGGTGCGGTGGCTTACACCTGTAGTGTCAACTACTTGGAGGCTGAGGTGGGCGGATCACCTGAGCCCAGAAGTTCAAGACCAGCCTGGACAACATAGTGAGGTCTCGTCTCTTTTAAAAAGTGAAAAAAGTTAGCCAAGTGTGGTGGCATGCACCTGAAGTCCAGCTACTCAGGAGGTGGAGGTGACAGGATGACTTGAGCCCGAGAGATCGAGGATGCATTGAGCCATGTGTGCACCATTGCACTCCAGCCTGGCCAACAGAGCAAGACCTCGCCTCTTAAAAAATATTAAAAATAATTTTTGTAACATCCAAAAATGGATCTTACAAAGGTAAAATCAGGAAGTTGTCAGGGCTGTGCTCCTTCTGGAGGCTCTAGAGGAGAGCCATTCCTTACCTTTTCCAGATTCTAGAAATTGCCTGCATTCCTTGGTTCA
>NW_012109808.1:2477658-2483532 GCF_000951045.1 Mandrillus leucophaeus | reverse complement strand
AGTTATGGAGGCAAAGGAAACAGGTCCTTGAAAAGAAGGTAATGTGGAGTAGGTAGCCTCCGTATCGGTTAAGAAGGGGACAGATTTACCCTCCAGTGTGAGAGCTACCCAAATCTCGATGTCTGTAATGGTCCAGGGGGCTTCCGAGGCAAACGGGCAGCATCAGTCTTCAGCCACTAAGCCTAGCAGATCTGGGAAGGAGTCAGACAGCCTTGGGCTAGAACATTAGGGGCTCTAGAAGTGGCTGCCGGGTGACCTGGGCAATCTGATTTCCAGTGGGTCCCTGCACAGATGGGACACGGCTTGGGAGGATTCCCGGGCTGTGGGCATTCCTTGGCCCAGTGGCCAGATTTCTGGGACTTGAAGCAAGATCCTGATGGAGGAAGTCTTGTAGGAATGCTTGACTGCTGTGGCTTAGGCGTGTGCATCTTAGGCATTGTGTGCTGGAGGTGCAGCTGGGTTTTGTCTCACAGCAGAGGCATGTAATTGTAACTCAGAAACGCGTTGTTGTCTGGCTGCCTCCTCTCTATTATTGCACACCTTGAAGGTGAGATTGATTAGTTCCTGTTGTGGGGTTTGAGCGCCGGATTCTAGTTTTTGAAGCTTTTTTCTAATGTCAGGAGCTGACTGGGTGATAAAATGCATATTTAGAATGAGATGGCCTTCTGACCCTTCAAGGTCTAGGGCTGTGAAGTGTCTCAGGGTTGCTGCCAAACGAGTCATGAACGGGGCTGGGTTTTCGTCTTTACCTTGGTAGTTTCTTTAAGATTGTCATAATTCACAGTTTTGTAAGCTGCCTTTTTAAGCCCTTCAACTAGGTAGGAAATCATGTAATCTCGCCTAGCTATACTTGGGGAATCTGCCTGATAGTTCCACTGGGGATCCTCTCAGGGAGTTGCTCTAATGCCTTCCTGGAGGTCTGGCTCGTGGAGCCAGCAGTTGTCAGTGTGAGATTGTGCCAGAGAAAAAACTCTTTCCTGTTCACCTGGGGAGAGGGTAGAAGTTAGGATGACATTTAAGTCACTCCAGGTTAAATTGTAGGACAGAGTTAGAGATCAGAATTCCTGTATATATTTAGTGGGGTCTGATGAGAAAGAGCCTAAATGCTGGCTAATTTGGAAGAGGTCTGATAGAGAAAAAGGCACATGGACCCTGACTATGCCTTCAACTCCAGCCACCTCTCTAAGAGGAAATTCTTGGGCAGGTGGGGAAGAGCTAGTCACAGAACCAAACTGTAAGCCGGATCGGGTGTGAGGAGTGGAGGTGATGGAAGGATTATAGGGTGGAGGAGCGGAGGCTGAGGAAGAATTGGGACCTGGCTCAGCCTGGCAACAAGCAGCCTGGGGAGGAGGGGAGAGGTCAGATGGGTGTGCAGAAAAGGAAGATTAGAAAGACTCAGCGACGCTTGGGGTTGGGACTGAGGGTACAGGCGGGAGGGAAAGAAGGAGGATTTGGGAGGAATCGCATTTGGAACAGAAACTAGGGAGGGAACAAAATGTGAAAAAAAATACCTGGATGTAAGGCATCTCACACCATTTGCCCATTTTTCAACAAAAATTATCTAGGTCTTGTAGGATGGAGAAATCGAAAGTGCCATTTTCTGGCCATTTAGAGCCATTGTCAAGTTTGTATTGGGGCCAAAATGTGTTGCAGAAGAAAATAAGGCATTTAGGTTTTAGGTCAGGTGTGAATTGAAGAGGTTTTAAGTTTTTGAGAACACAGGCTAAGGGAAAAGAGGGAGGAATGGAGGGTGGAAGGTTGCCCATGGTGAAGGAGGCAAGCCCAGAGAAAGGAGAAAGTAGAGACACAGAGAGAAGGGGTGGTAGGTGCTTGCCCCACAGGATGGTGGAAAAGGGGTAGAGACATGGAGAGAAGGGGTGGGGGGCTTGCCCCCGAGAAAAGCAGTGCTTGCCCCTAAAGATGAAGGACCAAGGCAGGCATCCCGGCGTGATCAGACACCTCTGAAACGTGGGTGAATAATCAAGCAGGCATCCCCGCGTGATTAAACACCAAGAGAAGACTGTCTTCCCGAGTCCGTGATCAGCGCCCGAGTTTTGGGTTCACAGATAAAATGAGTCTCCTGTCTCTACCAGAAAAGGGAAGGAACTGAAATTAAGAGAAGGGAGAGATTGAAAGATGGTGCCAAGACTGAAAGGAGAAAGAGGTTGAGGGATAGTGAGAGAGGTTGAAGAAGACAGTAAAAAGAGGCCGCTTACCCAATTTAAAATTGGTGAGATGTTCCTTGGGCTGGTTGGTCTGAGGACCCGAGGTCATAGGTGGCTCTTTCTCACGGAGTAAAGAGCAGGAGGACAGGGGATTGATTGCCCAAGGGAGATCCCCCAATCGGAGTCATGGCACCAAATTTCACTCGCGTCCGTGTGAAGAGACCACCAAACAGGCTTTGTGTGAGCAACAAGGCTGTTTATTTCCCCTGGTTCCAGGCAGGCTGAGTCTGAAAAGAGAGTCAGCAAACGGAGATGGGGTGGGACTGTTTTATAGGATTTGGGTAGGTAATGGAAAATTACAGTCAAAGGGGGTTGTTCTTTGGCGGGCAGCGGCGGGGGACACAAGGTGCTCAGCAGGGAGCTTTTGAGCCGGATGAGACAGGAGAAGGAATTTCACAAGGTAATGTCATCAGTTAAGGCAGGAACAGGCCATTTTCACTTCTTTTGTGATTCTTCAGTTACTTCAGGCCATCTGGATGCATACTTGCAGGTCACAGGGGATATGATGGCTTAGCTTGGGCTCAGAGGCCTGACAGTACTATCTTATAGTTCTGGATATCAGAAGTCCAAAAACGGTCAGGTGCGGTGGCTTACACCTGTAGTGTCAACTACTTGGAGGCTGAGGTGGGCGGATCACCTGAGCCCAGAAGTTCAAGACCAGCCTGGACAACATAGTGAGGTCTCGTCTCTTTTAAAAAGTGAAAAAAGTTAGCCAAGTGTGGTGGCATGCACCTGAAGTCCAGCTACTCAGGAGGTGGAGGTGACAGGATGACTTGAGCCCGAGAGATCGAGGATGCATTGAGCCATGTGTGCACCATTGCACTCCAGCCTGGCCAACAGAGCAAGACCTCGCCTCTTAAAAAATATTAAAAATAATTTTTGTAACATCCAAAAATGGATCTTACAAAGGTAAAATCAGGAAGTTGTCAGGGCTGTGCTCCTTCTGGAGGCTCTAGAGGAGAGCCATTCCTTACCTTTTCCAGATTCTAGAAATTGCCTGCATTCCTTGGTTCATGGCCTTCCAGCAATGGCACCACTCCAACCGCTGCTTGCATCATCACATCTTCTCCTTTTGACTTTGACCCTCCGGCTTTCCTCTTATAAGAACACTTGTGATTACATTTAGAACCCATCTGGAGAATACAGGAGAATCTCCCCATCTCAAGAAACTTAATGCAATCATATTAGCAAAGTTCCTTTGACCATGTAAAGAAACATATTCACTAGTTTGAGATTAGAACATGAACCTCTTTGAGGAGGAGGCGTTATTCTGCCTAGCACAAAGCATAATTCACACACAGTAAAATGCCTGGATCTTGAACATGCAATTCTATGAGTTTTGATAAATATGTGTACTCATGTTACTCACACATGAATGAGATTATAGAAGATTTTCATCACACGAAAATTCCCTCCTGCCCCTTTCCAGTCAGTTTTTCCCCTTCCCACCCTTACCCCAAGCGACTGCTTTTCTAATCTTTATTGCTGCAGATTAACTTCATGTATTATTATTATTTTTTTTTTTTGACAGAGTCTCACTCTTGTCTCCCAGGCTGGAGTACAGTGGCATGATCTCGGCTCACTGCAACCTCTGCCTCCCAGATTCAAGCAATTCTCCGGCCTCAGCCTCTTGAATAGCTGGGATTACAGGCGCCTGCACCGTGCCCAGCTAATTTTTGTACTTTCAGTAAAGACGGTGTTTCACCGTGTTGGCCAGGCTGGTCTTGAACTGCTGACCTCAGGTGATCCACCTGCCTTGACCTCCCAAAGTGCTGGGATTACAGGTGTGAGCCACCGCGCCCAGCCAGCTTCACCTATTCTTGAGCTCCGTATGAGTGGAATCATAAAGTATGTGCTCTTTTCTGTCTGGTTTCTTTCACTTGGCGTAATGTTTTATGTTTCATTCAGCACAAGATGCATCCATGATGTTGCACATATCATTAGTTCTTTCCTTTTTATTGCCAAGTAGTGTTTCATTGTATGGATATACCACAGTTTATCTCTTCACCAGAAGGTAGACATTGAGTTTTTCCAGGATCTTCACTATTATAAAATGATATTGCAAATATAGCTTCTGTCAACATTTTTGCATGAGATGTTTTGTGGATAAATGATTTCATCTCTCTTGAACAAATAATAATAAAAAATGCTGGGCTATAGGGTAGGAATACATTAAAATTTATAAGATATACTGCCAAACAATTTTTCACAGTTGTACACATTTACAGCTCTATCAGTTTTGTCTGAGAGTTCCAATTGCTCCATATCCTCATCAACATTTCACATTGTCAAGCTTTTAAATTTTAGCCATTCTAGCTGAGGTAAGTGATATTTCATTATGATCTTAACTGGTTTTTCCTTAATGACAAATGAAGTTGAAAACCTTCTCATGTTTCTACCTGCATATTTTCTTTGTGAGGTGCCTGTTCAAATCATTCCCATTTTTTTGTGTGTGTTTTTATTATTGAGCTCTTATATTTATAGTATGGGTTATATCATATTTATATTGCTTACATTATTTAATACATATTCAAATTGCATGTTTTATTCTACATAGTATTTATAATATATTCATTATAATTTATTGAGTTTTTCATATATCTTAGAAACATGCTCTCTTTAAAATATATGTACTACAAATATTTTTTCCTATTTTTTTGTGGCTCATTTATTCATTTACTCAGAGATTTGAATAGAGAGAGATAGATATAGAAATGACTATAGATGTGTGTGACTGTGTACGTGTGTGTATGTATGCATATGTACACACTCACACACATCTATAACCCCCCCACACACACACACAAGAGGAGCACATACATATATATTTCCCAGTTCTATCTGCTAAGAGATTTTAGAGGCAATAATACCTCAGTAACTATAAGCACTCCACGGATATAAATACCATTTTCCACTGAAGGGAGAGCAGAGCTCCTTGGAGAAATGGTTGATGTCAGGGCTGGGTCAGGGAAAGTAGAAAAAAATGTAAATAGTACAAAAATGTAAGGATGTGCTCAAGGAATGATGGGAATATGTCACAAAGATATAGGTGTTGGGGGCATGCCCAAGATGGCTGAATAGGAACAGCTCCAGCCTCCAGCTCCCAGCATGAGCGACACAGAAGACAGGTGATTTCTGCATTTTCAACTGAGGTACTGGGTTCATCTCACTGGGGAGTGCCAGTCAATTGATGCTGGTCAGCTGGTGCAGGACATAGGCTTGGGCAAAGACTTCATGTCTAAAACACCAAAAGCAACGGCGACAAAAGCCAAAATTGACAAATGGAATCTAATTAAACTAAAGAGCTTCTGCACCGCAAAAGAAACTACCATCAGAGTCAACAGGCAACTTACAGAATGGGAGAAAAATTTGTAATCTACTCATCTGACAAAGGGCTAATATCCAGAACCTATAAAGAACTCAATCAAATTTACAAGAAAAAACCAAACAACCCCATCAAAAAGTGCTCAAAGGATATGAACAGACACTTCTCAAAAGAAGACATTCATACAGCCAACAGACACTTGAAAAAATGCTCATCATCACTCCCCATCAGAGAAATGCAAATCAAAACCACAATGAGATACCATCTCACACCAGTTAGAATGGCAATCATTAAAAAGTCAGGAAACAATAGGTGCTGGAGAGG
>NW_012109808.1:2450234-2477088 GCF_000951045.1 Mandrillus leucophaeus | reverse complement strand
AAAAAAAAAAAGAAAAAAGATACAGGTGTCCCTTTGAAGGGGTATCCACTGGTCAAATCTGAAATAATCTGATGATAGTGAAGAATTATACCTATTGAATAAAGTAAGAATCTAAGAGTCCACACCAATGTAAATTAGTTAATTAAAAGAATAAATAAATAAGAAGAGAAAGTCCTGCCTACAGAAGAAAGCCAATGATAAACATAGGAGGAATGATAGAAAATCACCATTTGACAGCCATCATAATTATTCATTCAGGCAAGAATCATGAATATATATGGTAAATTAGTGGGTAAATGTTTGAGAACTCATGAGATAGTTACATAGTCTTAAAGTATCCCCTACAAGATACCTATTAATTACAAAAGGTATAATACAGTGAAAACACCTCTATACCTAATTGATCAAAATAATCATTGCCAGAATAGGAACTAACCAACAGCATTTGCCTCCTGGTACGGTGCACTGAGAATTCAGAATCATTTTTGTGGTGTTCTTACCAAAAGTGCATAACCTGAATCTAATCATGACACAAACTGAAATTAGCACGTTTTACAAAATTACTGGGTTATGCACTTTCAAAATGCCAGTGTCATGAGACTCAGGAAAATGTACACAGACACACACTCTCTCACACACATAATCCCCTCAAGAACTGTTTCAGGTGAAAGAAAACTAATGAGATGTGACAAACTGGACACAATTCATGATCCTGGATATTCTTTTGTTAGGAAGGACATCATTATGGCAAGTCGATGCAATCTGAATAAAGTCTGTAGATTAGACAATAGTATTGGATCAGCATTAAGTGCCTGACTTTGACAACAGTACTGTAGTTGTGTACGAGAATTGCTTGTTTTCAGGAAATGCACACTAACATAATTGGGGGGAAAAGTATCATGTCTGCAACCTACTCTCAACTCTTATGCTGTTTGTTTTAATCACATATGTGTGAGCCTATGAAAATATTTTTCATGTATTTACATAAAATATATCTTTATATATCACATATATTTTGTCAACTGCAGCCCTTTAGTTTCCATTTATGTGATGTCAACATGGCATAGCTGGGAGAATAGGAAATGGTCCAAAAGCCTTGTTTTGCATCATGAATGTTTTCTAAACTTACTCTCAAGTAATTTGCATTTACAGTAATATTATTTCCCTTGTTTGAAGATCTTTTTCTTAACTGCTATTTTGCACTTATCTATCTCCATTTCTTTTTTTATTTTTTAAGAAATTCCACTACATATATATATAATTATACTTTAAGTTCTGGGATACATGTGCAGAACATGCAGATTCCTCTCTTCATTTAGTGCTATAAATTTCCCTCTAAACACTGTTTTAGCTGTGTCCCAGAGATTCTGGTACATTGTGTCTTTGTTCTCATTGGTTTCAAAGAACTTATTTATTTCTGCCTTAATTTCATTATTTACCCAGTAGTCATTCAGGAGCAAATTGTTCAGTTTCCATGTAGTTGTGCGGTTTTGAGTGAGTTTCTTAATCCTGAGTTCTAATTTGATTGCACTGTGGTCTTAGAGGCTGGTTATGATTTCCGTTCTTTTGCATTTGCTAAGGAGTGCCATACTCCCAATTACATGGTCAATTTTAGAATAAGTGTGATATGATGCTGATAAGAATGTATATTCTTTTGTTTGGGGTGGAGAGTTCGGTAGATGTTTGTTAGGTCTGCTTGGTCCAGAGCTGAGTTCAAGTCCTGAATAACCTTGTTAATTTTCTGTCTTGTTGATCTAATATTGACAGTGGGGTGTTAAAGTCTCCCACTATTATTGTGTGGGAGTTTAAGTTTCTTTGTAGGTCTCTAAGAACTTGCTTTATGAACCTGGATACTCCTGTATTAGGTGCATGTATATTTAGGACACTTAGCTCTTCTTGTTGTGTTGATTCCTTTACCATTATGTAATGCCCTTCTTTGTCTCTTTTGATCTTTGTTGGTTTAAAGTCTGTTTTATCAGAGACTAGAATTGCACCTATGCTTTTTTTTTCTTTCCATTTTCTTGGTAAATATTCCTCCATCCCTTTATTTTGAGCCTATGTGTGTCTTTCAACATGAGATGGGTCTCCTGAATACAGCACACCGATGGGTCTTGATTCTTTATCCAATTTGCCAATCTATGTCTTTTAATTGAGGCATTTAGCCCATTTACATTTAAGGCTATTATTGTTATGTTTGAATTTGATCCTGTCATTATGATGCTAGCTGGTTATTTTGCCTGTTGGTTGATGCAGTGTCTTCATGGTGTCAATGGCCTTTACAATTTCATATGTTTTTGTGTGGCTGGTACCAGTTTTTCCTTTCCACATTTAGTGCTTCCTTCAGGAGCTCTTGTAAGGCAGGCCTGGTGGTGACAAAATCTCTCAGCACTTGGTTGTCTGTAAAGGATTTTATTTCTCCTTCGCTTTTGAAGTTTAATTTGGCTGGATATGAAATTCCGGGTTGAAAATTCTTTTCATTAAGAATGTTGAATATTGGCCCCCACTCTCTTATGGCTTTTAGGGTTTCTACAAAGAGATCCACTGTTAGTCTGATGGGCTTCCCTGTGTGGGTAACCTGACCTTTCTCTCTGGCTGCCTTTAACATTTTTTCCTTCATTTCAACCTTAGTGAAACTGACGATTATGTCTTGGGGTTGCTCTTCTCAAGGAGTACTTTGTGGTCTTCTCTGTATTTCCTGAATTTGAATGTTGGCCTTTCTTGCTAGGTTGGGGTAGTTCTCCTGGATAAGGTTGTGAAGAGTGCTTTCCAACTTGGTTCCATTCTCCCCGTCACCTTCAGGTACACCAGTCAAACATAGGTTTGGTCTCTTCCCATAGTCCCATATTTCTTGGCAGCTTCATTCATTCCTTTTCATTCTTTCTTTTCTAATCTTGTCTTCATGCTTTATTTCATTAAGTTGATCTTCAATCTCTGATATACTTTCTTCCACTTGATCAGTTCAGCTATTGATACTTGTGTATGCTTCACTAAGTTCTCATGCTATGTTTTTCAGTTCCATCAGGTAATTTACGTTTTTCTCTAAACTGATTATTCTGGTTAGCAATTCCTCTAACGTTTTTTCAAGGTTCTTAGCTTCCTTGCATTGGGTTAGAATACGCTCCTTTAGCTCGGAGGAGTAGGTTTTTACCCACTTTCTGAAGCCTACTTCTGTCAATTCATCAAACTCATTCTCCATCCAGTTTTGTTCCTTTGCTGGTGAGGAGTTGTGATCCTTTGAAGGAGAAGAGGTATTCTGGTTTTTGGAATTTTCAGGCTTTTTGTGCTGGTTTTTTCTCATCTTCATGGATTAATCTACCTTTGGTCTTTGATGTTGGTGACCTTCAGATGGGGTCTCTGAGTAGACATCCTTTTTGTTGATGTTGATGCTATTCCTTTCTGTTTGTTAGTTTTCCTTCTAACAGTCAGACGTCTCTGCTGCAGGTCTGCTGGAGTTTGCTGGAGGTCCACTCCAGACTCTGTTTTCCTAGGTATCACCAGCAGAGGCTGTAGAACAGCAAAGATTGCTGCCTATTCCTTCCTCTGGAAGCTTTGTCCCAGAGGGGCACCCACCAGATGCCAGCCAGAGCTCTCCTGTATGAGGTGTCTCCCATTCAGGAGGCATGAGAGTCAGGGACCCACTTGAGGAGGCAGTCTGTCCCTTAGCAGAGCTCGAGTACTGTGCTGGGAGATCTGCTGTTCTCTTCAGAGCCAGCAGGCAGGAACATTTAAGTCTGCTGAAGCTGCACCCACAGCCACCCCTTCCCCCAGGTGCTCTGTCCCAGGGAGATGGGAGTTTTATCTATAAGCCACTGACTGGGGCTGCTGCCTTCTTTCAGAAATGCCCTGGCCAGAGAGGAGGAATCTAGAGAGGCAGTCTGGCTACAGCAGCTTTGCCAAGCTGCAGTGGGCTCCACCCAGTTCAAACTTCCCTGTGGCTTTGTTTACACTGTGAGGGGAAAACTGCCTACTCAAGCATCAGTAATGGCAGACACCCCTCCCCCAACCAAGCTCGAGCATCCCATGTTGACTTCAGACTGCTGTGCTGGCAGCAAGAATTGAAAGCCAGTGGATCTTAGCTTGCTGGGCACCATGGGGGTGGGATCCACTGAGCTAGACAACTTGGTTCCCTGGCTTCAGCCCCCTTTCCAGGGGAGTGAATGGTTCTGTTTCACTGGCATTCCAGGATCCACTGGGGTATGAAAAAAAACTCCTGGGCTACCCTCTTTGGGTCCCCTCCCTTTGTATGGGAGCTCAGTTTTCACTCTATTTCACTCTATTCAATCTTGCAACTGCACCCTTCTGGTCCATGTTTGTTACGGCTCAAGCTGAGCTTTCGCTCACTGTCCACCACTGCAGTTTGCCACTGTCGCAGACCTGCCGCTGACTTCCATCCCTCTGGATCCGGCAGGGTGTCCTGCTGTGCTCCTGATCCAGCGAGGTGCCCATTGCCACTCCCAATCAGGCTAAAGGCTTGCCATTGTTCCTGCACCGCTAAGTGCCTGGGTTCGTCCTAATCGAGCTGAACACTAGTCACTGGGTTCCATGGTTCTCTTCCATGACCCACGGCTTCTAATAGAGCTATAACAGTCACCACATGGCCCAAGATTCCATTCTTTGGAATCCGTGAGGCCAAGAACCCCAGGTCAGAGAACACAAGGCTTGCCACCGTCCTGGAAGTGGCCTGCTGCCATTTTGGAAGCAGCCCGCCACCATCTTGGGAGCTCTGGGAGCAAGGACCCCCTGGTAACATTTTGGTGACCATGAAGATACCTCCAAAGAGGTGAGTAATATTGGACCACTTTTACTTGCTATTCTGTCTTATCTTTCCTTAGAATTAGAGGAAACTACCAGGCACCCGTTAGCCAGTTAAAAACAATTAGCGTGGCTGCCAGACTTAAGACTCGGGTGTGAAGTTATCTGGGGAAGGGCTTTCTAACAAGCCCCAACCCTTCTGGGTTGCACACATTGGTCTGGCTGGAGCCAGCTTCCACTTTCAATTTTCTTGGGGAAGCTGAGGGCCGACTAGAGGCAGAAAGCTGTTGTCCTGAACTCCTGGCAGTAGCTGGTTGAGATCATGGCTTAGCCAGAAGTCTCTACTCAACAGTCACCCGCCCATGTGTGTGCTCCTACCTTTCCTTCTGACCCATCCTCCTGGGTCCCGACCATGACTTTCTGGAAACTGTAGCCCAAAGTTCTCCTTATCTCTGAATCTACTTCCTCTGATCCCTGCCTCCTAGGTACTAATGGTTCAGACTTTCATTTCCTCTAGCAAGTCTTACCTCCAAAGGAAGCTCTACGCTGTGTCCTTAGGCACTTAGGCTATAACCCAGGGAGTCTTATCCCTGGTGTCCCTCCCAATTTAGGTATACAGCTCTCAACATGGGCAGTTATGTGGGACCCATTCCCCACCACCCTTGCCAGGGCCCCAAGTTTGTAATGGCTAAGAGAGAGAGAGATGGGGAGAGAGAGAGAGAGACAAAGAGGGAGTCAAAGAGAAAAAGAAAGGAGAAGATAGAAATAGAAAAAAAAAAGAAAGAAAGAAAGAAAAAAAAAGTGTGCCTCTTTCCTTTAAAAGCAGGGGTAAATTTAAAACCTGTAATTGATAGTTGAAGGTCTTGTCCATGACCCTATAACACTGCGATACCACTTTGTTGTCAGTTTAAATAAAAGCATAGCCCGAAAGCACTGAGGCCACTGACAACCCATAGCCTTCCTATCAAAAATCCTTAACCCAGTAACCGCAGATGGGCCAAATGCATTCAGTCAGTAGTAGCAACTGCCTTGCTAAAAGTAGAAAAGTAACTTTTAGAGGAAACCTCATTGTGAGCACCCCTCACCAGTTCAGAATTATTCTAACTCAAAAAGGTAGCTTACTAACTCAAAAATCTTAAAGTATGGGGCTATTGTGTTAGAAAAGGGTAATGTAACTCCAACCACTGATAATTACCTTAACCCAGCAGATTTCCTAACAGGGGATTTAAATCTTAATTACCATACAAAGGTCCGACCAGACCTAGGAGGAACTCCCTTCAGGACAGGAAGATAGATGGTTCCTCCCAGGTGATTGAGGAAAAAACCACAATAGGTATTCAGTAATTGATAACGGATACTCTTGTGGAAGCAGAGTTAGAAAAATTGCCTCATAATTGGTCTTCTCAAAGGTACGAGCTGTTTGCACTCAGCCAGGCCTTAAAGTATTTACAGAATCAAAAGATTATCTCAATCCTGACTCAAAAGGTTGCTACACCCTTTTTCAAATTTGCATAAGAACAGTTGTTTATGGGAATGCATCTTATTGGGGCAGCTGGATTGTTATGAAATATTCAGGAACCCAGTCCAGCTCTAGGACTCACTCCTGAGCGCAAAGCCAATGTTGGGCACGCTGCTAAAGGACCACTAGAATCTAGCAGGCGGGACCCCTTTCTTTGTGGTAAAGAAAGGTGGGAAAACAGGTACAGGACTGCTACATCGGTGAGCATAACTAATCCGATAAGCAGAGGTCCGTGAGTGGTTACGCACCCTGGAAAGTAATAAGCATTAGGACCGTAGAGAACACTCTATGACTAATGCCCATCGGAAATTGACTAGGGGTGCTGGCATCCCTATGTTCTGTTTTCAGATGGGAAACGTTCTCCTCAGGGCAAAAACACCCCTAAGATGTATTCTGGAGAATTGGGACCAATTTGACCCTCAGACGCTAAGAAAGAAATGACTTATATTCTTCTGCAGTACCGCATGGCCACGATATCCTCTTCAATGGGGAGAAACCTGGCCTCCCGAGGGAAGTATAAATTATAACACCATCTTACAGCTAGACCTCTTCTGTAGAAAGGAGGGCAAACGGAGTGAAGTGCCATTTGTGCAAACTTTCCTTTCATTAAGAAACAACTCGCAATTACGTAAAAAGTGTGGTTTATGCCCTACAGGAAGCCCTCAGAGTCTACCTCCCTATCCCAGCGTCCCCCTGACTCCTTTCCCAACTAATAAGGACCCCCTTTAACCCAAACGGTCCAAAGGAGATAGATAAAGGGGTAAACAAGGAACCAAAGAGTGTCAATATTCCCCGATTATGCCCCCTCCAAGCAGTGGGAGGAGGAGAATTCGGCCCACCCAGAGTGCATGTACCTTTTTCTCTCTCAGACTTGAAGCAAATTAAAATAGACCTAGGTAAGTTCTTAGATAACCCTGATGGCTATATTGATGTTTTACAAGGGTTAGGACAATCCTTTGATCTGACATGGAGAGATATAACGTTACTGCTAAATCAGACACTAACCCCAAATGAGAGAAGTGCTGCCATAACTGTAGCTCGAGACTTTGGCGATCTCTGGTATCTCAGTAAGGTCAATGACAGGATGACAACAGAGGAAAGAGAACGATTCCCCACAGGCCAGCAGACAGTTCCCAGTGTAGACCCTCACTGGGACACAGAATCAGGACATGGAGATTGGTGCCACAGACATTTGCTAACTTGAGTGCCAGAAGGACAAAGGAAAACTAGTAAAAAGCATATAAATTATTCAATGATGTCCACTATAACATAGGGAAAGGAAGAAAATCCTACTGCCTTTCTAAAGAGACTAAGGGAGGCATTGAGAAAGCATACCTCCCTGTCACCTGACTCTATTGAAGGCCAACTAATCTTAAAGAGTAAGTTTATCACTCAGTCAGCTGCAGATATTAGGAAAAAAAACTTCAAAAATCCGCCTTAGGCCTGGAGCAAAACTTAGAAACCTTATTGAACTTGGCAACCAGGTTTTTTATAATAGAGATCAGGAGGAGCAGGTGGAATGGGACAAATGGGAGAAAGAAAAAAAAAGAAAGAAAAAAAAAGGCCACTGCTTTAGTCATGGCCCTCAGGCAAGTGGACTTTGGAGGCTCTGGAAAAGGGAAAAGCTCCGCAAATCAAATGCCTGATAGGGCTTGCTTCTAGTGCGGTCTACAAGGACACTTTAAAAAAGATTGTCCAAGTAGAAATAAGCCACCCCCTCATCCATGCCCGTTATGTCAAGGGAATCACTGGAAGGCCCACTGCCCCAGGGGATGAAAGTCCTCTGAGTCAGAAGCCTCTAACCAGATGATCCAGCAGCAGGGCTGAGGGTGCCCGGGGCAAGCGCCAGCCCACGCCATCACCCTCACAGAGCCCCGGCTATGCTTGACCATTGAGGACCAGGAGGTTAACTGTCTCCTGGACACTGGCGTGGCCTTCTCAGTCTTACTCTCCCATCCCAGACAACTGTCCTCCAGATGTCACTATTCGAGGGTTCCTAGGACAGCCAGTCACTAGATACTTCTCCCAGCCACTAAGTTGTGACTCGGGAACTTTACTCTTTTCACATGCCTTTCTAATTATGCCTGAAAGCCCCACTCCCTTGTTAGGGAGAGACATTCTAGCAAAAGCAGGGGTCATTATACACCTGAACATAGGAGAAGGAACACACATTTTTTGTCCCCTGCTTGAGGAAGGAATTAATCCTGAAGTCTAGGCAACAGAAGGACAATATAGATGAGCAAAAAATGCCCATCCTGTTCAAGTTAAACTAAAGGATTCTGCCTCCTTTCCCGACCAAAGGAGGTACCCCCTTAGACCCAAGGCCCAACAAGGACTCCAAAAGATTAAGGACCTAAAAGCCCAAGGTCTAGTAAAACCATGCAATAGCTCCTGCAATACTCCAATTTTAGGAGTACAGAAACCCAACGGACAGTGGAGGTTAGTGCAAGATCTCAGGATTATCAATGAGGCTGTTGTTCCTCTATACCCAGCTGTGCCTAACCCTTATACTCTGCTTTCCCAAATACCAGAGGAAGCAGAGTGGTTAACAGTCCTGGACCTTAAGGACGCCTTTTTCTGCATCCCTGTACATCCTGACTCTCAATTCTTGTTTGCCTTTGAAGATTCTTCAAACCCAACATCTCAACTCACCTGGACTGTTTTACCCCAAGGGTTCTGGGATAACCCCCATCTATTTGGCCAGGAATTAGCTCAAGACTGGAGCCAATTCTCATACCTGGACGCTCTTGTCCTTTGGTACATGGATGATTGACTTTTAGCCACCCGTTCAGAAACCTTGTGCCATCAAGCCACCCAAGTGCTCTTACATTTCCTCACCACCTGTGGCTACATGGTTTCCAAACCAAAGGCTCAGCTCTGCTCACAGCAGGTTAAATACTTAGGACTAAAATTATCCAAAGGCACCAGGGCCCTCAGTGAGGAATGTATCCAGCCTATACTGGGTTATCCTCATCCTAAAACCCTAAAGCAACTAAGAGTGTTCCTTGGTATAATAGATTTCTACCAAATACAGATTCCCAAGTATGGTGAAATAGCCAAATCATTATATACACTAATTAAGGAAACTCAGAAAGCCAATACCCATTTAGTAAGATAGACACCTGAAGCAGAAGCGGCTTTCCAGGCCCCAAAGAAGGCCCTAAACCAAGTCCTAGTGTTAAGCTTGCCAAAAAGGCAAGACTTTTCTTTATATGTCACAGAAAAAGCAGGAATAGCTCTAGGAGTCCTTACACAGGTCCAAGGGATGAGCTTGCAACCCGTGGCCTACCTGAGTAAGGAAATTGATGTAGTGGCAAAGGGTTGGCCTCATTGTTTACGAGTAGTGGCGGCAGTAGCAGTCTTAGTATCTGAAGCAGTTAAAATAATATAGGGAAGAGATCTTACTGTGTGGACATCTCATGATGTGAACGGCATACTCACTGCTAAAGGAGACTTGTGGCTATCAAACAACCATTTACTTAAACATCAGGCTCTATTACTTGAAGAGGCAGTGCTGTGACTGCACACTTGTGCAACTCTTAACCCAGTCACATTTCTTCCAATGAAGAAAAGCTAGAACATAACTGTCAACAAGTAATTACTCAAACCTACGCCACTCAAGGGGACCTTTTAGAGATTCCCTTGACTGATTCCAACCTCAACTTGTATTTTGATGGAAGTTCCTTTGTAGAAAAAGGATTTCAAAAAGTGGGGTATGCAGTGGTCAGTGATAATGGAATACTTGAAAGTAATCCCCTCACTCCAGGAACTAGTGCTCAGCTAACAGAACTAATAGCCCTCACTCAGGCACTAGAATTAGGAGAAGGAAAAAGGGTAAATATAATACAGACTCTAAGTATGCTTACCTAGTCCTCCATGCCCATGCAGCAATATGGAGAGAAATGGAATTCCTAACTTCCGAGGGAACATCTATCAAACATCAGGAAGCCATTAGGAGATTATTATTGGCTGTACAGAAACCTAAAGAGGTGGCAGTCTTACACTGCCGGGGTCATCAGAAAGGAAAGCAAAGGGAAATAGAAGGGAGCCACCAGGTGGATATTGAAGCCAAAAGAGCCACAAGGTGGGACCCTCCATTAGAAATGCTTATAGAAGGACCCCTAGTGTGGGGTAATCCCCTCTGGGAAACCAAGCCCCAGTACTCAGCAGGAAAAGTAGAATGGAGAACCCCACAAGGACATCATTTCCTCCCCTCGGGATGGCTAGCCACCAAAAAAGGGAAAATATTTTTGCCTACAGCTAACCAATGGAAATTACTTAAAACCCTTCACCAAACCTTTCACTTAGGCATTGATAGCACCCATCAGATGGCCAAGTCATTATTTACAGGACCAGGCCTTTTTAAAACTATCAAGAAGATAGGGCCTGTGAAGTGTGCCAAAGAAATAATCCCCTGCACTGCAGGCCATACATTTCAATCCCTGTATCTTTAACCTCCTTGTTAAGTTTGTCCCTTCCAGAGTTGAAGCTATAAAACTACAAATGGTTCTTCAAATGGAGCCCCAGATGCAATCCATGACCAACATCTACCGTGGACCCCTGGACTGGCCTGCTAGCCCATGATCCGATGTTAATGACATCCAAGTCACCTCTCCCGAGGAAATCTCAACTGCACAATCCCCACTACACCCAATTCAGCAGGAAGCAGTTAGAGCAGTCGTTGGCCAACCTCCCTAACAGCACTTGGGTTTTCCTGTTGAGAGGGGAGACTGAGAAGACTAGCTGGATCTCCTAGGCCAACTAAGAATCCCCACGCCTAGCTGGGAAGGAGACCACATCCACCTTTAAACACGAAGCTTGCAACTTAGCTCACACTTGACTAACCAGATAGTAAAGAGAGCTCACTAAAATGCTAATTAGGCAAAAACAGGAGGTAAAGAAATAGCCAATCATCTATTGCCTGAGAGCACAAAGGGAGGGACAATGATCGGGATATAAACCCAGGCATTCGAGCTGGCAACGGCTACCCTCTTTGGGTCCCCTCCCTTTGTATGGGAGCTCTATTTTCACTCTATTTCACTCTATTAAATCTTGCAACTGCAAAAACAAAGCAAAACAAAACAAAACAAATCCTGCAGGCTGAGGCATAAGAATCGCTTGAACCTGGGAAGCAGAGGTTTCTGTGAGTTGAGATGGCACCACTGCACTCCAGCCTGGGTGACAGAGTGAGACTCTGTCACAAAACAACAAAAACAACAAAACAGAAAAACAGAAATAAATCTTAAGGAGAGTAATCAGCTAGCTCGGTGTCTGCCCAAATGGCCACCCAGTTTTGTGCTTGAAACCCAGGGCCCTGGTGGTGTAGGCACCTGAGGGAATCTTCTGGTCTGCAGGTTGCAAAGACCATGGGAAAAGCATAGTATCTGGGCCAGAATGCACCGTTCCTCACAGCACAGTCCTTCATGGCTTCCCTAGGCTAGGGGAAGGAGTTCCCCAACCCCTTGTGCTTCCTGGGTGAGGCAACACCCCACCCTGCTTTGGGTCGCCCTCCCTGGGCTGCACCCACTCTCTAACCTGTCCCAATGAGATGAGCCAGGTACTTCAGTTGGAAATGCAGAAATCACCCACCTTCTGTGTTGATCTCGCTGGGAGCTGCAGACCAGAGCTATTCCTATTCGGCCATCTTGCCAGCCACACCCATCTATCTCCATTTCTAACCAGCATATGAACTTCCTCTGAATAAACTTTTGAGTGTAATGGTTTTAATTGGTCACTTCAGCATTATCTCCAAACAATGAATTTAAAAGTTTGTATAATTAATTTGGTCATTCCCATGCAGGAGAGGATCTCCAGCCACTATACAGGTGATACATGTGTTAGCCTGTCTCAAAGTCACCAAAAGTAGCACTTCACCAGCTCCCTTATATTAGCCTAAAATCCTCAGACCATCTGGCTTCAATCACTGCTCAGACCTCACGGGCTCCTACCCCGCCACCCCCACCCCTCCCACCTTCTTCTGCCACCGTAGAACCCCTTGGTGTTTTTAGAAAACAACAGACATGCTCTTGCCTTGGAAACTTTACACAGCCTGCTCCCTATTTCTGGACAGCTCTTCTCTCCCATATCTTTGTGACTGGTTCTGTCATCATCTTAAGTCTTTGCTCAAATGTAAACTTTATAGGGAAGCCTGTCCCAACCTCCTCATTTTAAATTTTAATCCCCCTGCTCCAGGATTCTTATTATTCTTCCCTGCTTTATCTTTTTCTCCATAGCATTTATCACCTCCTAATTTTATAATTTATTTATTTAGTTTTGTCTGTTTTTCACTCTGTTTAGAGGGTAAACTCCATGACTTTTTGGTTTTTATTCATTGTTCAATCCCTCATCAAGAACCAGGTGTGTCACACAGCATGTGCTGAGAAAGAAAACAAAGGGCAGTCTCTGACAAGCAGAACTGATCTGGCACTCAGAACTAGGGCATATTATTTTCTGATTAGATATAAGCAATCCCACAGAAAACCAACCCTAGACAGGTTACTCTGAGAGCAGGATACAATGAGACAATGCAAAGTCGTAAGTCATTTTATGACTTTAAGCACAGACCCAAACAAGGTCCCTGTGCCACCCACAAAACACCAAACACCTCCTGTCTTGGCCAAAATGAGTGACTGCTACTTCTTTCCCACTAACAGCTTTATCCTCATTCTTGTCTACTCTCCTCAAGATTTATTTCTGTTTTTCTGTTTTGTTGTTGTTGTTGCTGTTGTTTTGTGACAGAATCTCACTCTGTCACCTAGTCTGGATTGTAGTGGTGCCATCTTGGCTCACAGTACCTCTGCTTCCCAGATTCAACTGATTCTCATGCCTCAGCCTCCTGAGTAGCTGGAACTACAGGCGTGCACCACCATGCCTTGTTAATTATTATTTATTTCTATCAAATCATAGAAGGTGTTGTGGGAAGTCAGAGACCCCGAACAGAGGGACCAGCTGGAGCTGAGGCAGAAGAACATAAATTGTGAAGATTTCATGGACATTTATCACTTCCCTAATAATACTCTTACAATTTCTTATGTCTGTCTTTACTTTAATCTTTTAATCACATTATCTTTGTAAGCTGAGAATGTATGTCACCTCAGGACCATTATTGTACAAATTGATTGTAAAACATGTATGTTTGAACAATATGAAATCAGTGCACCCTGAAAAAGAACAGAATAACAGTGATTTTCAGGGAACAATGGAAGATAACCATAAGGTCTGACTGCCTGCGGGGTCAGGCAGAATAGAGCCATATTTTTCTTCTTGCAGAAAGCCTATAAACGGATGTGTGAGTAGGAGAGATATAGCTGAATTCTTTTCCCATCAAGGAATATTAATAATTGATACCCTGGGGAAAGAATGCATTCCTGGGAGGAGGTCTATAAACGGCCACTCTGGGAGTGTCTGTCTTATGTGATTGAGATAAGGAATGAAATACGCCCTGATCTCCTGCAGTATCCTCAGGCTTACTAGGATTGGGAAATTCCAGTCTGGTAAATTTTGGTGAGACCGGTTCTCTGCTCTTGAACCCTGTTTCCTGTTAAGGTATTTATCAAGACAATATGTGCACAATGGGACATAGACCCTCATCAGTAATTCTAATTTTGCCTTTGCCTTGTGATCCTTATTGCCCTTTGAAGCATGTGATCCTTGTAACCTACTCCATGTTTGTACACCTTCTCCCCCTTTAAAATCCCTAATAAAAACTTGCTAGTTTTGTGGCTTGGGGTTGTCATCATGGTCCTACCAATATGTGATGTCACCCCCAGAGGCCCAGCTGTAAAATTCCTCTCTTTGTACTCTTTCTCTTTATTTTTCAGACCAGCCGACACTTAGGGAAAATAAAAAAAGAACCTACGTTGAAATATTGGGGGCTGCTTCCCCTGATAGAAGACAGAGGCACTTCTAACAGCATCCAATCTAGAACAAACTGAACTTCCCTAGTCTCTGACAAATCACCCAATCAAAGCCCAAATTCTGTAATAGGTTCTTTCTAATAACCTCCTACAGAGATACCTTATGGTGTGTTTTTTTTTCAACACTGCAATGAGTAATAAAGCCATGTGCTCAACTACAGGAATGTTCCTGTATATTTGTGGAAGGAAGGAAGGAAGGTCCTGTGAAAATAATGTTCCTAATGCAACATTCACTAATTAAATACATTGCCACCTACTCAAGGGTTAAGTATTCTGAATCTAATGGGAGCTCTAAGCTGTTTATCTCTACCTTATAAAGTTCACTTCATCAAATTCTTATTGGAATTTAGTTATAATCCAGTCTCTTCATGGAACTAGCAGTTAACAAATTTATGAACATATTGAACCCAAAGATGCCTGTCCAGTTATTTAGAGTATAAAGGTACCCTGGCCTTTCCTTTATCTGGTATGAGTCAACGCTGCTCAGAGAACACACATGTCCAAAGCAAATGTCACTTCATGATGAAACTTGGTAAACAGCCTGAAGCCCCCTTCCCCCTTTCATCTTCTATCAGCTTCAAAGATTAGGTAGATCAAATATACTCATCCACAATCTATGATCTACAATCTGAACTTAATGCTTTTAATTAGAATCATGGAAACTTGCATGAACACCCAAAACTTATTAATTCGATCACTTTGATCACCTGCCATATGCTATCCTGAAGTTAGGAGGGATATGATGAGGTATAAATCCATTGTTCATTTACTCCAAGAGGTCAGAATACAAATAATAAGATGCCAGGTTCTATCTCACTATATAATGCAAGAGTTTATATTTTCATTTATGCCTGAAAACTTTAATTTACCTCATCTAGGAAAGAAAGTACATTCTTTTCAAAGCCCTGAAGGGAAAAATATTCTGCTTCTTGCTTCTCCCTAATCCTGCCCTGGCAAATACCTTAATACAAATGCTGACAGTTTTGCCTATTACCAATTCAAATGGAAAGCAAAGAAAAGCACAGGAAAGGATATATGCCACTAGGGTTGGTGACAATTGCCCCATTCTCAGGAAAAGTCTCTGGAGGTTGTCTCACCATCCTTAAGTGAAAAGCAAGCTGGGTTTATGTCCTCAACACGTTCAGGTTCTCAGCATTTGCTGATTGCTTGATTCATTTCAATGGAATGAGGTTACATCAGTGTCATCTGCATTAAAAGGTGTTTATTACCTACCTCTATTGAGTGCTATGCTGTGTTGCAATGCAGAGCAAACAGGTTTTCTGCAACTTGGAAATCTCTGACAATGACCCAGAATGCTGATATGGACAGATGGAATAAAGACAGCTGAGCAAATATTAAAGAAGTCCAAGAATTAATAAATAATATTAACATTTTGTACAAGTACATAACCTTAACTGGGAATGCTGGCAGGGAACCTTGAGGAGTGTATGCACAGACTGGATAGGCCATGGAGAATTCACAACCTTTTTTCTAATTAATCTCATTCAATATAGCAGGCTGATAAAATAAATCTGACTTTCCCACGGCATATTCTGAACCACTTGGGAGACTTGGAACTTCTCCAGGAAGTCAGGTCCTGTGAGAATTATCAGAGCATGTCAGTTACTCAATGCTGGCCAAAGGCAAAAGCTCCAGCAGCTCTAAGCCCTTTTCACATTAAGGGTATAAAACTAATTTCCCTCCTTCGCCTCAACCAAGCAGTCAATAAGAAACAATACTATATGTAAAACATCCTACAATGTAGAAAGTGCTTTTATACCGTGTCTCCCTTTTGAATCTCACAACAGACAGACAAGATGTATCTATCAACCAACAAATAATTATTTAGTGCTAGTGGTGGCAAGTCCAGCGCTATATACCTATACACAGAATCACATTATCATCTCTGGCCTCAGCATGTTTACAATCTGTTTATAAGGCAAGGTTGTGAGTGTTCAATAGATTCTTAGAGAAATGAAGACTAATGAGGACAGATTCGGTTGGAGAAGTGTGATCCAAGACAAAATGTGAAAGAAATTGGGAAGGATGCCAGAGTTATAGCTAAGAGAAAGAAGCAAAGGCAGTTGGAGAAAGGGCAGAGGCACCCTTAGGAAGACATGATTGTGTTAATGTGAAATCTGGAACGTAAAAGTGAAGTAGCTATTTCGTCCATGCAGCACCCAGGACAAGCCTTAAGTATAAGACATACTCAGTAAAGACAAAACTGAAAAAAGAAGTTAGGCCTTAACTAAGCAGTAAACTTTCCCCAATTTTAATCAAACAGATCATCACTGGCTCTTCTGTACAAGGCAGAAGTTTCTTCCCCAGTACTTCCCCAACAGAGTAGAACTGTCAGCACAATTCCTATTTTGTAAGGAGAATAAGTTCTAATTTTTTTTTATTCTGTGAGAAGTGTAGCCATTGAAAATTTTTAATAGGCATATGAAAGTAGTGTTTAAGGAAAATTAATATGGCCATGATAGGCAATTCAAGTTAAAGGGAGAATGATGTCAGTGAATATGGCTAGAACTCAGGTGCATCATCCAGGTGAGAGAAAATGAAAGCATTAGGGGGAGTCTTCAGTGAGGGAGAGAACACAGGTACATAATAAAATTTAAAAAATAAAAGTTACATAGTGAGTTGATAGAACTTGATTATCAATAAGACGAAAAAGGGAGGAAAATATACCAGATTTTACTCTATGATTTATAATCAGAGGAACTCAGAGGGAACATTGTTAGTGACAGAAATGGTGATGAGAGCCGAGGAGGTTGTAGTTGAAAAGACAAGTTTTTGGAGGAGATAATTCTTTCCTTCAACTCCTCCGATGTGAATGAGAAACAGTGGTTGGTTTTTTACCATCTTCCTGAAAATAAAAGGCTCTATCTCAAAAAAAAAAAAAAAAAAAGGAAGACAAAGACAAATGCCCAGAAGTGCTAAGACACATGGCCAGCAGAGACTTTTCCAAAGCCCTTCACTTGGCTGGACTAGGTTCTAGGCCTTAGAGCTGACTGTGGGTGGATGATAGGGAAAGCAGAACGACAAGGTTTGATGAAAGAAAGGCCAGGAACACCAAGCCACTGCTCTGCTACCCAGTTGGAACATGCCTGGAATTGGTGCTTATTACATAGAGTATTTCTGTGCCTGCAATGCAATCACTGTCACCTCTACCTCCACACACATGAACCTGGTCTCCTGACTTTAGTTAGGAAAGAAGAGAACAATGCAACTCACAAGAAGAGAATGATGAGGACAAGTGTTTAAAATACTTTTTCAAAGGCTGTTGGCACATTTTCTAGATGATTATTGTCTGGTGAACCCAGTGAAAATAAATACTGTATTGAGATAATCTGTACTGAGTGGATTTATTTCCTTTTGTTTTGTCGGAGAAAGGAGGACAGGTAGTGAGTTGCACCCTGGTTTCCATACTTCACGGTATTGTCTTATCTAAGTTTTAAAAAATACGTCAAATTCAACTAGCTGTGGCATTTTTCTCAGTGTTCATATCACTATGCCCAACTTAAATTTTTTTAATAAAACAGGAAAAAATGCTAAACACATTACAAGTTCTTAAAATTATTCCTTAATATTTATTTTGGGTGATTTTAAAAAGGCTTGTGAATCCATAGCCTTGAGTTAAAATTTAGTCCAGGTGTTTGTTACCTTCTAACTTTAACAGTCACCCGCACTTGCAAATCTTGCCCCACGATGGACTACGTTTCCCAAGAGCACCCCCCGAGTTAATCACATGAAGTGCCTTCTAGGAATTGTAGTCTTGGATGAGCCTCTTTTCTCTCAGTCTTTGATTCACGCCCTGATTCCGGTTGAAACGGTGCTACCAATTAGCAGGGGCCATGTCCGTGAGTCGTGGTCCAACCGGGAAAGCTGGTGTGGGAGCCTGGGACAATGATTGGCCAATGAATGACCCCGGGGCGGAGCAATGGGGGGTGGGCGGGGAGACCATGGTGATTGGACCAGACGCCCGCGACGGCGGGCGGAGATTGGCTGCGCCCTGGGTCAGGGAGGCCTGGGAAGGGGCGGAGGAAGGAGACTAGAGCAGGAAGAGCAGCAGCGAAGCGGCGGCGGTGGCTCCGTGGTGGCAGAGGCGAAGGCGACAGCTTCTAGGGGTTGGCACCGGCCCCGAGAGCAGGATGCGGGTCCGGATAGGGCTGACGCTGCTGCTCTGTGCGGTGCTGCTGAGCTCGGCCTCGGCGTCCTCGGGTCAGTATCCGCCCCCTCGGGCTGAAGGCCCAGAACCTCCGCCCCCCAGCCTCTACCGCCGGCCGGAGCCGTGGGGACCCAGACTCGGGACCCCGTTCTCCCTGGGCACACCTCGCACTAGCCTGTCACTCGCTCTTTGGCTTTGCTTGGCCTGCGCCAAAGGGGCTATTTAGGGAGGTGGAGTGGGGTGGAAAAAGAAGGGGCGGTCACTCTGCCCACACCTCTCTCCCACGTAACAAACTTTACGCGACTGTTTCTCACGAACGCGGAATTGACTCCAAAAGAATGAATCCCGACCCAGGAGCAGGAGTGGTGCTTCCTCGACCCTGGGGTAGAGGAAGGGTCTGGTCTGGAACTCTGGGCTTGGGAATTGAAAGTTAAATAATTGACAAACCTGGAGCTGTCTCTCTAGGGCAGAGGAGGATCCATCCAGACCAGGATGTTGACAGTAGTTTGGTGAGTTTGCCTAACACCTGAGATGGTCCCTGGGCCGTTTGTTTAAAAACGAAGACTTTTGATCTCCTGGTAGCCACTTTCTACTTTTTTGAAACCTTCTTGAGAAAGCGGTGACCTGTCGCAGTGTTTCTGAGTTGCCCCATGTTTGTTTATGATGTTTGGGAAAATCTTGGTTCTTGTAAGTTGCGTTTTATGTAGCTACAGAAATTTGTGTGCTTTTGAATTGATTTTCCAGTTAGCTAATTTTTATTCTGGTTCTAGTCCCCCACCCCGCCGCCTTTTTTTAATGTTTTAATCGGCCTACATTTGAAAATTTCCATTTTGAGAGGGTTCATGAAAAACTTCGTGTTTCTAAGTGTTGATAAAGAAAAATTAGTATAGTAAACTTTGGAATTTTAATCTGTTTCAGTTAACAAGACAGCTGTTCTGTGGCTTTACGTTTTGGGGAGACAACACAGAGTATAAATGTCAACTTTTTTTTTAAAATAAATGTCAGCTTTTTTTTAACAGAAAATTTCCCAGATGGTTATTTGAATCCCCAAATTACCTGTCCTGGTTGTAAAGCAATGCCATAACGTCATTCTGCTTCTAAAATAAGAGGCCTAAACCTAAATTCTATCCATGATGTGGTTTGAGATACCATTTCAAAAGCACCAACCCTGCGCTAATTACTTTACTGCCAACGTCATTCTTTGAGGTCCACTCCCCTCCCTCCAGTAGTAGTGGTGGTTTGAGTTTAATGACCAGATCTTTAGACTCTACATAACTCTGGAAGCACTTTTAGCAGTTATTTAATATTTGATCAAAAAGCATGAAATGAAGTTGTTGAGCTTAATGAGTAGAGTACCTGCTGGACCATGGACCTTCTGCATCAGAATTCCTCTTATGGGGTTGTTAAACATGTGGTTTTAGGTCTGGAACAGCTCAGGTATACATAGATTAACAATCTCCATGAGGGATTCTTCACACTAAAGAGAACTACAGTAATGAAAGAGCACGGTGTGTATCCCTCTGAATTTAATTGGCAGAGTTTAAAGAAAATTAAAGCATAGAAATTTTTCTGTCTGTCTTTGACTACTTTTCATATACTTAGAGCTCCATGCTAGTGGAAAAGATATTTGAAGATCAACAGTTGGGGCTTTCAGGATGTTATAATAAAAGACTCAACACTGATAGATTAAGTCCTTGGGTTGTATTGATGTAGGTAGAGGACTGTATTCAAGAAATGTCTGCTCTGATTTCCATGGTAGTTAAAGCTATACCAAAACATTTCCATGGTAAAGGCAAAAGCCTTAGCTGGAACTAAAACAATGTAGATGTGGGTGCTAAAAGGTAATAAAGGCAGTACTGTGCTCACATGAAGTTCATGTATCATAAAACACCTGTGCGGGCCAGGCTCATGCCTGTAATCACAGCACTTTGGGTGGCTGAAGTGGGAGGATCACTTGAGCCCAGGAGTTCAAGACCAACCTGGGCAACATGGCGAAACCCCATCTCTACCTAACTCCAGATGTGGTGGTGCACACGTGTAGTTCCAACTACTTGGGAGGCTGAGGTGGGAGGATGGAGTGAGCCCCAGGAGGTTGAGGCTGCACTGAGCTGTGATTATGCCACTGCACTCCAGCCTGGACAACAGAGTGAGACCCTGTGTCAAAAAAAAAAAAAAAAAAAACTGTGTAAAATAAAGTTGTATAAATTAGGCAGTGGATTTTCAGTTGTCATTTTCATTCACAGGATTTTGGCCTCAAAGTTTAAAGTTTTACTCCAGTATGAAAATCAAGTTTTTGGTGATAATTTTGTGTGTGAATGTTAGTGGTTACCCAGGGCAGGTCGCGTTTATCCAGGTCGAGTATGGTCAGCCAACAGAGATAATCTTGATTCTATTGCTGTTGGTAGCTGTTATCTAATATCGTGTTTTAGAGTCATGTAAAAATATGATATAGTCATATGCTACATAATGACCTTTTGGTCAGCAATGAACCCCATGTAAGATAGTGGCCCTGTAAGAATATAATGGAGCTGAAAAATTCCTGTCACCTGGTGATTTGTAGCCATTGTAATATGGTAGCACACTTTTAAAAAAAAATAAATTTAGTGTAGTTTAAGTGTACAGTGTTTACAGTAGTGTATAGTAACATCCTAGGCTTCACATTCACTCACCACTCACTCACCCACAGCAGCTCTTAATCCTGCAACTTCAATTTATGGTAAGTGCCCTAGACAGGTACACGTTTTTTAATCTTTTACACCATGTTTTTACTGTAGCTTTTCTATGTTTAGCTATGTTTATGTGCACAAATACTTTTATGTTACAGTTGCCTACAGTAGTCTGTATAGTCACATGCTGTACAGATTTGTAGCTTAGGAACAATAGGCTACACTATATAGCCCAGGTATGTAGAAGGCTATCCCATTTAGGTTTATTTAAGTATACAAAAAGGAAATCACCCAGTGATACACTTTTCAGAAGATATCCTTGTCATTAACACGTGGCTAATATTAGAAACATTTTCTCTTTTCTGTTAATAAATTTAAAGGAGGACACTAAAAGGATATTTCTTCATTTTCTCAGGATAATAGTGAAAACGTTATAGTTTTTCTCACAAATGCATGTTTCTTATTTTTGGCAGGAAGAGGCAAATGGCTTAACCTTTATTTTTCTTTTTAGTCATTTTAGTGAGGTCCACTGCCAGGTATTTCAGGTAATAATTATAAATTCAGAGAGTAGTTTTCAGATAGCAGAGGATGTTTAATTTCACTGGTTTAGTTGTTCCTTAAAACATTGTGAGTCAGCGGGACAGAGGTGTTACCCCTTTTGACAGGTTGAGAAACAGAGGCCGAGCAAGCTTTTGTTACTGAACCATGTGTGTCAGAATTAACATTTGATGAAGCCAGGTTCCAGAACTAGCTCTCCAGGCCTCAGAATTGAAGAAATTTAGAATCGAGAATGTCTTAGGATCTGTACCGATTCAGAGCTAACGCAGAGAACAGGGATCTGGTCTGTTTTCACCAAACTCTTTAGACTTTCTGTGTTTAAAGGTTATCAGTTTGTTTAATTTACATGATGAGTGGAAAAATGATTTTGTAGTGGTTACTTTTCCCTGAAAGCATATCTCTGGTACTTTGCAGTTTTATTAGCTAATACAATAAAAATAAAAACTGGTCTTTTTCAAAGGAAGGTGTACAGTTAATAAAGTAGTATGAACCATTTGGATGAGCGAGAAATGCATAACTTAATCCTTTTGCATTTTTTCTTGTTGCTTGATATCTGTGTTCTGATGAAAACATTACTATTTGCTTTTTATTTATGCATAACTTCAGTCTCTTTAATCCTCACCTGAATACTACATATCAGAAGTTCCTAGGTTATAAACAACTCTTTAAAAAGTGTTGTGTGAATGTTTGTATCAGTTTGAAAAAGAAAATAGCTTATGCTTTGAGACTACCATCTGGAGTAGGCTTTCCCAGTTTAGTAACTGAGAATTATCTTATTTGCCGGTAATATTAGTATATAGTCCAGGTTGCGAAGAGAGAGGGAGAGAAAGAGAAGCATGATGCAATTCACGTGAAATAACCCTGATGTCACAAATCATGTTTCTTGGAGTTGGAAAACACATTTTGCTACTCGAATGCCTAACAGCTTGTGCTGTGTGAAATGTACATGTCTTCAAGTGTATTTACCGGTGTGTCTATATGATTCATCTGTTAGCTACCTATGTAGCCTGTTGTGGTGAGGTACTAAATGTAGCAATTTAGTGAGAGTGATTTAGAGTTCCAGCTAAAGTTTCATTCAGCATTTGGGGATATTTAATATACGTTTAAGCATTTAATGTCTGTTCTTGATATATTAACTAGTTGAAGTTTGTGATTAACTACATGTACTTACAGTACAACTTTGTTATATTATAGAGATGGTTTTTTTTCTTTAAAGATTTGCTGAGAATGGAATTTGAACCACATGTTAGAAATGGGACTTTGGGTAATGCTTGTGAAGAAGTTAGCATGAAGGACAATTGTTAATTAACTGACATCATTTCCTAATGTTATGGGCACTATGAGACTAATATGTGGCATAACCTTCTGTTCATCCGCCAGAAGTAAAACATACTTTGAAGGTAATCTAAACGTAGGTGAATATGAATAGTAGCTGTAATTTCAATTTTCGTCAACTTCACAGCACTTTCATATATGGCAAAACCTCACTAGTGGGCTAGTTTTCTCAAATACTCAAAAGAAATATTGTGAGGTAGTGTCTTGTATTTTGTGTATAATTGAGTTTATTGTACTTCTTAGTCTTAGTACTTTGACAAACTCTTACACATGTTTTTTGTTGTATTTTAGAGTTACAAATTACAAATAATATTTAAGATAAAGCCAGATGAAGTAAAGTATAAATGAAACTCTAATAGCAAATTTTCTAGTAAAAATCATATGGCCTTACAAGATTTTGTCTACTGGTTAATTTCTCATACAGCTTATAGAGTGGGTAAAACTGATACTCACTCCTGAATAAAATCAGGTAATTTTAAGAGCAAGAGGGAAACTTAAAGATGATCTGACAGATTTGCTGTTTTAAACTGGCAAGGAATACAAAAATCACGCATTTGCATCTGAACATTAAGTTGTTGCATGTGTTTATGTAAGAGCAGAAAGAAGAGTAACAAGTAGCCAGAAAAGTAATAGTCAGAAAACATGTAAAGAGTAACAGAAGGAACATTAATATAATCAGACAACACCAAAAGCGAGCTGTGTGAATGTGTAAGCAAGTTGTGACCGGTGACTGTTTTTAATTGTTTAATGCAAGTTATTGATTTCTTAATACATAGCTCTCAATTGAGTGAACATATAACAGGACCATGCTGCTTTTTACCTGCATCTGGTTATCTCTGAGTAGAGTAGAACACAAATCCTAAATATATTTGTTTTGCCACTCTGCTATCAAATAATAATTCTTAGTTTCCATCCTTACTCTAGTAGTAAACAATAAAAATACTAATTAGCACTAAAATGGGCTACTCCGACTCAAGATCCTGAGCAGAGAAACAGAATAGGTGGAAACCTGGAGTATGAAATTAGAGATTTATTTTTATGAACTTAGTAACTCATTCTCAGAAATAGGCTAAGTAGACCCACAAGAATTGGATGGCATGTGAAGAAATACCTGTTTTTGTTGGTGGAGGCTGTTGGTCTTCCTACCTTTGTAACAGATGAAGCTAATGTCTTCCCTGGAGAAAGAGAGAAACTAAACCCCCCACCCATTTTTTTTTTCACTTTCATTTGATCTTTTCTGAACAATTGCTGAATATAGCTAATTTTAAAATAATTCTAGGTTTATTTATCCAATGTTTGATCATTATATGCTATACTTTTCAAATGTTTTCTTTTAATAATAACTATAATTTCTCAACAAGAAAGATTACTAAATTGTCTTAAAATTTCTTTGCAGATGAAGAAGGCAGCCAGGATGAATCCTTAGATTCCAAGGTATGTACTAAAATGTGTATTGACCAGTATTTGCTGCCTGATTTAAAAGCATGAATTATGTGTCTTAGAAAGGATATGAAATCTGCAACTTTTGAGTAACAATTGAATTTAAAAGGACAGAAAAAGACAGATGGTGTTAGTATTAGGTCTAGTTTTTCTGGAGGGAGAAAATACCTACAAGAGGGGATAGTAAATATTTCATTTCAACTTGAATGTGCTCTGTGTGTGTGTGTGTGTCTATGAGTGTGTGTGTCTAAGTTTGAAAATTTAACCGGTGTCATTTGTTTCCACTTCCCAGTTTTCAAAAATAAATCCAGTGAGCTAATGCACTTATTGGTTGATTGAGCTCTCCCATCCAAGTACTAACCAAGCCCAACCCTGCAATCAGTTATGAGCTCTGATCTTTAGATTTGAGGGAATGTAGATAAAAGCAGGAAGTAGAAGTATAAAGTATGCTGGGGGCATGTGGAGGAAAACCTAACCCAGACTTTGGGAATTAAGGAAGGCTTCCGGGGGAAATAACATCTAAGTTGAAATTCAGAAAGACTACAAGTTAGGTGATGAAGGAAGGCACGTGATGGACACATGCCGAAGCCTGTAGAGATGAGTGAGTGTGGCACTTCGGGGAGCTGAAGGAGATGTGATATCTGGATAAGTGAAAATAACGGTCAAATAGGGTTGGGGGAAGTCTTGGCATTGTTGATAACTAAAAATACTTTATATTCTCAGACTACTTTGACATCAGATGAGTCAGTAAAGGACCATACTACTGCAGGCAGAGTAGTTGCTGGTCAAATATTTCTTGATTCAGAAGAATCCGAATTAGAATCCTCTATTCAAGAAGAGGAAGACAGCCTCAAGAGCCAAGAGGGGGAAAGTGTCACAGAAGATCTCAGCTTTCTAGAGTCTCCAAATCCAGAAAACAAGGACTATGAAGAGCCAAAGAAAGTACGGAAACCAGGTAGTCTGGACACTTTCCTTGCTTTTTGATTTATTTAGGAGACAACTGAAAATTTTAAGCTAATGAATAAAGAGGCTGAATAAAACTGGCTTCAGTGATTATTACCCACAAATAATATATGGAGTGTAGTTTGGTGAGAATTTCTAGATTTTAATATACCAAATTATTCACTTAACTGATTTGTCCCAAGTTACATAAGCTGAATTCAATAGATGAGATTGCATTTTTTTTTTTATTAATATCCTAATATTTCTTTTTGGACTCCAGTATGTAAATACATTTCTCACTGAGAAATTTTGAAAAATAATCTGTCAGGGTAGCATACAAAACAGAAACTCAGGAAGAATTGCCGAACATGCCACTGTGGTTGTTTTCAGGATTGTGGTAGGATTATTATTACAGTAACGTTGTGGATCATCCTAGGTAATTTGATTTAGGTGTTTATCCCTCAGTTGAAGCTTATGTGTACTTCCGTCCTTTTCTAACTTTGACCATCTTGAAACCTCTACTTTTCAATTTAAAACTTGATCTTTTCCACAATAGTCTTCTAAATATTAATCCTTTTAAAAATTATTAATGTATCCATTCTACCATGTCTTGCTACCCTTCTGTCATTTATTATTTCAACGATCACTGCCTTATCTGTTTATTATTCCATTACTAACCACTCTCAGGAACTAATCCAAATTTGAACTTCTTAAAAAAATAGGAGTTTGTTTGTTTGTTTGTTCGTTTGTTTTAGATTTGGCAACTTTTATTACTCATTTTACCCAGAAGTACACTTTAACTGGCACTTACCAATACTCAGTGAAGTGTTGTCCAGTTTTCCTGTTAATTCCCTGGATTTTGTAACAATTCTCATAAACAGATGAAATTTTATAAACTCTCACTATAAAGAATGAATAATATAAATTGTCTGTTCTTGGCCAAGGACATGCTTGTGTGTGTGTGTGTGTGTGTGTGTGTGTGTGCGCGTGAGAGAAAGAGAGATACGTGGGAACTATTCACATTTTCCCGCTGAATTGAGAATTGATCACAAAATTTAAAAAATGGCAAAAATTAGTGAAGAAATAACTTCCTTTAGCTTAAGCAGTCACCCTGCTCCTCTGTTTCTTGCTTATGTTAGCTGTTGGAAAATAGTTAACACAGTCCTAGGCATTTGACCTGGTCACTTAAGGAGGCAGTGTCAGTTAATATGCAAGTGAAACAGCATAGAAACAAGCAACAGCAGCCACTCTAACATTCTAAGTGATCTTTCTGTGTAATTACAATTTGTTTCATCATAGTCATTTCACATGACAAATAGTGAAGGTAGGATTGGAGAGCTTTGCACAGTGGGACTGTGTCAAGATTATAAAAGAGTAACCTGCCACTAAGTTATCAAATTGAAGGGAAAGATGTAATTTCAAAGACTTGTAATCATAAATATTTGTCAAGTGCCTATGTGCCAGACACTGTCAGATGAACTCTTAATTCTCCCAATAGCCTTATAAAGTAGGCATTATAGTTGCCATTTTATAGATGAGAAAACTAAGGGACAGAGAG
>NW_012109808.1:2445343-2445774 GCF_000951045.1 Mandrillus leucophaeus | reverse complement strand
TTAATCCTGAGTTCTAGTTTGATTGCACTGTGGTCTGAGAGACAGTTTGTTATAATTTCTGTTCTTTTACATTTACTGAGGAGTGCTTTACTTCCAGCTATGTGGTCAATTTTGGAATAAGTGCAGTGTGGTGCTGAGAAGTACGTATATTCTGTTGGTTTGGGGTGGAGAGTTCTGTAGATGTCTATTTGGTCCACTTGGTGCAGAGCTGAGTTTAATTCCTGGATATCCTTGTTAACTTTCTGTGTCATTGATCTGTCTAATGTTGACAGTGGGATGTTAAAGTCTCTATTATTATTGTGTGGGGGTCTAAGTCTCTTTGTAAGTCTCTAAGGACTTGCTTTATGAATCTTGGTGCTCCTATATTGGGTATATATATATTTAGGATAGTTAGCTCTTCTTGTTGAATTGATCCCTTTACCATTATGTAA
>NW_012109808.1:2442842-2443273 GCF_000951045.1 Mandrillus leucophaeus | reverse complement strand
ATATGTATACATGTGCCATGTTGGTGTGCTGCACCCATTAACTCGTCATTTACGTTAAGTATATCTCCTAATGCTATCCATCTCCCCTCCCCCCACCCCACGACAGGCCCCAACATGTGATCTCCATCCTGTGTCCAAGTGTTCTCATTGTTCAATTCCCACCTATGAGTGAGAACATGTGGTGTTTGGTTTTCTGTCCTTGTAACAGTTTGCTCAGAATGATGGTTTCCAGCTTAATCCATGTCCCTACAAAGGGCACGAACTCATCCTTTTTTGTGGCTGCATAGTATTCCGTGGTGTATATGTGTCACATTTTCTTAGTCCAGTTTATCTTTAATGGACATTTGGGTTGGTTCCAAGTCTTTGCTATTGTGAATAGTGCCACAATAAACATACGTGTGCCTGTGTCTTTATAGCAGCATGATTTATAA
>NW_012109808.1:2423684-2442792 GCF_000951045.1 Mandrillus leucophaeus | reverse complement strand
TAAAGGATTTTATTTCTCCTTCACTTATGAAGCTTAGTTTGGCTGGATATGAAGTTCTGGGTTGAAAATTCTTTTCTTTAAGAATGTTGAATATTGGCCCCCACTGTCTTCTGACTTGTAGAGTTTCTGCTGAGAGATCCGCTGTTAGTCTGATGGGCTTCCCTTTGTGGGTAACCCGACCTTTCTCTCTGGCTACCTTTAACGTTTTTTCCTTCATTTTAACTTTGGTGAAACTGACAATTATGTGTCTTGGAGAGTTGCTCATCTCGAGGAGTTTCTTTGTGGTGGTCTCTGTATTTCCTGAATTTGAACGTTGGCCTGCCTTGCTAGGTTTGGGAAGTTCTCCTGGATAATATCCTGCAGAGTGTTTTCCAACTTGGTTCCATTGTCCCCATCACTTTCAGGTACACCAATCAGATGTAGATTTGGTCTTTTCACATAGTGTCATATTTCTTGGAGGCTTTGTTCTTTTTACTCTTTTTTCTCTAAACTTCTCTTCTCGCTTCATTTCATTCATTTGATCTTCAATCACTGATATCCTTTCTTCCAGTTGATCAGATTGGCTACTGAAGCTTGTGCATGCGTCACAGAGTTCTCATGCCATGGTTTTTAGCTCCATCATGTCATTTAAGGTCTTCTCTCCAGTGGTGATTCTAGTTAGCCATTTGTCTAATCTTTTTTCAAGGTTTTTAGCTTCTTTGCAATGGGTTCAAGCATCCTCCTTTAGCTTAGAGAAGTTTGTTATTACTGATCACCTGAAGCCTTCTTCTCTCAACTCGTCAAAGTCATTCTCCGTCCAGCTTTGTTCCGTTGCTGGCGAGGAGCTGCGTTCCTTTGGAGGAGAAGAGGCACTCTGATTTTCAGAATTTTCAGCTTTTCTGCTCTGGTTTCTCCCAATTTTTGTGGTTTTATCTCCTTTTGATCTTTGATGATGGTGATGTACAGGTGGGCTTTTGGTGTGGATGTCCTTTCTGTTTGTTAGTTTTCCTTCTAACAGTCAGGACCCTCAGCTGCAGGTCTGTTGGAGTTTGCTGGAGGTCCACTCCAGACCCTGTGTGCCTGGGTATCACCAGCAGAGGCTGCAGAACAGCAAATATTGCAGAACAGCAAATGTTGCTGTCTGATCATGCCTCTGGAAGCTTCGTCTCAGAGGGGCACCCAGCCATATGAGGTGTCAGTCGGCCCCTACTGGGAGGTGCCTCTCAGTTAGGCTACTCAGGGGTCAGGGACCCACTTGAGGAGGCAGTCTGTCCGTTCTCAGATCTCAAACTCCATGCTGGGAGAACCACTACTCTCTTCAAAGCTGTCAGACAGGACGTTTAAGTCAGCAGAAGTTTCTGCTGCCTTTTGTTCAGCTATGCCCTGCTCCCAGAGGTGGATTCTACAGAGGTAGGTAGGCTTCCTTGAGCTGTGGTGGGCTCTACCCAGTTCAAGCTTCCAGGCTGCTTTGTTTACTTACTCAAGCCTCAGCAATAGTGGGCACCCCTCCCCGAGCCTCACTGCTGCCTTGCAGTTCGATCTCAGACCGCTGTGCTAGCAATGAGGGAGGCTCCATGGGCGTGGGATCCTCCGAGCCAGGCGCGGGATATAATCTCCTGGTGTGCCGTTTGCTAAGACCATTGGAAAAGCACAGTATTAGGGTGGAAGTGACCCCTTTTTCCAGGTGCCATCTGTCCCAGCTTCCCTTGGCTAGGAAAGGGAATTCCCCGACCCCTTGTGCTTCCCGAGTGAGGTGATGCCTCGCCCTGCTTCGGCTCATGGTCCATGGGCTGCACCCATTGTCCTACAAGTCCCAGTGAGATGATCCCCGTACCTCAGTTAGAAATGCAGAAACCACCCGTCTTCTGCGTCACTCACGCTGGGAGCTGTAGACTGGAGCTGTTCCTATTCGGCCATCTTGGGACCTCCCCCTAGAATTTTTTTTTACTACAAATGTACCATTCTCATGAATAGAAAAACTATTTTTAAAAAATTAAAAGTACCTGAATCCCATCAACTAGAAATAACAGCTACTCACATCATGGAGAATATTCTCTCAGGATTTTTTTAGGTGTATGAATAATTTTAAGAAAAGTAAATTGAGTCAAAATGTGTATTCTGTGTTGCAGCCTGCATTTTGCACTTAACAGTTTACCATAAACGTTTTTCCATGTCATTTAACTATTTTGCAATTTGATAGTTAATGACTATAAATAATTTTATATGTAAATATACGGTACCATAAACCAAAATGTTTATGTTATGCCGGGAGATCATTTTAGATGTATCTTTGTGCATATCTGTGAAAATTTCCTTAGAATTCTTAAAAGTATATTTGCTGAATTGGATGTAAAAGTTTAAAAGACAGTTGATACACATTGTTAAATTGTTCTTCAGAAAAGTAATTCTGTTTACTTCGTTTGAAAATACCTCAGCGAAGTGTGCATTACCATTTAAAAATTTTTACTAAATATTATAATTTAATTCATTCTTTATTTTTTAGTTAGGGTTTGTTTGTTTGTTTTTTAAGTTTCTATATTTTTAGAGACATGGTCTCACTCTGTCACCCAGGCTGGAGTGCAGTGGCACAATCATAGCTCACCATAGCCTCGAACTCAGGTGATCTCCCACTTTGGCCTCCCAAAGTGCTGAGATTACAGGCATGAGACACTGCAGCAAGCCTGGGAAATTTTTAAACATGCATAAAAGTAAAGGGTAAAATGACCCCCCTTCCCACCCCTCACTCAGCTTCAATAGACATCATTCTGCTGGTCTTTTCATCTTTACTACCATACCCACATTTCCCTCTTTTTTCTTTCCTAGAATATTTTAAGGCAAATTCCACCTGTGCTTTTACCTCTCTCTCTCTAGGAAGAATTTTCTTTTCAGCAAAATCACAGAATTAGCTATTACTCCTTTATTACCTAATAATTACCTAGTCTGGTACCTTTATTACCAGACTATTTAATTTTTCAAGTTTCTTCAAGTGTCAGTTTACAATTTATTTGTTTGAATTCATTTCCAAGGTAAGACCTAGGTGTCTCTTAATCTGTTGCTGATCTCCCTCCCTTGTTGTTTTTCTTTTTTTTTTGAGACAGAGTCTTGCACTGTTGCCCAGTCTGGAGTGCAATGGCACGATCTTGGCTCACTGCAGCCTCTGCCTCCCGGGTTCAAGAGATTCTCCTGCCTCAGCCTCCTGAGTAACTGGGATACCAGGCGCGTGCCACCATGCCCAGCTAATTTTTTTGTATTTTTAGTAGAGATGAGGTTTCACCATGTTGGTCAGGCTGGTCTCAAACTCCTAACCTTAAGTGATCTTCCCACCTTGGCCTCCCACAGTGCTAGAATTACAGGCCTGAGCCACGGCACCCAGCCCCTCCTTTGTTTTTAAGTGTCATTTTATTTGCTAAAGAAATATGCAGTGTCCTTTGTGCTATATGGTTTCTCACGTTTTGGATCTAGCTAGTCATGTCCTTGTAACGTCATTGAGCTTGTTCCATTATCTGCTGTTCATTCTATAAACTGGGAGTTAGTTCTAGAGACATGGGTAGATTTGGTTCTGTCTTTTTATTGAGAGTATTTCATAGGTAGGTGGTGGTGTGTACTTTCTGTTGCATTACGTCGTTCCTCATTGATCTTTTGCCTAGAGATTTTGGCAACCGTTTATGTTTATTGCCTGAATCTTTTATTTATTAGGGGTTGCAAAATGGTGACTTTCTAATTCTACCATTCCTCCTGCATTTGTTACCTGGGATTCTTTTATAAAGAATTTTCTTTCATCAAGTCTTTGATTGCCCTGAAATATAGTCTCATCCAGGGAAAGCTAGATAAACTCTTGATTATTTCCTTTGAACTGTTTCAAAATGAAAATTTGGTGCCCAAGCAATCTCCAAAAGAGACTAATGAGTATGTTTTTGTTTGTATTTGTTTTGCTTTGTATTTGAGCATTGTAAGGATATAGGAAAAACCAAACGAAGGTGTGTTTTTCTTTCTCTTTCTCAGTGAGTTAACACTTCTGACACCAGATCTATTGTGAGTGTTTCCCCACATACCAAGTAAGCAATCAGTTCTACAGAGGATTCTCCAGCAGAAACCAGCAGGATGTCTACCAATTTAATTCCATTCTGACACTACCTGGAGATAGCATTAGATCTCACAAGTTGAAGGCTCAGTCTCACAAGACCAGTCCCCACTCCTTGAGATGCCAGTCATAAGCCCCGGGTTGTCTGTGCTTCTGACAGACTGGCTATAAATCAGGATTCCCACAACCCCCTTCTTGGGTTCAGTTAATTTGCTAGCACTTAGGACTCTGGGAAGCATGATAAATGGGTAAATGTAAATATGAATTTACATTTATTATAAAGGATATTACAAAGGATAGAGACGAAAAGCCAGATGGAAGAGAGGCATAGGGCAAGGTATGGGAGAAGGGCTGCCGAGCTTCCGTGCCCTCTCTGATCTGACCATGCCACCCACCCTCCAGGAATCTCCATGTGCTCAGCTTTCCAGAAACTCCCAGAACTCAGCTATTTGGGGTTTTTATGTAAGCTTTGTTATGCAAGCATAATTGATTAAATCACTGGGCATTGATTTATTAGCTCAACTTTTAGCTCCTCTGCCCTTCTGAGGTTGGGCGGTGGGACTGTAAATGCTAACCCTCTAATGTAATTGTTGGTTTCCCTGGCAACCAAGTCCTATCCCAAGGCTTTCTAGGAGCCTCCAGCCACCAGTTATCTCATTATCATACAGAAGACATTCTAATCACTCAAGAGATTCCAGGGATTTTAAGAGCTGTATTTCTGGAAATGGGATGAAGATCAAATATTTTTTCGCAATATCACAAGCATCATTATAAATTCATGGATTCTTATAGTCAGCCCTCTGTATCCATGGATTCAACCAAATATTTGAAAATATTTGGAAAAAATGGGTGGTTGCAGCTGTGTACTGAACATGTCCACAGTTTTTGTTCCTGTCATTATTCCCTGAACAATGTAGTATAATTATTTACATAGCATTTCCATTATATTAGGTGTTAGAAGTAGTCTAGGGATGATGTAAAGTATACGGGAGGATTGCCTAGGTTATATGCAAGCACTACATCATTTTATCTAAACAACTTGAGCACTCATGGATTTTGGTACCACCAGGCCAGGTCCTGGACCCAGTCCTCCAGTGATACTGAGGGACAGTCATGTGTCACTTAACAATGGGGATGCATCCTGATAAATGCATCACTAGTTAATTTTATCAGTATGCAAACAGAGTATACTTACACATAGCTAGCTATTGTAGCCTATTATGTACCTCGGCTATATGTTATAGCCTATTGCCACTAGGCTACAAACTTCCATAGCTTGTTATTGTATTGAATACCATACTCAGTTGTAACACAGTGGTAATTAGTTTATAAACTTTTATATTTTCATTTATAAATTTTTTAGCTTTTTGACTATTTTGTAGTAACACTTAGCTTAAAATACAAACACATTGTACAGCTATACAAAAATATTTTCTTTATACATTATCCTTGTTCTATAAGCTTTTTTCTATTTTTTAATTTTTTTTAAAACGTTTTTGTTAAAAACTAAGACAAATATACACATTAGCCTATGCCTACACAGGGTCAGGATCATCAATATCACTGTCTTCCGCCTCCACATCTTGTCGCACTGGAAGGTCTTCAGAGCCATTAACAGGCATGGAACTGTCATCTCCTGTGATAACGATGCCTATACTTCCTGAAGGACCCACCTAATGCTGTTGTACAGTTAACTTTTTTTTTTTTAAATAAGTAGGAGTACATGCTAAAATAAGGGTGAAAAATACAGTAAGCATGTAGACCAGTAGCATAGTTGTTTATTATCACTATCAAGTGTTAAGTGCCATACATAATTGTATTACTATACTTTTATACAACTGGAAGTGCAATAGGTTTATTCACACTAATTTCACTACAAAAACGTGAGTAATGGATTGTGCTACAATATTATAATGACTAGGACATGACTAGGTGATAGGAATTTTTCAGCTTCATTATAATCTTATGAGACCACCATGGTATCCACAGTCTGTCTTTGACCAGGGAGTCATGATGTGTCTGTCACATGATTGTATTTGTGTTCATTGCAATCATTCTTTTTTGTTGATTGCTCAGAATTTTCCTTTTTTGGCCGTTGGTAGTCATTCCTTTATCTTTTTGACTAGATCCTGGTGATCTTTCGTAACTTTTTTTTCCAGGAAGAACAAGGATGTCCTAAACTCATTTTGTACATTTCTTGACCCAGAAGTGAATGTCAGCTATTTCTCCAAGGAACCCAAATTGCTTTTAATGGGTTAGATACTATAAGCTCCAGTGATCTGCATTGCTAAATTGTCATTACTTATAGGCCTTTTTGGTGCGTTGGGTTAGGAAATGTATCTTTCATACCGATAACTTTCAGTTCAAATTAAATATTACAGGCAAGATAACAAAAATCAGATTGACATATTGAACTTATAAGGATCAGACATCCTAACCTACTATCAAGCTTGGCAAATATTTTCAAAGATAAAATTATCATAAGACACAAGCAGGGTGTAGAGAAGTCTGTGGCTACCAGAGCTGCTCTCAGGTCCTTTCTTTCCTCAATTAGACTGTGCTTCAGCCCAGAGTTCAACACTTGAGGCCTCTAAGTAATGCCTATAGAGTGTCAATTCCACGAAAGAAAGCTGTTTCTAACGTGAGACATCACCGGTTTCTTCTCTGATAATTACATAGTGTATGTGATATTTTCTAGAGTCATGCCTGCCTACATCCCAGGTTTCTGTATAATGAGCAATGTAGACAGATCAAGTTCATCCTGCTGAAGCATTTTATAAGTAAGGACTCTTGCGATAGTAAATACCTTCAGTGTGTTTGCCAGAGGTCTGTCTTTACCATATTTCTAAGGTGATTTGATGATGCTTAGAGAGAGGTATCTGCTCGCTCTGTTTTGGGCCAGTGAGAAGAAAGAACAGATTACAGGTCTGCTGCGAGCCTTACCACCTCATCAAGGTTTTTGCTTATTTTGTGTTATTTCCTTTCACTGGTGCTGAAAATCTTAGTACCTAATGACATTAATGTTACTTTGTTTTATAATAAATATGTATATATTGTTTCAAAATAACAGTGGCCCTTCCCACTAACTGTGGGACCACAGAATGCAGCCCAAGATTCCTTTATGGTCCTTCTTATCCTCAGTATATATTTTGCTAGGGATTTATAATAATACAGTGTTTTAAAATCACTAATAATTCTCTGGTTCTATCAACAACTTTATAAACATTCAGATTAGTTTGTATCAGTTTGTTTTCACTTTTCAATAATGATTTAGACTTGTTTTTAATTTATTCTTAATACAAGAAAAGGCTTATGTACTTATGCATATATAATATATAACATAAATTGCATATGTATGGCTGTGTACAGTTCCAGCTACACTAGAACTGGGTTATGTGACAGCTACTTTGAAACTTTTGCCCTTTGTCAGCCTCTCAATCTTGTTGCTACCATATTAACCTTTCTCAAACTCAAATTTGACCCTGTAACTCCCCTGTTTACAGGCCTCCATTACCTCCCTGTTTGCCTGGGAGACGAAGTATGCAGTCCTTAGCATGATTCACAGAGCCTTCGGTTTACCCCTCCCCTAAGCAGCCTTTTTCAGCAATACAAAACTCTTCTCTGTTCTTCAAATACAACATACAGTTCATGCCTCTGGGCCTTTGTACAGGTTCTCCTCACTGCTTAGGATGCCTTCCTCATTCCCTTGCCCAAATCCACTGTCAAATTTCTGTTCATTCTTAAAAATAAACGTAGGTTTCTCCTTTCTGAAGTGGTTCCTGAACCACCCAAGGATAATCAAAGTGTTTACTGTATGTAAGAGCTTCCAATCGGGCCTTCCTCCTTTTGCTCTTTTCCCCCACTATCAGTTCCCTAACAGCAGCCAGACTGAGCCTTCTCCCTGCTCAGAAACCTCCTTTGGCTTCCTGTCCTACTCAAAATAAAATCCAAACTTCTTCTATTAACAAGGCCTGACATCAGGCACCTCCTGTCTCTTTAACTTCTGCCACTTCCCTTTATGTGACTCCCGCCATACCTGTCCTCTTGCTATTTCTTGAACATTTCACACTTACTCCCAATTGTGTTGAGGAACCCCAAGACCACACCCTCAGGTGCAGTAATTGGGTCGGAAGTGTTCCTAGTAAATCTATGCTGACTCCAAGGACTCAGCGTAGAGTTGTGTTCACACCTATAAGTTGTCATAGTGGAAGACTAGAAGGCAAAATCAGCAAAGGAAAAGCATGAAATGAAGTGTAGGGGAAACCAGATGTAAGCTTTCAAGGGTCCTCTCAGAGGAGTCACACAGGGAGTGCTTACATCCGGCAGCAACAAGTTAAGATAACACATGTGAAATGTTTTCTACCCAGGTAGCTTATTAGAGACCTAGAGTTTTTATTGGGGGCTGGTTAAGTTGGCGGTCTCTTCCTGGCATGTACCAGGCTTGCAGAAGGAAAGCAAGTGTTCAACATAAATCATATTGTTTGTATAGTTTGGGTGAGCCACTCTTATCTGTAGGATGGTAGGAACTCTCCAGCAATCTAAATTTCCAGATGCCAACCAAGGGCCAACCTTGTAAGCCGACCTTCTCAGAGAGAGAAGTTTATGTCTATTTTGTTAACTCTTCTCTGCACAGTCTACTCCCTAGGTCTTTGGCCAAGGCATCTTTACAGCAGAGTTACCAATAAGACCCAGTTAGTAGTAAGTAGGAAGACCAGCCTGCAGTATTGATTTAGGAGGCCTGGACTTAGCCAGGTAAAGAATTCCCATTTATCATAATGGTCTATCTTAGAAAAACAATAGGCTTCCTCCCGGCCTACCTTTTTGAAAACACATTTTACCTATTATTTGTTTTTTTACATGGTCTTAAGTTTCTGTGTTAACTGTTTGTTTTTGTTTTTTTTTTTTTAAATCAGGCACAGCACAACTGTAGCCTAGTAAGTGGAAGCTGACCTAAAAGCTTTCCAGGGCTGAGTCAGTCTCATGAGAGTCAAAGTACACGAAGTTCAGTCCCAGGCCAGGCGTGGTGGTTCATGCCTGTAATCCCAGCACTTTGGGAGGCCGAGGCAGGCGGATCAGTTGAGGCTAGGAGTTCAAGACCAGCCTGGCCAATATTGTAAAACGCCATCTCTACTAAGAACATAAAAAAATTAGCCAAGTGTGGTATGAGAATCGCTTGAGCCTGGGAGATAGAGGCTGCAGGGAACTGAGATTATGCCACTGTACTCCAGCCTGGGCGACAGAGTAAGACTGTCTCAAAAAAAAAAAAAGTTCAGTTCCAGAGGGTACACATGGTAACCCTGGAAGCAAACCATCAATTACAGATCTGTTTCCAAAACTCCAAAGAGTTCAAATTCCAGTCCTCCCACTGGCAGCAAAAAGCAAAGAAGTTGTGTGCCACTAACACGTTTCCTTTTTTTTTGCAGCTTCCCCTGATCAGGATTATTCCTCTGGTATTTATAAAATTATAAGTGTTTAACATTTTATATTAATTTTTACAATACATCTGAATGCAATAGCCACAAAATATAAAGCCATTTTTAAATTTTTCTTCCTTTTTTTTTTTTTTTCCCCACTGCAGTTTACTTAGCCTCCTAGCAGTAAATTCAGTGTTTGCACTGTTAACATTACAGCTGCCAGGGAAGATCCTGGAATGCAGTGGAGGAAGGGAGGCGGGGGAGGATATTGTAGCAAGAGCAGCAGCCAGCCTGAAAAAAATACTGCTGGATTGTTACCTCCCCCAGTTTTTTTGTTTGTTTGTTTGTTTGTTTGTTTTCTGGTTTATCCAAAATTTTGTTCCAGACCAGATTTAACTTTTTAAAGAGAGCAGTTCAAACTTGTAACATTTTTGGTTTGGCCCATCCTTGGGAATTTGGGGGTCCTTTCTCTTTCCATCTAGAGGAGAGAACAAAAACCACAGGCTGCACTACACTGCCTTTTCCCTTATTTTAGCCAGCATGCCTAAAAGCAGTCAGGGGCATCCAGCAAGCCAGGTTTCCTGGAGCTGGATCTATCACTTTCAGATTCTGTGGCTCTCACAACGTATAGCAGCTCAGTTACTGCTTCACACCGTGGATGACTGCGTAACCACTCAGGCCCCAAAGATTCATCATATTCTGCCCTTTATCCTTCCTCTTCTCAGACAGCACTTTCACCATATATCGGTGAGTCAGGGTCATTCTAGCAAAGCCCACTTCTGATGCATCTGTGTCAGAGATCCCTAGACCATCCCCAGGTTTAATGATTTGGTAGGGGGATTTGACATATAGTTGCCTTCACAGCTATGATTTATTACAGCAAAAGGGGGCAAAGCAAAATCAGCACAGGTGCAAGGTACGTGGGGGGAAGTCTGGAGGAAACAAGGTAGAAGCTTCCAAGGGTCCTGTCCCACAGAACTTATGCAGGATGCACTTAATTCCCCCAGCAGCAAATTGTAACACGTGTGAAATGTTGTCTACTAGGGAGGCTCATTAGAGACCCACTGCCTGGAGTTTTTATTGAAAACTGGTTTCTAATCACCCTCTACTAGCATGTACCAAAACTGTAGAATCCCAGAAGAAAAATGGGTATTGAGAGTAAACCACGGGTTTGTACGGTTTGGGCTCCGTGAGTCATTTTTGTAAGTTAGAATGGTGGTGTGCCCGGAATTTGTTCCTTGTAATGCCCAGACTTCAGGGTTAATTCCCTACTCAAGCAGGGGACAACAAATGGGTAACTTGTTCCCCATATTCATGTAGACAGTAGCTCCAACTTTGGCTACTATATCCCTCCCTAATAAGGGCATGGGACTTTCAGGCGTAACAAAGGCATGTGAGAAGAGCAGAGTCTCCCAATTACAACTGAGGAGGTGGGAGAAATACCTGGTTACAGGCTGTCCCAGGATTCCTCAGTTGGTAACGGACCTTGAGAGAGGACAGGAGATTAACATTGAGAAGGCCACACCAGTGTCCAGGAGGAAGTCAGTTTCCTGGCCCTCAGTGGTTAAACGTACCCGGGGCTCACTGAGGGTGATGACATGAGCTGGCGCTTGCCCCAGGCACCCTCAGTCCTGTTGTTGGATCATCTGGTTGAGGGCTTCTGGCCCAGAGAACCTCTGTCCTCTGGGGCAGTGCACCTTCCAGTGATTGCCTCGGCCTAGTGGACATGGGCGAGGGGGCAGCTTGTTTCTCATTGGACAACCTTTTATAAAGTGTCCTTGCACACCACACTGATAACAAGCCCTACCAGGTGACTGGCCTGCTCCATTTTCTGTCCTCTTTGAACCACTAAGGTTGGTTTGAGGGCCATGACCAAGGCTGCAGCCTTTCTCTGGTCTCACTTTTTCTTTTTGGCCTGTTCCTCTTGGTCCCTATTATAGAACACCAAGGTTGCCAGGTTTAATAATGCCTCCAGATTTTGTACAGGGCCAGGGCTCGCTTTTGGAGCTTTCTTCTGATATCTGTGGCCGATTGGGTAATGAACTTACCCTTTAGAATCAGTTGACCCTCAAGTGAGTCAGGTGACGGGGGAGTATGTTCTCTTAAGGCCTCCCATAGCCTCTCAAGGAAGGCAGAAGGATTTTCTTCCTTTCCCTGAGTTATGGTGGACATAATTGAATAATTCATGGGCTTTTTCCTAATTCTCCTTTAGTCCTTCTAGAACACAGGTCAGTAGATGTTTACGACTCCAGTCCCCATGATCTGAATGTAGATCCCAGTGGGGATCCATACTGGGGACGGCTTGCTGACCGGTAGGGAATTTGTCCCTTTCTTCGGCTGTCAGTCTGTCATTTACTTGACTAAGATACCAGGTATCTCCAAACTCTCAGGCTGTAGCTAAAGCCGCATTGTTTTCTTTAAAGGCCAGGGTTTGACCTAACAAGAGCATGACATCTTTCCAAGTGAGAGCGAAGGTTTACCCTAGACCCTGTAGGACATCTGTATACCTATCAGGATCATCCAAAAGCCTCCCCAGGTCTGCCTTGATCTGCTTTAAATCAGAGAGGGAGAAGGGGACATGTACCCAGCTTGGGCAAAATTCCCCTCCCCTACAGCTTGAAGGGGATATAACCAATAGCCCAGGGGCTTTTGTGGTCCTTTGGAGATTTCTTTGCTTGTTTCCTTCTGGACGGGGGATTACAGGAGTCTTATCATTAATAGGAAGGGGAGCTATAGGGAGGCTAGGATATGGAGGTAAGCTCAGAGGTCCTCCTGTGGGATGTAAATTGCAAGCTTTGCATAGTTGTGGATTCTCCTTCAATGAAAAGAAAGCTTGGACATAAGGTATTTCACTCCATTTGCCTTCCCTCTTATAGAAAAGTCAAGCTGCAGGATAGTATTATAATTCATACTTCCCTCAGGTGGCCATTTTTCCCCATCAGAGAGAATACTGGGACCAGGCCATAGTGCGGAAAAAAATGAGCTGCCTCTTTTTCAGGGTTTGTGGGTCAAATTGGTCCCAATGGCTTAGGATGCATTTCGTGGGTGAGCCTGTTGATGCCTGTTTCCCATCTGAAAGACCAAACCGCCCGTGGTTTTGGTTTGGTTCTCTCCCTGTCCAGGAACCCGTAATGGTCCCTGGACCCTGCTGATCGGAATAGTTGAGCTCATTGACACAGCAGCAGAAACACTAGTTTTCCTCCTAGACCACAAAGAGAACCGAGGAAGGTCGGATTTAGTGGCCCTTACCAATGCATTCTCAAAAACCTGCACCCTTGCCGGTCCTCCTAGACCACAAAGAGGACCGAGAAAAATCGGATTTAGTGACCCTTACTGACGCAGTCTCAAAAACCTGTTAGAGTCCTAAGCATTCTCCTGTTAGTATTGGGACTTTACCCATATCCTATAAAGGTATTATGCCCCAAAAGTGAAGTGGGGCATACCCTAAGTGAGGAGAAGGATCTCCAGAGTTGGAAGAGTGATACCTTTTGTCCTCACTTGAATCAGAAGGATATCATTTCTGAGGCTCCCCATATCCTAGCTTCAGGAATAGCTTTTGTTAGGCCCACTAGCCTGAAGAGGGATCCTAAAATTCCAGGTAAGATAGTCCCCCGCCCCAACCGGGCTTTGGGCAAAAATTGTGTGTCTCTGACTAGTGAGCCCAGGTGCCTAAAGAAGGGAATAGAGTCCTGGAGTATATACTAGAAATCATTCTTATAGGAGAAACTAGAAAAGCACCAGAGATAGGGAGTGGTTTTTAGAAGCAGGACTAGCCTCAGAGAAGAGAGGCGAGAGGAAGTTTGTCTGACAAGCATTAGGACCCAGGAGGTAAGGGTCAGGATAGATAGGATAGATGGGTGAGTCTCACTTGGGCAACGTGACTTTGAGAGTTCCACTCATGGCCGCAAGGTCAACCAACTTGTCCGGACCCCGGAACTGAATGGCTTTCCTCTCTGTCCACCTTCGGCTCAGCCCAGAAGTACAGGGAAAGCAGAAGCTGGTTCCAGGCATACCAACACTCCCAACTCCGAAGAGTTGGGGGTTGTTAGAGAGCTCTTTCCCAGAAAGCCTGACACCCATGTCTTTAGTCCAGTGGCCACACTAGTCGCTTTTAACTGACCGACAGGTGCCGGTATTTAGTGCCCGAATTCTAAGGAAAAATAGGACAAAATAGCAAGCGAAAGGGGTCCGATGGTACTCACTGCTTGGTGATTGTCCCTTCATGGTCACCAAAATGTGTCCAGAATTTATTCCTTCTTAGTCTTGCTGACTTCAAGAATGAAGCCACAGACCCTCGCAGTGAGTGTTACAGTTCTTAAAGGTGGTGCGTCTGGAGTCGTTTATTCCTCCCAGTGGGTTCACGGTCTCACTGACTTCAGGAGTGATGCCACAGACCTTTGCAGTGTGTGTTACAGCTCATAAAGGTAGCGCAGACCCAAAGAGTGAGCAGCAGCAAGATTTATTGTGAAGAGCAAAAGAACAAAGCTTCCACAGTGTGGAAGGGGACCCAAGCGGGTTGCTGCTGCTGGCTCAGGTAACCAGCTTTTATTCCCTTATTTGGCCCCGCCCACATCCTGCTGGTTGGTCCATTTTACGAGGAGCTGATTGGTGTGTTTTTACAGAGTGCTGATTGGTGCATTTACAAACCTTGAGCTAGACACAGCGCTGATTGGTGCATTTTTACAGAGTACTGATTGGTGTGTTTACAAACCTTTAGCTAGACACAGCGCTGGTTGGTGTGTTTACAATCCTTTAGCTAGACAGAAAAGTTCTCCAAGTCCCCACCCTACCCAGAAGCCCAGCTGACTTCACCTCTCAGTGGGAACCCTTCCAAAATCTAAGTTCCTTGATGGCAACTGACAGCCACGTGATAAGCAGTCTTTCAAAGGACAACTAGTTAGACTTGCTGTGCTAACTATTTTCTGCATATCATCTCAGTAAACATTTGTTGATCATGAATGAATAATTAAATGGCCATCATAAGGAGAATGATTACTTTGTGGTATTGCCTGTTATAGAATACTCAGCCATTTTAAAAGGAACATGTTTTCTTGTAAATAAGAAAATCCGTCAGACAATGGCAGAACCAGAGGTTTATTTGGCTCATGTAAGTAGAACACAGGTAGGCAGTTCAGGACTTGTGCCATCAGAGACTCCAGCTCTCCCTTTCTTCCTGTTCAGCTCCTCAAGTAGACTGGTTTCATCCTCATGTTTGTTCCATGTGGTCAAATCTGATAGTGGCTGCACCTTCAGGGCCTGGGTCCTCAGGAAGAAATGTTGCCTGCATCAGAAAAGCAGAAGCATTTTCGGAAGACACTAGGAGAATTCTGAAACTATCATCTGGGGAAGTGGTTCAGAATCGGTAATGTGGCAGTCTGCCTTGTCTTGTCTGCCACCTACAAGAATGTCAATGATATGTTAAGCAAAAAAATGTCCTATTGAAAAGTAGTTCAGTTAGTATGATCTTGTATTAGTCACAGTTCTCCAGAGAAACAGAACCAAAGGCCATTTGCTTGGAGAATTTCTTCTTTATAGGGTTCAGTCTTCTTTCTACTCAGTCCTTCAACTGATTGGGCGACATCCACCCACATCATGGAGGATAATCTGCTTTATTCAGAGTCCACCAATTTAAATATTAATTTCATCCAAAAATCACCTTCATAGAAACATCCAAAACAATGATATACTGAATATCTGGGCACTATGGCCCAGCCAGGTTGACACACAAAATTAACCATCACAAATCCTTTATGTGAAAATAAGCCATTTGTAAAAATAAGTTTGCAACTGAAAAAGGTCCAGAACTTTTTTCACTAGCTGTCATTACCTCTAGACAGAAATAACTTGAAGTGATAGGTAAAGATAACTGTCATTTTTCTTTAATTTTGTATACTGTCTTACTGTTTGTCTCTGCAGTAAATACATCCTTACAGCCTTAAAAAAGAAAAATAGAATAATTGGCATCTTGGATTATTTTAAATGGCACAAAAGGAACTGAGTTTAAACTGACTACATCTTGCTTAAAATTAGGTTCTGCAGCAAGCTGTTGAGCAGTAGAATGATTTCTACTCCATTGTTGCTTAAGTGGGGATGGCAGGGACGGAATGACCTTTATCCTAGCAATCAGATTAAACAGAAGATAGAAGACACAGGCAGTTGCCTGCAGCAGGTCCGGACTTTCATGAAAAGGCTTTTTTTGTTATTGTTGTTTCTTTGGTTTGATTTGGTTTTACAAGAAAATTATTTGTGCAAGGAAACTCCTTTAGGAGACCATCCTTGTAGATCCCAGCCACACTACAGCTTTGAAAACCCACCTGTCTTTAAAAGCCATTGTTTAGAGAAACCCACTGTTCTTAAATAGCAGCTTTCCTGAGCAAGTTTTATTCTGGATGGTTTTTGACAGTGGATGGTTTTTGACAGTGCCTGTCACCTGATTGATATGAAGTTTGCCACTTTATTCTGGTCACATGGGCCAGTGATTGGGCTTCTTTCTCTTCGTATTTTAAAATGATTAGTTGCTTCTCACAGAAAGAGCTGAACTTTGTATGAACCCTGATGTTAACGTTTTGTTCATTCTACATGTGAATACATCTTCTGAAAAATATATTGTAATCTATAAAACAGTGGCTTTCTTCGTATAGTGTGTGTTTATGTACAAAGATAGTTTCTAAACCTTATTTTGCAGTTTTCAACTTTTGATGAAAGCAGTCTGTAGCAAATTACATACCATTGGTATTTTCCCCAAAATATTACTATAGCATTTTCCTAGACAACAGTAAAATACTGCCTGTATCATTTGGCCTATGTCATGTACTTTAAATCAAGTACTTTGGTTCCTTTAAACTGTATGTACTGGTGCTTTGTTCTTAGTCCTTGGGAGATTTTTTTTGGTGACAATCGTTTGCTTGATTGAGCTTTTATTTCAGTGTTTACCAAAATTGATGAACACTATGACAGTTGTCTTGAGGTTGGTAGCTTTTTAACATTAAATAATTGTTTATCAGCTCTCTTTGACTACAGGTATATTTGATTCATATGCTACTTAGTACTCTTATGTTTGGAAGTACCAGATTGCTTCAGAGAAACAGCATGATTAAATGGGTAATTTTCTTATTTAAAGATCACCCATGTAAACTGTAAAAGTTCTTAAAATGAGAAACTTGTAAAGCTAAATTATTTGTGTTTATCTGTATAGATCAAGAAATTAACTTTTAGTTTTTTGTTTTGATTTTACAATTGAAAGTGCGAAAAAGATGTACTTATATTCCCCTAGCCTTTAATTCTATATATGTAGAGAGAGAGAGAGAGAGAGAGAGAGAGAGAGAGATCAGCATTCTAGCCATGTTTACCTTTTTTATCTCTTGGATTCTTTCCTTCAGTGTTCAAGCATTAAGCATACTGTAATATCTGTTAAAAACAAAAATCTTATGTCCTTTAGTCCCCTTCCAGCTACCATCCCACTCCTCTACTCCCATTTGTAGCATAATTCTTTGAAAGGGTTCTCTTTAATCACTGATTTCGCTTTCTCTCTTCCTGTTCTCTAATCCAGCTCCAGCAAGACTTGAGCCTTCTCCAGACTACTAAATCTACTCTTCTCCACCAGTCACATTCTAATTGCTGAATACCTGGTTGGTTCCTGGTCCTCACTAGTATCATTCTTTTCCCTGAAGATACTTTCTTCACTTGGCTGCTGATTCCTGAGAATTTGTCTGATGGTGAAACCCGAGCTTGCCTCAGAACTCAGCCTTTGATCCTCTTCCCCACCCCCCTCCCCGCCGCTTCCACTACTCTCTAGGGACCTTTAAATCCTTCCATGTTGACAATGCCCCGGTTTTCATTTAATGGCTGCCCCATAGTGTATTTCCCAGTTTCCTATCAGTAGATCTTTGAGTTCATTTGGTTTTATGTTTTTAAAATTAGGATACTGTACAAGTATTCTCTTGCACATAATCTCTGTGTGTGTTTTTGGGAGCATTTTTTTAAGTAAACATCCTAGAAGTAGAAAAGCTGGATCTAAAAATATGGACCTTTACGTTCTAATAGGTATTACCAAATGCCCCTCTTGAAGAGATTGTATTAATATATTCACTTGCTGCGATTACAGGCATGAGCCATCGTCACCGTGCCTGACTTTCAGACACTGTCTTCATACTCATTTACCCATCTTCTGGCCAACACTGAATATTTTCAGTTCTGTTTTGCTTTTTGCTTTTTCTTACTTTCTTGACTGATTTTAATTGACTTTGCAAGAGCAGATTTCTACCAGTTGAAGTGTAAAGCATTCTGTTCAGTATTACAGTAAGTTCTGTACTATAAATATCTTACTCTTGAGGTCCAAATAGATTGGGATACTGTGTCACTAATTGTAGAGCCAAAATATGATTATTTAGAAAATGTGAATTTTACATGAAGCTGCAGAACTGAGAACCCATTTTTCCCTTTCATGGTGTCAGATTTGATTACTGGTTATCGCTAATTTAAATTGCATAACCTGTCAGCTTCATTATACCGAGCAGTGATTGCCTTGTTTTTAAAATTGACACTGTTCTTGTGGAGGTTTTTAAAAGGATGGCTTTGAAATTATTGCAGAATTTCTCCATAGAAAGAAAATTAACTGAAATTAAAACTATTGTGAGGAGTTTCTGTTTGAGATAATCAATTTGAAACTAGGGAGTCCCAACCAATAACTTCTGGAAGATTTTAAAACAAGTTTAAAAGGTAATAACACTTTCCATATTGTGATTTCCCTTGGAGAAGGTAGCTGAGAGAAACAAATTTTCATTGTAGTAACTCACTAATGAATTATTTTGACAGGTTGCAGTTTTGACTAAATTGAAGCAAGTGCCTCATGGGGTTTCTTCCTGCTTATGTCAGTGCTGAATCAGCAGTAGATGAAAACCTTTTGTTGTCAAAAAATTTTTTACTCTCTCCGGTTTCTTTTCTGTCATATAGTTCATCACATGAAAAGGAATTATTTCATATATTTGAAATACTTAGAAAATATAAGTTTTGGCAAACTAGAATTCCTATGATAAGCTATTTGTTTTTAAGACGAAGATTTCTATTATCATAGAAGTATTCTTTTAAACCGTCATTTGCTATTTAATTTGAAATTCAGGTTTACAAACTGCAGTTCTACAGACACTTTCTCAGCTCACTGCAGCCTCCGCCTCCCAGGTTCAAGTGATCCTCCTGCCTTAGCCTCCCAAGTAGCTGAGACTACAGGTGTCTACTGCCACACCCAGCTAATTTTTTGAATTTTTAGTAGAGACGATTTCACCATGTTGCCCAGGCTGGTCTCAAACTCCTGGGTTCAAGTGATCTGCTCACCTCAGCCTCCCAAAAAGCTGGGATTACAGGCGTGAGCCACCATGCCTGACTCTCAGACACTGTCTTTCTAAAGCAGCGGCAGGTTTGGATCTAGTAGCAGTGTATAGGGATGTCCTTTCCAAATTCTGTAGTCAGAATGACTCCTCTGAAGTTGTTACTAAAGGATTCCTTGCCTATACATTGCATTAGAGATCCCTTTTTTTTTTTTTATACTTTAAGTTCTAGGGTACATGTGCACAACGTGCAGGTTTGTTACATATGTATACTTGTGCCATGTTGGTGTGCTGCACCCATCAACTCGTCA
>NW_012109808.1:2415693-2422699 GCF_000951045.1 Mandrillus leucophaeus | reverse complement strand
ATAAGGAAAGGATCCAGTTTCAGCTTTCTACTTATGGCTAGCCAATTTTCCCAGCACCATTTATTAAATAGGGAATCCTTTCCCCGTTTCTTGTTTTTGTCAGGTTTGTCAAAGATCAGATGGCTGTAGATGTGTGGTATTACTTCTGAGGACTCTGTTCTGGTCCATTGGCCTATATCTCTGTTTTGGTACCAGTACCATACTGTTTTGGTTTTTGTGGCCTTGTAGTATAGTTTGAAGTCAGGTAGCATGATCCCTCCAGCTTTAAAACATAGACAAAGCAAAGGTAAAAAAGTTATTTGCCTCTTATTACCAGGATGAGTGACATTTACTTGGTGTAAACCATTTGAAATTCATTTTGTCTCTCATAGCTTATTGAAAATACTTTTTTAATTAGTATAGTAGGATATGCCTTTTTTTACACTGGAAAGAAAGAAGGGATACTTTCTAGCCTTCAGAGCAGGGTTGCCCATAATAATAATAGCAGCTGTCATCTCTTGGACTCTTATTACCTAAAGTGATAGGCACCATAATGAATCCTTTACATGTATTATCTCAGTCATTCTTTGCAAACAACGCAATGCAATAAGGACTGTTATTCCTATTTGGAGATAAGGAAGTTATCGCTAAGTAATCTTAAGAGATTAAATAATTTGCTCCAAGCACACAGCTAATAAGTGGTAGGATTTGCATCAAATGTTCTGACTCCAGAACCTAGACCCTTCATCACCAAGCTCTGCTACCCAATTAAATTCTCCATGTGAAAGCGACTTGTGGAAGTTGACATGGGCTCATACCTACTGTGTATGGTTTTAGGCTTAGTCCTGGACCTCTGGTGTTCTCATATACATCTTATGCAGCATTCTTATGCATACCCTTGAATTCAACTATTATCTGTGTACTGGAGAATTTTTTTTTTTTTTTATCTATGACTGAAACATGTCTAAAACATTTTCACTTGTGATTTTTTTTGTTTTTGCTGTTGTTTTTTGTGGGGTTTTTTGTTTGTTTGTTGTTTGTTTGTTTGTTTAGTAGCCACCTTGAATATAGCAGTACCTACCCAGTAACCTACTCCTCCTTTAGAATTCTGTATCTTAGTAAGGGCAACCATGTATGTACCCCTAAAGCATCTGGGTGTCTTCCTTGACTCAACTTTCCTCTTATCCACACATCTAGAAAGTGGTACCATATCTATCTCCTTAACATCACTTGAGTACATCCACATCTTCCATTCCATTCCCCTCTCTGGGCTACCAATGCCTCTCAGACTACTGTTACAACCTTTAAACTGGTCACCTTACATCCAGCCTTACTTTTTACATACTTTCCACTCTTCTAATAAAGTGTGAGCATGTCACTCCTATGCAAAACTTTTCAGTGAGTTTCCGTTGTTCTCAGGATAAAAGTTCGAACTCCTTATTAAGACTTGTAAGGTTTTCCCCAGTCTGGCTTCCTCGTGCTGCTTTAGCCTCTTCTCTTGTCCACTTTGCCACTCATTGATTTTTGTTACCTTAGCACCTGTTAGAGTACTCCTACCCGCCCCACCCCCGAGCCTTTCATTCACTGCTAGTCCTGCACGCCCTTGAGGTTCAGTTGAAACCTCAGTTCCTGAGAGGGGAGGCTTTCCTTTCCATAGCATCCATCACACATTTGCTTAATATCTCCCTTCCTGGCTAGGCAGTAAGTTGTGTGTAGCAGAGACCTCTGATCCACCTCATTTCTAGCACCTAGCATGATTTCCGACACCTAAGAGATACTCAGAAATAATTTATAGAATAAATTACAGATGCAGTCTCTACCCTTTACAAGCTCAAAGTCCAGTGAGAACCAGAGTATGGTAAAGAAGTAACTTCCATACATGGGATAAGTACTGTAATAAAATGCCACAGGATTGCAGAGGAGTGTGTGAGTGGTTAACTTTGCCTTGGGGGGAGCATTTTCCCTATATAACTCCGTATTACTGAAGAAATTGACTTCTGGCATTCAGAAACAAGGAGAGCTTTGCTGAGCAGTAGAATTGATTCACTTGCATTTTGCCTATTTTTTGTGCTTACTTTTTGGGCATGAGTTTTACAGTAGACTTTTAATATTCTAAGGTTATATATCAGGAACTTCAGAAAGTCTAACCTAGACACAGATGCTAAGTAATCAGCTAGCCATGCTCACTAAATTAACTAAACCAAGTCCTCCCTAATCAAAATCTTTGCTAGCCCTTTTATGTTCCCGATTACAAATCAGGCATCATGAATCTTTGCTTCAAATTCTAACAGCCAAAATTGATGTCATTGAATCCATGAATACCAGAGGTGTTGTTCATGTTGAGATTTTTATTTCTTGTCATTCCAGCTTTGACCGCCATTGAAGGCACAGCACATGGGGAGCCCTGCCACTTCCCTTTTCTTTTCCTGGATAAGGAATATGATGAATGTACATCAGATGGGAGGGAAGATGGCAGACTGTGGTGTGCTACAACCTATGACTACAAAGCAGATGAAAAGTGGGGCTTTTGTGAAAGTAAGTATTGCTCAGTAGGAGGCAGATCTGCATTGCTTTATGTCTAGGGCAATGTTTTTAAGGCCTTTTTCTAGTCATTCTTTTCCACATTGGTCAGAAATGGCCAGCATTGCTAATGTCATTATAGCCTTAAAGAGTGGACTTAAGAGTGGGAAGCATATGGTGTATTTAGTTTCAGGCTGTGTCATTCAAGTCACAATCACATTTTTTTTGGAGATGGTTTTCCATTGGTATACACAGGTTGTTTTGTTAAACCCTTCAGGCTGGTAAATTAACATAAAACTTTTGGGGGACAGTAAAGGAAACTGGGCCATAATGGAGAAGATTAATAGTGATTAGAAGAAAAATAAATAACTTTTAAAAAATACTTAGAGTGAAATATGCTATGCCAGGGTAACATTTGACAAATACAGTATATTTAACCATCTTTAGTGTTAATGTCATTATAAAGATGCTGACCTCTAAGGAAAGCTATGTTCAGGAAAAACTTTCTAACTATGAAAAAACAACAGAAAATCTTGAACATAACCCATTAAATACCAATTTTTTTTAAAAAAAAGGGCTTTTTCAGAGTATTTGGGCAATCCTAAAAGAGGAAGTACATCAAATATAGTCCATCTTTAGATGTAGGCCAGTGTGACTGGGTACTCCAGTTAATGCACCAGAATTTTTTTATATTATAAGAAGAATTTGCTTCTGTTTCTATAAATACTGGTTCTAATGAAATATGTTTCTTTTGATGAGTTCTTACAGTAGCAAAATAACTTTTGAAAAATCTTTAACAGTTCTGTGATTTTCAGTGTTATATGATTTTGAAAAATTGGTGAACTTGAACATTAAATCAGTTTCTATATTTAATAAAAATCAATTTTTTACTAATTTGTATTATATACTTAATCAAATATTTTATCCTCATAAAGATATACAGTATTTCCAATAGAGCTAAAGTGTCCTTTGGATATAACAGCATTTTTCTGACTACTGTGTTCTAATGTCCAGACCTTATTTTAGCTGACCTTGGCATGTTGTATTAGTCCATTCTCACACTGCTATAAGGAAATACCTGAGACTGGGAAATTTATTAAGAAAGGAGGCTTAATTGGCTCACGGTTCTGCAAGCTGTACAGGAAACATGATGCTGGCATCTGCTTGGCTTCTGGGGAGGCCTTGGGAAACTTCCATGTGAGATGCAGCCATCTCATATGGTGGGAGCAGGAGCGAGAGAGATGGTGAGGAGCAAGGTGCCACATACTTTTAAATGGCCAGATCTCATGAGAACTTACTATCACAAGAACAGCACCAAGGGGATGGTGCTAAACCATTCATGAGAAACCATCCCTCTCACCAGGCCCCACCTCCAACACTGGGGATTACAGTTCAGTGTGAGATTTGGTGGGGACACTGATCCAAACCGTATCACATATAATCTGAAATTTTAGTTGAATTATATTTTTAAAAGTTAGCATTTCTAACGGAAAAGTACCCTCTAAGAGTAGCTTGGTATTGGTATTTCTATAAGAAAGTGATTTCAATGAATTATATATATATATTTTTTTTAAGTTTTGTCTTGTGTCATGTAAAGGCCACACATAAGTGTTTTTAGAATCGTATTTGAGAATAGTGAAAGATCATTCATTACGTTTGTATGACTGCCCAAAAGAAAGAATAAATACTTATGGTTGATAATTGGTGTAGAATTAAAATCCATTTAAATGCATCTGACATTTTGTTTTTAGCTGAAGAAGAGGCTGCTAAGAGACGGCAGATGCAGGAAGCAGAAATGATGTATCAAACTGGAATGAAAATCCTTAATGGAAGCAATAAGAAAAGCCAAAAAAGAGAGTAGGTAGCACTGCTAAGTCCACTTTTCCCCCAAGACAGGCCATTACTGAGACAAATAGCAACTACATTATTTAAAAAATGGACTACCAGAGACACAGAAGATTTTTTTAAGTTCCATTACAAGAAAACGTAATATGACTTGCGGGCATTAGTAGCATTGCTTTTACCACACTTTAGTTTGTTAAGGTAAAATTGTTACACGTACTGATTACAGTAACAGTGAGTAAAATGGCAATGATTGACTCAAGTTGTAGTAGTTTCTAAGAACCAAGAATGCATATACTATTTATAATTCAAAATGACATAAAACAAAAAGAATTGTTGTCAAGTACTTTTTTTGGTTTTGCTTTGTAATTTTTGACTGGAATTTAGGAATTTGTGCTTGGAAAAAAAAACAACAAGTGATTATCTCGTAACATCTTATGTCCTTTTAATTTCAGCTGACATTTTTACAGTCTGCAAAGATTTAAAAAGAAAATTGCAACGGTTATTTTTAGATAATATACTGGACACCATCATATTGTAATCTCTTAGTGCAAATCTGGTTAACTTTTTTTAATAGAAGTTTTTAGAATTACTGTTAGTATAATTAGACTATTTCAGGATATTAGGATAACAGGGAGAACTGGTACCTCATATGAAAAACAAAATAGCCAGCCAATCTGGGCAACATTGTGCAACCCTGTCTCTAAAAAAATAATTAAAAATTAGCCAGGCATGATGGTGCACACTGTGGTCCCGCTGCTTGGGAGGCTGAGGTGGGAGGATCACTTGATCTTAGAAGGTAGAGAGGCTGCAGTGTGCTGTGATTGCCTGGGCAACAGAGGAAGACCGTGTCTCAAAAAAAAAATTTTTTTAATAAAAAAGCAGGATGTTTTTTACATATATAAGTAACATGACCAAATAGAAATAAGATTTATCAGAGGGGGTGGCTGGGCGTGGTGGCTCATGACTGTAATCCCAGCACTTTGGGAGGCTGAGGTGGCCAGGAGTTTGAAACTAGCCCGACCAACATGGTGAAACCCCATCTCTACTAAAAATACAAAATTAGACAGGTGCAGTGGCACACGCCTATAATCCCAGCTACTGAGGAGGCTGAGGCAGGAGAATTGCTTGAACCCAGGAGGTGGAGGTTGCAGTGAACCGAGATTATGCCATTGCACTCCAGCCGGGCAACAAGAGTGAAACTCTGTATCTCAAAAGGTTATCAAAGGGGTTTTGTAACATAAGGAAATTATGCTGCATTTTAGTAGATTAAAAAAACTTAATGGCAGTTTCAGAACATTACTAATTTGGTTTTTAATTGTTTACATTTAAAGAGCTTATCGGTATCTTCAGAAGGCAGCGGGCATGAACCATACCAAAGCCCTGGAGAGAGTGTCATATGCTCTTTTATTTGGTGATTACTTGCCACAGAATATCCAGGCAGCGAGAGAGATGTTTGAGAAGCTGACTGAGGAAGGCTCTCCCAAGGGACAGACTGTAAGTACATTCTCAGTGAAGAATCTCTCTGCATGTAGCACTTGTTCATTTTAAAAGCAATTTACTCTTTTATGTCCTGACTTCTTTTAAAAAGTCAGACTGGAAGATGAAGTATCTTTAAATACTGATTTTGTGGCTAACCATTTTATCAGTCTTCTTGGATAGTCTTTTTCCTTAGTCTGGGAACATTTATAGTCAGTGAAGACATTTTTGCAGTTGTGCCTTGCCGCAATTACATTTGTAGTTTTCCAAATTAGATCTGTAGAGAATGAAATATGAAGCGAATTATTTTTTATCTGAAATTACTCACCATTGCATTTTTCCAAAGTTCAGATGTTGCAGCTCATGTTAATCTTGGGTTTTTTTTTAAAAAGTATTTTATTACAGAAGCAGTACATGTCCATTATAGGAAACTAGAAATACAAACTAACAAAACTAAGAAGTACACATCACATATGTACCACCCAAATATGAGTAATAATATATTAGTGCATGCATATCCTTCTATAATAGATCTTTCTCTTTGTGTATATATATACATGATATTTTTATTAAAATGAGATATCACTGTCTATTGTTCTAGAACTTCACCTTTTCATCCCAGCACATTTTAAGTCACATAATATCCACACTATGTTCATATGATGTTGAACCCAAAAATTTTCTTTATACCTGTTTTGTCCAAACCAGTATTCAGTCCAGGACTCGACCTTTCATTTTGTTGTTATCTAGTATACCCCAGTGCCTTTTTTGTCTGTATTAGAGATAGGGCCAGTTTTTCTGCAGAATATCCTACCTCAGTTTGTTTTTTCATGGTGGCTTTTAGTTTGTTTCTTCATCACCTGTATTTCCTGTCAATAGGATGTCACAGCTAAAAGCTGATGAACACAAGTAAAATATTTTTGGCCAGACTACATTACAAGGGATGTGCTGTATTCTACATTGTATCACATCAGTTGATAAAATATCTGGTTGTTTCCCCATTAATAATGCTAAGATTGACACCTGGATTTAGGGGACCATCATATTTATTTAAAATTCCTTCAATAATTCAAGTTTATTCAAGCTGTGAGACTTGCTTAAAGATTAATGAAATATCTAATCACGAGGAAAGTCTGTTTTCAAACTATATGACCAATAACAGGAGTCATAGCAATTGTTTTCTTAA
>NW_012109808.1:2406771-2415643 GCF_000951045.1 Mandrillus leucophaeus | reverse complement strand
TGAAACCCCATCTCTACTAAAAATACAAAATTAGACAGGTGCAGTGGCACACGCCTATAATCCCAGCTACTGAGGAGGCTGAGGCAGGAGAATTGCTTGAACCCAGGAGGTGGAGGTTGCAGTGAACCGAGATTATGCCATTGCACTCCAGCCGGGCAACAAGAGTGAAACTCTGTATCTCAAAAGGTTATCAAAGGGGTTTTGTAACATAAGGAAATTATGCTGCATTTTAGTAGATTAAAAAAACTTAATGGCAGTTTCAGAACATTACTAATTTGGTTTTTAATTGTTTACATTTAAAGAGCTTATCGGTATCTTCAGAAGGCAGCGGGCATGAACCATACCAAAGCCCTGGAGAGAGTGTCATATGCTCTTTTATTTGGTGATTACTTGCCACAGAATATCCAGGCAGCGAGAGAGATGTTTGAGAAGCTGACTGAGGAAGGCTCTCCCAAGGGACAGACTGTAAGTACATTCTCAGTGAAGAATCTCTCTGCATGTAGCACTTGTTCATTTTAAAAGCAATTTACTCTTTTATGTCCTGACTTCTTTTAAAAAGTCAGACTGGAAGATGAAGTATCTTTAAATACTGATTTTGTGGCTAACCATTTTATCAGTCTTCTTGGATAGTCTTTTTCCTTAGTCTGGGAACATTTATAGTCAGTGAAGACATTTTTGCAGTTGTGCCTTGCCGCAATTACATTTGTAGTTTTCCAAATTAGATCTGTAGAGAATGAAATATGAAGCGAATTATTTTTTATCTGAAATTACTCACCATTGCATTTTTCCAAAGTTCAGATGTTGCAGCTCATGTTAATCTTGGGTTTTTTTTTAAAAAGTATTTTATTACAGAAGCAGTACATGTCCATTATAGGAAACTAGAAATACAAACTAACAAAACTAAGAAGTACACATCACATATGTACCACCCAAATATGAGTAATAATATATTAGTGCATGCATATCCTTCTATAATAGATCTTTCTCTTTGTGTATATATATACATGATATTTTTATTAAAATGAGATATCACTGTCTATTGTTCTAGAACTTCACCTTTTCATCCCAGCACATTTTAAGTCACATAATATCCACACTATGTTCATATGATGTTGAACCCAAAAATTTTCTTTATACCTGTTTTGTCCAAACCAGTATTCAGTCCAGGACTCGACCTTTTGTTGTTATCTAGTATACCCCAGTGCCTTTTTTGTCTGTATTAGAGATACGGCCAGTTTTTCTGCAGAATATCCTACCTCAGTTTGTTTTTTCATGGTGGCTTTTAGTTTGTTTCTTCATCACCTGTATTTCCTGTCAATAGGATGTCACAGCTAAAAGCTGATGAACACAAGTAAAATATTTTTGGCCAGACTACATTACAAGGGATGTGCTGTATTCTACATTGTATCACATCAGTTGATAAAATATCTGGTTGTTTCCCCATTAATAATGCTAAGATTGACACCTGGATTTAGGGGACCATCATATTTATTTAAAATTCCTTCAATAATTCAAGTTTATTCAAGCTGTGAGACTTGCTTAAAGATTAATGAAATATCTAATCACGAGGAAAGTCTGTTTTCAAACTATATGACCAATAACAGGAGTCATAGCAATTGTTTTCTTAAAACTGAATACCTAACAATTCTGCAGCTTTTTCCTCAGTATTTTATTATTAACAGATTATATCTTAATGGTTCCCCTTTGTTTTCAAAACTTTTTCCCTTCTTTGCGTGAATCAGTTTATATAAAAACATATATATTCTTTATTTTCAGAGGCGTTCTGCTCTGAAGAACAGTTTTACTTTATAAGGCGTGAGTTCCCTCTAATATTAGAACCTTACAAAACCACAGCACTTTATATGTTGCAAAGCATTCTCTCCATGAAAATTAATTCTAGGTGATGCAACAGACAAAACCAGAAAATCACAGTGGCTTAACTACAACTGTCTGAAATAACAGAGAGTTGTTTCTTGCTCATGCTAGATTTGATGTAGCTCTCCTGTTGGCGTCACTCTTTTCTGAATAGTGACTCCTGGTCATGGGCTGTTTCTGTTATGTAGCTACACTGATTGCTACACGGGGCTTCCACGCCACAATGAAGTGAGAAAAGAGAGCCTCAGGATTCATTAGGATGTTTTCAGGCTTACATCCCTGACAGCCATATCCCAGGCATGTGATTCTCCAGAGAGGCTGGGAAATGTAGAGGAGCTCATGATTTCAGTGAGCACTGCAGTCTCTGCCACACCTGCCTTTGTCACGTTAGCTTATACTTTCCAACAACAAGGACGATCCACAGAAGGCAAAGGATTGAAAAGGTTGAACTTCACCAATGCATTGTTTGTTCCATTTTTTTGTTTTTATTTTTAGAAAATCATGGGTGCTCTAACATTGTAGAGCAGCCTTTCTCCCTTGACCCCTTCAACTTGACCCCTTGCTGCCTCTTTTTATATCTGGGATAGTTTATCTTGGTAATTCATATCTTCTCTGTTTTCATAGCATATTCCTGTCTGCATATATAGAGAAATATGCTGATGTACCGATAATGGGAGTTGTCTTCATAATGATTGTTCATAAAGTCATGTTTACATGTATTCAGCTTTGTCTTTCTAGTTAATATTAAATGGTTTTCAAGCTAAACGTTTGTTGTTTAAACTTACATTTGGCTGGGCGCAGTGACTCACGCCTGTAATCCCAGTACTTTGGGAGGCCAGGGCGGGCGGATCACAAGGTCAAAGTTCAAGACCAGCCTGGCCAACATGGTGAAACCCCGTCTCTACGAAAAATATATAAAAAAAAAATTAGCTGGGCATGGTGGCAGCACCTGTAATCCCAGCTACTCGGGAGCCTGAGGTAGGAGAATTGCTTAAACCCAGGAGGCAGAGGCTGCAGTGAGCCGAGATTGCACCACTGCAGTCCAGCTTAGGCGACAGAGCAAGACTCTGTCTCGAAAAAAATAATAAAAATAAAGTTACATTTGATCCGGTTCTCCCACCGCCCCCGCTGTGGGTCTCAGAAGCTCGTGCTGCCGGAGGAGTGGTAGTGGCCAGGCAGCCCAGTTTCGCCAAGGCTCTCCACGCGCCGCGGCCCGCAGGCACCCGGCACGCGCCTTCCCCGCCGCCACGATGCCCAGGAGGAAGGTCAGCTCCGCCGAAGGGGCCGCCAAGGAAGAGCCCAAGAGGAGATTGGCACGGTTGTCAGCTAAACCTCCTGCAAAAGTGGAAGCGAAACCGAAAAAGGCAGCAGCAAAGGATAAATCTTCAGACCAAAAAGTGCAAACAAAAGGGAAAAGTGGAGCAAAGGGAAATCAGGCCGAAGTGGCTAACCAAGAAACCTTTTAAAGAAGATTTACCTACAGAAAGCGGAGAAACGATAACTGAGGAGAGTCCAGCCTCTGATGAAGCAGGAGAGAAAGAAGCCAAGTCTGATTAATACCATATACCATGTCTTACCAGTGGTCCCTGTCTCCCTTCTTGTACAATTCAGAAGAATATTTTTATCAACTATTTTGTAAATGCAAGTTTTTTAGTAGCTCTAGAAACATTTTTAAGAAGGAGGGAATCCCACCTCATTCCATTTTTTAAGTGTAAATGCTTTTTTTTAAGAGGTGAAATCATTTGCTGGTTATTTTTTGGTACAACCAGAAAATAGTGTGGGATATTGAATTATGGGAGGCTTTGACTGTCTCAGGTGTCAGCTTAACATTCCATACATGGGGGATTAGTTTTTATATCCTATAATACAAAGCATATTAAATGGCAATATGGAGTCAGTCCTGCATTTAATGTCTTGAACATTTTAAATTACTTCCATTCTCATGTTGTTTTTTAGTAGAATTGTTTCCTAAAGAAAACCACTCCTTGATCGTGGCGCTCCCTGTCGGAATTGTGTGCACTCTGTAACATGTTTGGTTGTGGTAGTCCTGTTTGCCTAATAACTTTGTTACTGTGCTGTGAAAGATTACAAATTTGAATATGTAGTGTACATGCTATTCAGTTGTGAACTGGTGGGCTGTATGTAACAGCTGAGCAACATGTGAAGATACTAGTACTTGATACCCTCGTAAGGAAAATTTGCTTCCAAATTTTAAGCTGGAAAGTCACTAGAATAACTTTAAAAAAGAATTACAATACATAGCTTTTTAGAATTTCATTACATATGTTAAGAATTATGTACAAATTGAAATGTCTGTACTGATCTTCAACCAATAAAATCTCAATTATGAAAAAAAAAAAAGTTACATTTAATTGTGGCCGGGTACAGTGGCTCACGCCTGTAATTTCAGCAGTTTGGGAGGCTGAGGCGGGTGGATCACTTCAGGTCAATAGTTCGAGACCAGCCTGGCCAAAATAGTGAAACTTTGTCTCTACCAAAAAATACAAAAACTAGCCGGGCATGGTGGCATACGCCTCTACATAGTCCCAGCTACTCGGGAGGCTGAGGTGGGAGAACCACTTGAACCCAGTAGGCAGAGGTTGCAATGAGCCAAGATCACGCCCCTGCACTCCAGCCTGGATGACAGAGTGAGACTCTGTCTCAAAAAAAAAAAGGCCACAAATAAGTAAAATTTTTTTTAATGTTACATTTAATTTAATTGTGTAATATGTAAAACCCTGAATGCTTTTCCAAGGCTCCTTAATCCACGTTTGTACATACTTGAATTCAAGTCTTTTAGCATTTAAAGACTCTTGCATTTTTTAGTAGTATATAAAACTGTGTCTGTCTTGGATATACCTTCACCAACTCAAGATTTCTTACTTTATCATTTATTTCAGGCTCTTGGCTTTCTCTATGCCTCTGGACTTGGTGTTAATTCAAGTCAGGCAAAGGTAATACTATTAAAACTTTATTGCATGTTACAGTTTGAATTGAATAAATGTGTGCCTGTGTTCAGTTAAACATTCTTTGTTCTTTCACAGGCTCTTGTATATTACACATTTGGAGCTCTTGGGGGCAATCTAATAGCCCACATGGTTTTGGTAAGTAGACTTTAGTAGAAGGCTAATAACATTAATATCAGAAGAATTTGTGGTTTATAGCAGCCACAACTTTTTCAGCTTTCATGATCGAGATTTGCTTGTATTAATACCAAATACTCAGTTGAACTTCCTTCAAATTCTTGTTAATGGATATAACACATGGAATCTACATGTAAATGAAAATCGGTGGCGTCCACAATTTTTCTTTAAAATGATTAGTTTGGCTGATTGCCCCTAAAAAGAGCGATCTGATAAATGTCTCTTTTTAAATTTTCTCTGAGTTGGAATTGTCAGAATCATTTTTTAATTAGATTATCATAATTTTTAAAACTTTAGTTTTTCAAAATTTTATAAATAGTGGCTATAGAAAAAGAACGTGAAATATTATACATTATTTTGCAACAGTGCCCTAAAGATTGTTAAAGTTCATGAAGTTATTTGTGCAGAATGACTCCAGAGAGCTCTGCTTTCTGTTTTTTACTCTTCATGATTAGCTATCTTCCCATTTATTCTGGTCATTTATTGCTAATGGCACTTTGCCTTCTTCCAGTAATCTCATTTTCCCTATTTTGCTGTTACTTTTTCTTTGTTAATTTGGAAGATTAGCTCATTTTTGATAAAATTGTGTCTTAAGATTAAAACCGGTTCCAAGCAAAAGCCCTTATAATTTTTCTCTTACGAGTAAAATGCACACACTTCAAAAATAAAGTTTGTAACATCTATTTTGATTGCTCTAGGAACTACATTATTTATTTCTTTGTTCTTAGCTATGGCCTTCTTGTTGAAGTTGCTGAATAAATTACCACAAAACCTAAAACTTAGCATAAATAAGGTGTTAGTGTACTTGGATCAAATGACAGCAAAATTCTGGGGATGCTTAGCTTGATTTGTTCCACGAAGAATGCCACTGAGGTACGTGAAACTGCTGCCTCCTCACGTGAAGTTGTTTTACAGGGCTACAGATACTGGGCTGGCATTGGCGTCCTCCAGAGTTGTGAATCTGCACTGACTCACTATCGTCTTGTTGCCAATCATGGTATCTATGTTTTCCCTTTTACCTTTCAGGGAAAAAAAAATAACTGAAATTAACTTTAAACATTTCTATTTTTATTGTTGTATTTGAAGTGTTATAAATGGCTGTTTTATGTAGACTCATCTTTAAACTAGTTAAGGTTCAGAAGTACTTTTTTTAAATATAATTTTTTGCTTTAAGTTCTATGTATGTTGTGAAAAAAGTTCAATTTATTAATAGGTTACTGATTTGCGATCTATATAGACTACCGTAAAAACAGATTCCTTTAACATAGTGTTTGTCAGCATTTGGCAGCTAGAATTGTACATCTCTCTGGAACAGTTCTTCTGATTTTCCTCAATCTTATTATTTTATCCCTCTATTTCAGTTGCTAGTGATATCTCGCTAACAGGAGGCTCAGTAGTACAGAGAATACGGCTGCCTGATGAAGTGGAAAATCCAGGAATGAACAGTGGAATGCTAGAAGAAGATTTGATTCAATATTACCAGTTCCTAGCTGAAAAAGGTGATGTGCAAGCACAGGTACGTGTTTAAACATCTCACCAAGTATCTTTACTGCATTGTGTATTTTAATCTGTGGGGGACAGGAGCAAGCACTTATATCTGTAAGTTACATTTTCATTGCCCTGAGCAATTATGAACTACATATTAGAATCACCTGAGCCCCTTTAAAAAAAAAATACCAAGAGTCTCACACTCTTAGGATATTCCATTTCGGTTAGTGTGGGATGGGACCTAGGCGTTGGTTCCTGAAACTGTCCAGGTGACTCTCCCATGTACTGCCGCTGAAAAATCACTGCTTGAACAGAGCAGCATTAACACCGACGATGAAGGCTCTTACTAGAGTCACCAGTCATGAAAACTGTCACTTTCTGTAAACAAGAAGTCCCTGGAATATTTGCAATATCAGATGCTCTTCAGAGCTATTTACCTTTCATGTTTTCTTCTGCTCATCTTAAATCATAATTTCCTCAAGGTCAAGAACAGAAGTAAGCTCGTTTAATGGTAATTGTATAATGTCCATCAAAGTACCATGTGTGCACACACACGTTTTGTGACTTCTTTTGATGTTAAAATAAAAAGAACTTTAACATTTACATTTTTTTCCACTAAGTTTGCAGTTATTTCTAATTTAGGACAGGTACAGATGAGCATTAGATACTTATTAAGAACAGTTGGTTTTAAGACTAGCAGTGGAGTCTTAAGAAAAAAAACGTAGTGAATGGTAGATCTAAATGTTAGCTGATAGAACTTACAATAAACTTGTTCAACATCTTATTTTTACACTAATGTAAAATTTAATTTACTTAAAATTTTCTGTTTTACTTGCTTTCTGTGTATCTTGCTTTCCGTGTTTACTTTTCTCTCCTTTCTTGCCCTTTTTTGGTTTGAGTGCTTTTTCCTGTTGCATCTCTTCCCCTCTGCTAGCATGATGGCTACTCTTGTAGTGGTTATCTAGCAATCACAACATGCATCCTTGACTTACCAAAGTCTGGTACAATGAGCACTTTTACCATTTCCAGGACAGCACAGAGATCTCAGAGTATTCTGTGTGTGTTTGATTTTATATCTTTTGGTACCATGAGATACTGTTGTTTTGTAGAGTCCATACTAATTTATATTTATTTTCAAATTTACCTTTTCATTGCTTTTTATTATTTTTTTTTTATTTTTTGAGACAGATCCTTGCTCTGTTGCCCAGTGCCACTATCTTGGCTCACTACAACCTCCGCCTCCTGGGGTCAAGCGATTCTGGTGCCTTAACCTCCCCAAATAGCTGGGAATGCAGGCATGCACCACCACACCCAGCTAATTTTTGTATTCTTAGTAGAGATGGGGTTTCACCATGTTGGCTAGGCTGATCTTGAACTCCTGGCCTAAGTGATCCTGTCCACCGCGGCCTCCCAAAGTGCTGGGATTACAGGCGTGAGCCGCCACACTGGGCCAGCTCTTTCTTACGGTATCTCCCAGCTTCTAGTAATTTTCCTTCTTTCTGAAAAGCACCCATTTGTGTATTTCCTTTAGAGCAGGTTCACTGGGGACAAATTCAGTTTTAATTTATGTGAAAATGCTTTATTTCACCTCCACTTTAGAAGGATACTTTGTGTTTTTGTTTTTTGTTTTGTTTGTGTTTTTGAAATGAAGTCTTGCTCTGTCACCCAGGATAGAGTGTAGTGGCACTATCTCGGCTCACCGTAACCTCTTGCTTCCCAGATTCAAGCAATTCTCCTGCCTCAGCCTCCCAAGTATTTGGGATTACAGACGTCCACCACCATGCCCAGCTACTTTTTGTATTTTTAGTAGAGATGGGGTTTCACCATGTTGGCCAGTCTGATCTTGAACTCCTGGCCTAAGTGATCCTGCCCACCTCAGCCTCCCAAAGTGCTGGGATTATAGGCAGGAGCCACCACACCTGGCCAGCTCTTATTTCTTACTGTATCTCCCAGCTTCTAGTAAGTTTCCTTCTTTCTGAAGAGCACCCATTTGTATTTCCTTTAGAGCAGGTTCACTTGGGACAAATTCAGTTTTAATTCATGTGAAAATGCCTTGATTTCACCTCCACTTTAGTAGAATACTTTGTGTTTTTGGTTTTTGTTTTGTTTGTTCATTTGTTTGTTTTTTGAGACGAAGTCTTGCTCTGTCGCCCAGGATGGAGTGCAGTGGCATGATCTTGGCTCACCTTAACCTCTGCCTCCCAGGTTCAAGCAATTCTCTTGCCTCAGCCTCCCAAGTATTTGTGATTACAGACGTCCACCACCACGCCCAGCTAATTTTTGCATTTTTAGTAAAGACGGGGTTTCACCATGGTAGTCAGGCTGGCCTTGAACTCCTGACCTTAGAGAGTCCACCCACCTTGGCC